>NC_060143.1:365124692-365438329 GCF_021461385.2 Schistocerca piceifrons | reverse complement strand
AGGTCGATAGACACACAAACATACACACAAAATTCAAGCTTTCGCAACAAACTGTTGCCTCATCAGGAAAGAGGGAAGGAGAGGGGAAGACGAAAGGAAGTGGGTTTTAAGGGAGGGGGTAAGGAGTCATTCCAATCCCGGGAGCGGAAAGACTTACCTTAGGGGGAAAAAGGACAGGTATACACTTGCACACACGCACATATCCGTCCACACATACAGACACAAGCAGACTGCTTGTGTCTGTATGTGTGGATGGATATGTGCGTGTGTGCAAGTGTATACCTGTCCTTTTTCCCCCTAAGGTAAGTCTTTCCGCTCCCGGGATTGGAATGACTCCTTACCCCCTCCCTTAAAACCCACTTCCTTTCGTCTTCCCCTCTCCTTCCCTCTTTCCTGATGAGGCAACAGTCTGTTGCGAAAGCTTGAATTTTGTGTGTATGTTTGTGTTTGTTTGTGTGTCTATCGACCTGCCAGCACTTTCGTTCGGTAAGTCACCTCATCTTTGTTTTTATATATAATTTTTCCCACGTGGAATGTTTCCTTCTATATATATAAGAAACATTCCACATGGGAAAAATATATATAAAAAACAAAGATGCTGTGACTTACCAAATGGGAAAGCGCTGGTAGATAGACACAATAAAAAACACAGAAATTTCAAGCTTTCGCAAACCAAGCTTGCTTCATCAGGAAAGAGGGAAGGAGAGGGAAAGACGAAAGGATGTGGGTTTTAAGGGACAGGGTTAGGAGTCATTCCAATCCCGGGAGCGGAAAGACTTACCTTAGGGGGGAAAAAAGGACACACACACACACACACACACACACACACACACACACACACTCTCATCCGCACATATACAGACACAAGCAGACATATTGATATATGTCTGCCTGTGTCTGTATATGTGCGGATGGATGTGTGTGTGTGTGTGTGTGTGTGTGTGTGTGTGTGTGTGTGTGTGTGTGTGTGTGTGTGCGCGTGTGTGTGTGCGTGCGTGCGTGCGTGCGTGTGCGTACGCGTGAGTGTAAACCTGTCCTTTCTTTCCCCCTAAGGTAAGTCTTTCCGCTCCTGGGATTGGAATGACTCCTTACCCTCTCCCTTAAAACCCACATCCTTTTGTCTTTCCCTCTCCTTCCCTCTTTCCTGATGAAGCAACCTTGGGTTGCGAAAGCTTGAAATTTGTGTGTGTGTTTTTTATTATGTCTATCTACCAGCATTTTCCCGTTTGGTAAGTCACAATATTTTCTGTGCAGCTACATTGTGCCCCATCTGAGAACAGTATCACATTATGGCAAAACTTTCCTCACATATTTACACTGCAAAGTGAGATACTATGCCAAAAAAGTGTTGTTATATACCAAACTACCCAGTTTGGGAAGTTCCTTTAGATTAATCAAAAAACTGACTCAGATGTTCTGTAGCAGATATAACAAAGAATTTACTTGCAGGTAATTATTTTAATCTGTAATAAAAGTATTTGAACATGATCAGATAGTCTCAGTGTAAAAGAGTAACAAAAACCTATTTATAGCAATATTGTCTGTTATTCAATCATGACTGTTTGTTAAAATTTATAAACAAGCTTTAATAATTCTTCATTTTCTTGCTTCAGTTATTTTAGTGCCACATCGTGTTTAGAGATACGAGATTGTCAGATAAGAATGGCAGTACAATAACATTAACATAAAGACATATTTCAGCATAAAATTTAGTCATCAGTTGCAAAGATATTTATATTTTGCTTTGCCAGTTTTGACAAATTAATTTGTTGTCTTCAGAAGCTTACAAAATTAAATTAAAAATTTTTCATATATCTTACAAGGACAACCAAATGAACCTGTTAGAAAAATTTGGAATATATAAACATTCCTACTTAAATCAAAAGATCTGTTGAATGATCAGCTTGCATTGAAAAACAAACACTATTTTGATTGTATAGCATCTCGTATAAAATGTGAAAATTAGCCCATTCCTTTAGATATTAGAACTATATGCCATGTTTTTTCAAATGTACTATATATAACTTTCATATATACCTTAGTTACACTTTTTGTATGCTGCTGACAGAACAGTTTAACTTCTTCATAAATGCAATTCATTTACTGTAAATTATCAATCAGTGTTACAATAATCGCATACAATATGCACAATTGTGAACATATCATGGCATTATGCTTCTATGAAGATATGGACTTCTGCTGAATGAATACTAAGTAACTTTCTGTAACACACTTCTCATACTTTACATAAATGTATGGTCAAGGTCTAATTTTGTAGGCTTCTGAAGGTGACAGATTAATTTGTTGAAACCATTAAAGTGAGATAAAAATATCTAAGCAACTGATGACTGAATTTTATTATGAATTATACTCTACAGTTGCTAAAAAAGTAACAGCTACAAATAAAATGATTAAGACATACATTTAATGTAGTATTTCTTCAAATTGTGAGCTTCCAGTGAAAAAGAAAATGTTACAAATGTTTGAGAGTGCATTTAGTTATTTTCCTACTTTGTCATTAATGTGGAAATGTAAATAATGATTTTAATCAGAATTTCACTCACAGGCCAAAACATTATGACTACCTGCTTAATAGTGTGTTTATCTGCCTTTGCTATTAAACATAGCAGTGATTTTGCATGACGTGGATTTGACAAACCATTGGTGGGTTTCTCCAGTTATTTTGGCACCAGATGACTTCTCAAGAGTCACGCAGTTCATGTACCTTGCAGGCCAGTGGTTTGTGGGTGTTGAACTGGGACCCATTAGCATCCTAGATGTGTTCCATTGAGTACAGAAGGGTTTAATTTGGTAGCAAGACATCATTGCGAGTTTGCGTACCACTACAGCACAGACAGTTATCTTGCTGGCAGATGCCATCAGAGTTGGGGAAGACATCAAGTAGGCCTATTAATGGATGCAGCTAGTCTGATATAATGATCATTCCATTCACAGCTGTCATTATGCCTTTGATTACTATCACAGTTCCCATTGAAGGCCAGGTGGATGCCCCTCATAGCATAACAGTACCCTCTCCAGTCTGCGTCTGTGGTGCAGTGCATGTTTCAAGCAGTCATTCTCTTACATGGGGGTGCACCCATGCACAATTGTGGACCTAATGTAACAAAAAAATGTGATTTGTCTGACCAAGCACATATTCTTATTGATACACAGTCTAGTGTCAATAATCCCATGCCTTCTACAATCATAATTGATAATGCAGTTGTGTCAATGCACCAGCATTGTATTCTGTCAGCAGATGTATTTTATTTTATTTCTATTTTATTTGCACGTCAAGCTCCATAGGACCAAATTGAGGAGCAAATCTCCAAGGTCATTGAACGTATCAGTACATGAAATTACAACCTAAAAGTAATAACAGATAAAAATAAAATGTTCATGAACCCACAAAAAGTCAAGCTATAAGTTAAGTCAACAATACAACAAGAATCAGCTTAATTTTTGAAGGAACTCCTTGACAGAATAGAAGGAGTGACCCATGAGGAAACTCTTCAGTTTTGATTTGAAAGCACCTTGATTACTGCTAAGATTTTTGAATTCTGGTGGTAGCTTATTGAAAATGGATGCAGCAGGATACTGCACAACTTTCTGCATAAGAGTTGAGGAAGTCCGATCCAAATGCAGGTTTGATTTCTGCCAAGTATTAACTGAGTGAAAGCTGCTTATTCTTGGGAATAAGCTAATATTGTTAACAAGAAATGACAGTAAGGAATATATATATATTGACAGGCCAATACCAAAATACCCAGACTTGTGAACAGGGGTCATCAAGAGATTTGTGAACTTACACCGCTTATTGCCCGAACTGCCCGTTTCTGAGCCAAAAATATCCTTTTAGAATGGGAAGAGTTACCCCAAAATATCATACCATATGACATAAGTTAATGAAAATAAGCTAAGTAGACTAATTTTCATGTCGAACGATCACTCATTTCAGATACCGTTCGAATAGTAAAAGTGGCAGCATTAAGTGTTTGAACAACATCCTGACGATGGGCTTTCCGCGACAGTTTACTATCTATCTTAACACCTGGAAACTTGAACTGTTCAGTTTCACTAATCATATGCCCATTCTGTGAAATTAAAATGTCAGGTTTTGTTGAATTGTGTGTTAAAAACTGAGTCTTAATGTGATTTAGTCTTAGCTTATTTTCTACAAGCCATGAACTTGTGTCATGAACTGCACTATTTGATACCAAGCCTATGTTGCACAACATCCTGTACTACCAAGCTAGAGTCATCACCAAATAGAAATATCTTAGAGTGATTTGTAATACTACAGGGCATATCATTAATATAATAAATAAGGAACAGGAGTGGCCCCAACACTGATCCCTGGGGCACCCCCCCCCCCCCCCCCACATCACAGCCATTCTCAACACTGTGAATAATGACCTTTTGCTGTTTGTTGCTAAAGTAAGAGGTGAACCAGTTGTGAGCTACTCCCTGTGTTCTGTAACGGTCCAACTTCTGGAGCAATATTTTGTGATCAACACAATCAAACGCCTTAGTTAAATCAAAAAATATGCCTAGCATTCGAAACCTTTTGATTAACCCATCCAATACCTCAGAGAGAAAAGAGAATACAGCATTTTCAGTTGTTAAACAACTTCTAAAGCCGAACTGTACATTTGATAGCAAATCGTGTGATACAAATGATCAATTATCCTTACATACACAGCCTTTTCAGTAACTTTAGCAAACACTGATGGCATAGAAACAGGTATAAAGTTGTCTACATTACCCCGGCTCCCTTTTTATAAAATGGCTTTACTACTGAGTACTTTAATCGTTCAAGAAACTGTCCATTTCTAAAGGAAAAATTACAAATATGGCTAAACACAGGGCTAACATGTGCAGCACAGTACTTTAATATTCTGTTAGGCACTCCATCGTATCCATGAGAGTCCTTAGTCTTCAGTGATTTAATTATTGACTCAATCTTGCCCTTGTCTGTTTCACAGAGGAGTATTTCAGACATCAATCTCGGAAAGGCATTTGCCAAGAGAGTTAAATGATTCCCCCTAGAAAGTAAATTTTTATTTAATTCACCGGCAATGCTCTAAAAATGATTGTTAAACACTGTACATGTATCTGATTTATCAGTAACAGAAATATTTTTACTATGAGCTGACTTTATATCGTCGATCTTGTGCTGCTGACCAGACACTTCCTTCACAACTGACCACATGGTTTTAATTTTATCCTGTGAATTAGCTATTCTATTTGCTTACCACATACTCTTTACCTTCCTAATAACATTTTTAAGCATCTTACAGTACTGTTGGTAATGGGGCTACTGTAGCTTGATTATGACTACTTCTAACATTTTGCTTTAATTTCTGCTTTGGTCTACATGATATCCTTATCCCTCTATTCAGCCATCCAGGCTGCCTTTTACTGCTAGTATGCCGTTTAGAACATTCTAATGGAAAGCAACTCTCAAAGAGAATGAGAAATATGTTAAGGAAAGCATTATATCTGGCATTTATGTTTTGTCACTATAAACACCCTTCCACTGTTGATCCTCAACAAGGTTTTGAAAACACTCTATTGCTGTTGGATTAACTTTCCTACATAGTTTGTAATTATATGTGAAATTTGTTTGAGTACAAAAGCCTTATAGTGTTAAAATTTGTGCATCATGGTCTGAAAGGCCATTCACCCTTTACTAACAGAATGACCATCTAGTAATGAAGAATGTATAAAAATATTGTCTATGGCTGTGGTACTGTTCCCCTGCACCCTAGTTGGAAAAAACACAATCTGCATCAGATCATATGAATTTAGGAGATCTACCAACATCCTTTTTCTTGCACCATCATATACAAAATTTATATTGAAGTCACCACATATAACTAATTTCTGGTACTTCCTATAAAGTAAATCAAGAACCCTCTCTATATTGAGCAGAAATGCTCTGAAGTCAGAGTTATGGGACCTATAAACAACAACAATTAGAAGTTTAGTTTCACTAAATTCAACTGCGCCTGCACAACATTCAAATATCTGTTAAGTGCAGTGCTGTGATACATCTATGAACTCAAATGGAATACTGTTTTTTACATACATGTCCACTCCCCCACCCCACAAGGAACTACTTGAAAAACAGCCCGCTAATCTGTATCCTGGTAAAGGAGGCCTCTGAATTGTCAAATTATTTAGGTGGTGTTCTGATATACCAATAATTTCAGAGCCAACATCTATAAGCAGTTCACTAACTTTATCTCTAATACCTCATATATTTTGATGAAATATTATAATTCCTTCACTGCTTGGAAACATGGGAATTTTCCCATGAGTGGTCCCACCACTACCACCACCACCCCCTATACTGTCACCTATAAGATTTGCCAGTCTCTCCTTTCCATACCTATGAGTTGCAGGCCATGCCTAGTGAAACCTGATCTACACAGATCATTGGCTATCGGGCAAGCAACCGACCCCCAGGTTCTGTGATGAGACATCAACATCAAACACCAGATTGCCTAATTGTAGTCTCAGCATCCTTCAGCCACTTTACATGGATGCTCACAACAGTAGCATGTGAACAGCCTACCAGCTTTGCTGTTTTCTAGATGCTTACTCCCATTCTCCAGATCATAACAATCTGCCCTTTGTCAAAATTGCTTATGTCCGTACATTTACCCATCTTCTGCCTGTATAATTGCTGGAATAATTCCCGTATGTCTCTGCTTGGCTTATACAGTATACTTTCATTATTGCATCATGGGCCTGCAGCACCACTAGGTGCTATTTGGTCTCGCAGCTTGCAGTGGTCATAATGTTTTAAATCATCAGGATAGTATCCTCTTGCAGTGTTTTCTCCTCCTTCTATCACTTTGGCAATTTGAATTTTAAAATTTGTTGTCCACAGTTAAAAAACTCATTAAATACACTTATATGAATTACACTTACAGTGAATGAAGCAGCAGATTTCAAGAACTCCCAGTTCTTCACCAACATGATGTTAAATTATAAATTCTGTTAAGATGTGGGTCTGTATTTTCAGTAATTACCTCTTGGTAATGTTAGAATCATTATATACCTATCCACATCTATATTCTATGAAGTGCATGGCAGAGGGTATTTCCTGTTGTACCACTTTATAGGGCTTCTTCCTGTTCCATTCATATATGGAGTGGTGGAAGAAAGATGACTTACACACTTTTGTGTTGGCTGTAATTAAGATAATCTTGCCTTTGTAATTCCTCCAAGAGTGATACGTGGAAGTTGTAGTGTCTGCCAGTTCAGTTTCTTTTTCATAATCATCATGATGCTCTCCCATGGTTCAATCAAACCAGAGGCTGTTTGTGCTGTCCCCTGTAGATATGCTCAGTATCCCCTGTTATTCCTATTTGGTGTGAACCCCACACACGTGAAAAATATTCTAGGATCAGTGGCAAGAGACTGCATTTTCCCAGTATTCCACCAATGAACTGAAGCCTGCCACCTGCTTTATGTATGGTTGAGCCTATGTGATTGTTCCATTTCATATCCCTAATCCCTACAAGTTGTTGGGGTCAAGTATTTATTATGAAGTGACTGATTACAGTTATGACTCATTGATTTTGCAGGCCCAGGATAGAGAGTGTGTGTGTGTGTGTGTGTGTGTGTGTGTGTGTGTGTGTGTGTGTGTGTGTGTGTGTGTGTGTGTGTGTGTGTGTGTGTGAGCACAATTTTTCCAGTTCTTAATCTCGCCAGTCTTTGTACAACTTTGTCAAAATCTAGCTTAGTATTTATGCAGCTTTTTTTCAGACAATTCTTCATTATAGATAGGGACCAGAAAAATTCGCATTTTTCGACAAATGCTAAATAGATGCTAATTCTGCCTCAAAATGTGAAATTACTTAATAGACGCTGTTTCATAACGGATTGTATCCAAATTATCAGCTATTTATCAGACATAGTTTGGAATAGCTTTATTTTTTTGCATACGGTATCAAGAATATAGGCAGTTACTGGCATTAATACATCATCTGGCGAAGCCCAATTTGGAAAGATAATGTGCGCAAAATACTTGCAAAATAAAATGTATAAACGCAACGATGTATCAGTGTGCTAAATGATCTGGTGCCATGCCAGTTCTGAACGGTTGAATGGTCTGTTTAAGATACACGTCGCGTAATGCAGTGTAGTACTTAGCCATGGGACGTAGCATTTTATAAGAAAGACATGTGTACGTTTGTTGGTTAGCTAAAGCTCAAAACATAGTATAATGCGGACATTTTAAACTGGCACATTAGGTGGCGGATGTTTTGAACTGTACTTGTAGTTGCATCAAGTGCGGCTAGAGGTCGGGCCTGAACTACATAGTCAACAATAATCTTCTGACTCCAACAAACAATTGCATGGTAGGCGACCGCGAATGCTTTGTGTTGTGCGTTGCTTGATTTCCTTTCTTACTTTTTAAATAAGTGAAGCGGCTAATCCTGGTACATCACTGATTTTGATTACGACCCTTACAACACCAGAAGTAATCGGCGATCCCTGTGACAATGTCAGTAACACTGTAGGATGCTGCCCAGTGAAATGGTGGCAGAATTTGTTTCCCCGCACCACTCCTTCCCCTGTGGTGGCCAAAATTCTCGTCTGTTTATGACCGTGCCCTTAGCGACAATAGCCTGCAGCACCCACCCTCTGCACTATAGCGATTGGAAAACAAAATCTGTAACATTTTTCGATGACGCCGAAATTCTTCTCCTGATGTCAAAATCGAGTTGTGCACTCGGTTCTACTACTACTACGCGAAGTGCCTTGTCAGTTCTATCTGTAGCTTGGTCCAGCATGGGTTGTAGGTCTAATAAACGCTCACGAAAGGTCGAAATTAGTAGTCTGCAGATTTTTTGATATTCAGATTGGGCAGGAAAAGGACATACAATGTCCGTAAACACCTAATATCAGAGAGGCATTCACTTAATGGGCGGGAAAATGCTGCAGTTTTTCAACAGTTGACAATCATTTTTGAAAGCTTAAATACAGCCAAACGAAGAAAACAAAGGCCATTTCAGAAGAAAAAGTTGTTGAAGTTAATAGAAAAGCAAACATTCCAGTCAAGAAGTTGCCAATCAGCACTTTTTAAGTCAACTTCAAAGAACTAATAATTTGTTTGCCTTCACTCATGTAGCGTGACAACCGTTCAAATTTGTGCAACTAATCATTTACAAAGAAAATAAATGCGAATTTTGACAAAAATAGATGCTGCATTTTCCAGTCCCTAATTATAGATAACTGCATCACCGATAAAAAGTCTACGATCACTGTTTATATTATCTGTAAGGTCATTAATATACAGTATGGAGAGTAATGGCCCCAACATATTTCCGTGGGACACACTTAAAGTTACATCTACATCTGTCAATGACACTCTATCCAAGATAACAAGCTGCATCCTTTCCTTACCAGAAAATCTTCAATCCAATCACAAATTCCGTATGATACCTCATGTGAATGTACTTTAAATAGTAGTGTAGGTGTAGTGCTGAGTCAATACGTACTGCATCTATGTTACTCCTTTGATCCGTGGGTTTCAGGATATTTGAGAAAGCATGTTGGGTTTCACATGATTTTTTTTTTAAGCTAATGCTGGTTAACATGGAGGAGGTAATATGTTTGAGATAAGTCATCACATAGCTTTTTGTTGGAGGGAGTTATGGTATTTTATGATTACAAGAGGGTCTAATTCAGCTGCAAATTCTGTATAGAATCTGAAAGAGATTTGTTGGGTTATAATGAATAGTTTATATTCTCTCTCTGTTTTTTCAAATAACATCAAAAATGATCTGTCTGACTGTAAAGAAGACATTACAAGGTGACAGATATCACCAGGATCGACAATTGCTAGTAAAGTTGAACTAAGCTTTGTTTTGATCACCATCTTGATTCTAATGCACATCATTGTTGATTACAATAAACAGCATTTTGTTGCAGCAACATAATTCTGTCTTTACAAATAAACAGATAGTATTCTCAGCTGGAATACCCTGGAAATTTGGGCTTTCAGCTTAGTCAGTGTCATCTTGTAGCGTGCTGAATTGACAGTTTTTGTAGGTTCCAGGAGATCCAAAAGAACCACAGCCAAAACTTAACACGTCAAATTGTCCTTCTGTGTTGCTAGAGAGCACCCCCTCCCCCCCAAAAAAAAAAGCTTCCCAAAAAAAAAAAAAAAAATTATTTTGTTTCAAAATGTGTGTGTTATAATAATGTCCTTCAAAATGTGCATTATTAACATAATCACTTTCTGAAATGTATTTCAAATACAATTGCTGTATTTATAAATACTCTTAAATTGTGCAATATTTTTTGTTCAAAAAGAAATTTTAAGTATACTGTCTTTTTAGTTGCATCTTTCAGAGAACTCTATTAAGTCTTTTTCCCATTTGCAGACTATACAAGAAGAATGTTTTGGAGAAACTGGTGGAATCATGTGTGTCCAAAGGTTATGTTTTCCAAATGGAAATGATAATAAGGGCTAGACAACTCGGATATAGTATCGGAGAAGTAAGTCTACCTTTAAAACATATGATGACTGCTGAATATAGTGTTAGAAATGCACTAACTGGAAAGGTGGTGGGCCGTGTAAATAGTTAAAGAATTAAAAATGTTCTTTGTTGTATTGTTATGGGATGGTACATAAAGGAAAACATTGTGTTTTACGTAATATTATCAAGATGAAATCGTGGCATCAAATACCGTGACAACTTCACTGAAACTCCATGCCCAAGCAGCAATATTAATTTCGTTGTGTTCGTCTAACACCATGCAAGTGGTGAAGATGCTAACTTGGAGAACACATGTTAAAATTAACACCTATATACTGCAATTAAAAGTACTTTGTGATTGACATTTCAGTAAGCAGAGGGACAGGGACCAGCCACCATTCAATCATTGTTTTTCCTTGAGTGTTACATGCTTGTTTTGTTGCCTGTTTTGTTGGTACTTGCAGCACCTTGTGAAGTGTGGGTGGCTGCTTGCCGCCAACTTGGGCAACCCCAAAAATGCAATCTGTCAATCACAAAGTAATTGTAGAGTTCTCAAACTTAATAGCATCATCACTTTTTATATAAATGCAGTATTAACAGTTTGGAAAACAGTTATTTTAATTTTTCCAAATCATGCATTGAGTTTATTGCATCTTGTCTTGAAATGAATTTATTGGGCCAGCAGTATCTGTGTCTACATAAGTCTGCATTCATAGATATTTTTTGTATCTAAGTAGGAAAAAGTTTCCATTGCTGATTCAGTTGATCCATTTTTAATCCCTTATGTGTGGATTAATGGTAAGACTTTGAAACTACAAGGCTCATTCTGAAAGTAATGCCTCCTATTTTTATTCATGTAAACTACAGGAGATACATAAATCACAACAGCACAGCTAAATAGAGCAATATTTCAGCTATTTTTCCAGAGTCACCACAATTTGTTACACACTTTTGCCAACAATGAACCTGAGCCTGCATGCCTCGCATGTAAAAATCGGAACCAGCTGAGGCTAACCACTTCCTTACATTTTTAATAACGGCATCCTAATCTTGAAAAATATTCCCCACATAGCCCATCTTTCAGAGTCCCAAAGTGATGGAAGTCTGAAGGCATTGAACCGGGAGTGTATGGTGGATGTGGTAAGACAGTCCAGCTTAATTTTGCAACAAGCTGTTTGGTCACAAAACTGGTGAGAGGCCTGGCGTTATGTTGCAGGTGAAAGTTGGTCTTCTTCTCTGGCCTTACCCTAGAAATTTGGGCTTTCAGCTTAGTCGGTGTCGTCTTGTAACGTGCTGAAGTGACAGTTTCTCCAGGTTCCAGGACATCCAAAAGAACCAAACCCTGGCTATCCCAGAAGACTGTGCACATTACTTAGCCTGCAGGCGGCTGTACCTTGTATTCCTTCTTTAACGAAGAATTCGCATGTCACCATTCCATGTACTGTCTTTTGGATTCCGACTTGACAACATGTCTCGTCTCTGGTGTTAATACTATTCAGAAAATTGTCACCTTCAGCTTCATATTGGTCCAGCAGGTATTGACAAATTTCCACTCGTTGAGTTTTTTGTTGTTCTGTAAGCAACCGCAGGACCCACTTTGCACAGACTTTGCGATAACTAAGATGTTCCACCATTGTTTCCAAGGCATTACAGCTGACATTCAGCCTTGCACATAATTCTATGGTCATCATCGGCCAATCAGCATGGATGAGTTGATTTAGATGCTCTTCATTGTGAGGGATGACAGCTGTGCACGGTCAACCAGACTGTGGCTTGTCATACACTCCCTTTTCACCACCTTAAAAATACCGTACCCATCGCCTCACATTGCTCTCATCTATTTTATCGTCCCAATATGCCTTTAGCAAGTGTCGGTGGATTTCACTTGGCGCAATTTCTTCAGCAGTAAGAAATTCAATCACACATCACTGTTTTATACGTGCGTCCATATAGGACTCCATTTAGGAACGCTCCTGTGCTGGCACCAACTGCCGCGGAACAAAGGAACCATTAGTAAATGAAAGAGGAAGGTTCAAGCATTAGCACATACATCCAAAGTCACCACAAAAAATAGGCGGCATAACTTTTGGAACAACCCTCATACATATGTCTTACTTAGAACAAAAAGTCTAAGGTAGTGAAATTGTGAAGTAGAGATGAAATATTTAAGGACTGGTATTTCTCATAATAATTCCATTTCTTTTCTTTACTTACAGGTGCCTATCTCCTTTGTTGACAGAGTGTACGGAGAATCAAAACTTGGTGGTTCTGAAATATTTCAGTTTGCGAAATCTCTCTTGTACTTATTTGCTACTACATAATAAAATGTTGCTTTAAATAAAATAAGTGCTGTTCAGTTTATTTGCAGAAAATATAATGTCCTAACTGTATCATGAAATTAGATGATGGCTAGAAGGAAAAATACCAATTTCTCTATTTTTGTTAGAGAGAGAGAGAGAGAGAGGATAAAAGATTACAAATGTGGTGTTGAAATTTGTTAACTAATACAGCTGTACTGATAATGAGACACAACTATGAAGGGCAGAAGAGATTGCAGCAATGTGGAAGTAAATTGAAATTAGGAGATATAACAAAATAGAAACTTTTTACAAGTGAGTTCTGAGGAGACTGATCTATTGTTTTGCCATTTCTTGGCTGGTCATCATCATCAACCTCCTTTATACAATGAAACATTTCAGTCATCACAAATTTTATGACTTTTTGATATTATAAACTAGAAAATGTGACAATTGTAATCAAAAATTATTTCTGCTCATGTCAAATAACATGATTTAATTTTTGTCACCAGTGTCCCTGTGCTTTGGCTATATAGTTGCATTAAATTCTTCATCCCTTTGGATGCAACAACATGTATTTGGCCTTTAGACAGATCTAAATGCTGCACATGTTAATTAATGAGAGAAACATTATGACAAAGACCAAAAGGTACAAGACTAACAAAGTGTTGTCAGTCCTACAAAGGTAACTGCTTACAAAACACTAATGTAACCCATCATTGAATATTGTTCAAGTGTGTAGGGTCCATATTTGAAGGTCTACAAAGAACAGCAGAATGACTGGTCACAAACTTGTTTGACTTGTGGGGGAGTGTCATGGAAATGCTGAAAAATCAGATGTGGCAGAGCTCAAAGATAGATATCAACTATTCCATGAAACACTGCTTACAAAGTTTTGAGGACCTTCATTAAGAGAGGAGACTAGGAATACACTGGAAACTCTACATATCATTCTTGTTCAGATCTAAAGACAAGATTGCAGTATGTACAGATACGTTTAAATAGTATTCTGCCTGTGCTCCATATATCATGGAACAGAAAGCAAGCTTAATATATGGTAAATGGGAAGCACACTCCACCATGCACATGGCAATGGTTTGTGGAAAATTGATAAAGTGATTGAGCTTTTTCTTAAATGCAATAATGTAGTGAGTAGGATGTAGATTTCAGGGTAGCTTGTTCCAGAGGTGAAGAGAATCAGTTGTTGAGGCATTTGAGAAAGTTTTTGTTTTATGGATGGGTACAGCTATGACACTTATGAGATGAGATGAAAGGTACTTAATTTTGTTATGGGAGATGATGAGTGGTGTGCGTACTGAGAGGCTGATGAAGTAGACGCAGGGAAATATGGTCACGTAACCTGTTTCACTGCAATCGCGTTAAGTGGGATTGTGAGGCACTCATATTGTGTTAGATTACACATTCCAAAATTTCTGCAGAACAGAGAAAGCAGAGCTCTTATTGTATGTGACAACTGTGTTTTATGTGGATTTGAGGTTCTCCTTCAAATTACATTCAGATTCTGCTCCATTTCCTGATATTTTGTTTTGGTACCAGCAAAAAGAACAGGGGACAGCTTTATTTATTTACATTTTCTTTGTGTGGAGCCATCATAATGATGGCTTCTGCAAACGTCAGATTTAATACTATGGTTATATTTATACTTATAAAATACACTATATTCTGTAGCTGTTCCTTCTTATGTCTATTTTTTTACATTTATCACATTACAGCTCACATGCTAATGCCACATGTTACAATCACTATCTCAAAATTCATTGAAAGAATATAAACATTTTTCTATTAGAAAATATTTTAATTTAGTTTTAAAAACATTTCCCATGTACGTTCGTAGAGAGTTTGGTAGCTTGTTATACCAAATCAAACCACTGATATATGGACTTCTATCAGTCATTTTTAACGTTGTTCTGTTACGGAAATAGTTACTTTGTTCTAGTGTTGTGATCGTGTACAACACTGCCCTTGATAGCTTCTGTTGGTTGACTTATAAAAAATACAACTATTTTGAAGATGTACAGAGAATATATTGTCAGATATTCGCACTGCACAAACACTTCATGACATGAATCTCTATGTCCCATTCCATGTATAAGTCTTATTGCTCTTTTCTGTAGTAGTAGTATTCTTTTTAAATGTACATCAGCTGCACAGCCCCATAGTTCAATTCCATAATTGAGAAAGGGGTAAAGTGTTCCATAATATACTAATTTCAGTGCTTGGCTAGGAACTATCTTTGCGAGCTGGCTGAGGAGATATATGGCACTACTGAAATACGAAATTAATGTGGTATGTCCACCGTAAATTTTCATCAACATATACACCCAGGAATTTACAGTTACCATTTTCTGTTGCAGAGATATTACACACACTACTCGTATTGTTGTGATGAGAACTGCCTGTTTTAAATGTCAGTAGTTGAGATTTGGTGACATTCACCTTGAGTCCCTGATCATCGAAGTATTTTGTTACTTCTGTTACACTACTAGAAGCAAGAGATTCTAGCTCTTTAGATTCGCTCCCATAGAATAAGATTGACGTGTTATCTGCATAGCTTACAATATGGGAGTTAATGGTTAGTGCAATGTCGTTAATATATGTAAGGAAGAGAAAGGGTCCAAGGATTGAGCCCTGTGGTACACCTTGTATTACACGTTCACTGGTGGACTGGAAGTTCATGATTTTATTATCTAGTTTGTATGACAATTTAGTGCTTTGCTTACGATTCAACAGGTACGTTGTTAGAAGATTCATGGCTTGATCCCAATACTATAAGATTTTAGCGTTTTAAGAAGTACCCTATGGTTTACCGTATCAAATGCTCTTGTCAGGTCCAAAAATATACCTGCAGTCTGCATCTTCTGGTCCAACAGACTGTAAACTTCATGGATGAACTGTGTAACTGCTGTGGATGTACTTAGCTCTTTTGTGAAGCCATGCTGCGAATCTACAAGCAGTTTATGTTTTGTGAAAAAGGCACTTAACTGAGAAAGGATAATGCTTTCGAATATCTTACTAAAAGTGGAAATTAATGATATTGGTCTATAGTTGGAGACTTCTTCCTTACTTCCCTTTTTATACACTGGCTTCACTACACTCATTTTTAGAACCGTTGGATACATGTTTTCTGTAATGCTGCAATTAATAAGGTGAGTAAGAGGTTTAGAAATTTCTTTTACGCATGCTTTAGTAATAGCACTGGATATGCCATCCCATCCAGATGAAAAATTTTTCTTTAGCATTTATATTGCCCTGCGAACCTCCTGCTCATTCACTTCCACAAATTCAAATTCGGTACACTGGGTGAGATGGCATTGGCTCTCTATCTGTGAATCTGTAACATGTGTTGATTGTTCACCAGAAATGTAGTAGTTATTAAAAATATTACATAACTGTGTCTGACAGTAAGATTAATTAATTTTTTCTGATGTTTTGGACTTTCTCATGAAGGATGGGCAACTGGCCCAAGAGCAAACTCTTAAAATAGGACAAATGAAACAACAGGAACTCCAGATTGAAATATCAACAGTATTAGAAAAAGGATACATTTGCTACTCGCCATAAATATGACATATTAGTTGCAGACAGGCAAAACAAAGAGACTGTTACGCATTTAGCTTTCAGCCAAAGCATTCTTCAGAAAAACACACACACACACACACACACACACACACACACACACACACACACACACACACACACACACACGACCACTAACCCGGCAGCTCAGACCAGAATGCCACAAATGAAAAATGTTCAAAACTAGAAAGTAATTTATTTTTTGGAAAGAAATGTTGTATTATCCATGTACACACAGGAAATCTCATTTCAAAATAGAACATATTCTGTATGGAAAATATATCACTGTGTAGTACATGCATACAGAATTATATAAATTTAATATTGCTGCAAGCTGTGCATTACCCACCTTAAGCTGTCAGCACGCAGACTATGCTGTCAAACATCAATGTTGAGCATGCAGAGTTTAACGTGCTGCTAAACGCTCAGGAACGATATGACTTGTGCTTGCAGTATGTGGGCCCCAATGTGGTATATGTGATCGCAACACACTCCAGCGGCAGTTGTGGGATGTTTCTAGTTCGTAAATCACACTGTTTACTCAATGACATGTGTAAAATTCCCACATTAGCTCTATTAAAACCTTGCAGGGTTCGCAGGAGAGCTCTTGTGAAGTTTGGAAGGTAGGCGACAAGGTACAGACAGAATTGAAGCTGTGAGGATGGGTTGTGAGTCATGCTTAGGTAGCTCAGTTGGTAGAGCACTTGCCTGCGAAAGGCAGAGGTCCTGAGTTCGAGTCTCGAACCGGCACACACTTTTAATCTCTCAGGAAGTTTCATTTTTTTCTTGTTTTGGTCCATACTACCACTTCCCAAAATATGGAAAGCAAAGAGCTTGGATTGGAAGAGATTTGTTTCACAATATTGAAAATCAAGAATATCTTGTAGCTCTTAAGGTATTCATTTTAGAGCCCATGTTTACTTGACATTTGTGCCATCCTTTTTGATACACCCTGTATACTTACATTAAACTAATAATAAGTGAGTTTAAACTAATAATAAAGCACCAGAACCTATTGAATACACGAATGTTAGGAAAAATATATTTAGACTTGCCAAGATGCGAACCATCATCATTTCACATATCTAGTGTAGAATCAACAACACTACTCACTACTACTCAGTGACAACAATTCATTTATGGCCAATTCTAACATATTGCCACTTGCTAAATGCTTTAATCGTAGCTCTGTTACTAAATGAAATTTAATTGTAACAAATTATGCCAAGAACGATGTGTTTTTCGTAGATCCTCACTGTGTCACTACCTTCAAATGACATACTCTCATAATACACAAGTTACAATAATTCTTCTGCCAGTCTCTCTTTGTTTTATTACAACAAATCACACAGTTAACAATGTGTTTTTGAGTGATCCTCAATTTGCTGGTGCTCAGAAATGGCATATATACATATAGGCTTGAACTGAATGCCTGTATGGCGTCTCACAGCTCTGTGCTGAAGGGAGATGGTGTGCATGTGACGTAGATGGCGTTGTGCCATCTGATTGTTCAATTCTCAGGTGCATGTGCAGAATATCTGACATGCTAAATACTGCTCTGTACATTAAGAAAGACTCCCGAACATGCTATTCCACACTATGACATCAGAAACTCGGCACGCTCAATGTTTGGATGCATGGTCCGTGCGCCAACAGCTTTAGTGTAGCAGTTATTGATGGCTGGCAACATGAGATTCACTGGTTCAAAACCTGCATTCTCCAATTATTTAGCATGTATTACTTGTGAAAGTTTCTGGTTATTACTGATTTATATCTCTAAGAAAAAGACAGTCAGGCTACAGTCCCATGGAGACCAGAACTTTCCATGTTGAAGTGAAGTGTAAAATCAAGAAGAAGAAGAAGAAGAAGAAGAAGAAGAAGAAGAAGAGCTTAAAAACATGCTTTACACTGCATGCCAGGATGGGATGTGCTAGCCTGGCCCACGTCTAGCTGACACAAGCCACAGTCATTGAATATTAACACTGCAAGCTGGGCTGTGACAGCAAAAATCCATTTCTATTATTTTGACATAAAAGCTCTTTCAGTATACAACTTCATGAATTTATTTTTTCTTTAAAAGCTTGACTTTTCTCATGAAGAAAGAGAATACCTACTTTTTGTTTTGAATGACTTTTAGTTCTGTAACGTTTCTCAGTGTATTTTGAAGAAAGTATGCAGTTAAAAAAATCTGATTTTTGTACACATGGTAGTGTAGCATCTTAGGTTCTCAATAACCATTTAACTTTTCCTCAAAACTCCAAATGTATATGAATTTTCCCTTGGTGACAACTGATTACACTGGGTATGCTTTTATAACAGACCGCAGTTGACATTATAGAAGGTAAGAAATCATTTTTCAACATCCTACAACTAGTAGAAAATCCTTTTCCTATTTGGAAGGAGAATATAGGAATAAATTAAAGTGAAATTTTCCTGTGAATGGATTGTATTAAAAGCCTAAAATGCTCTACTTAATTGCTTTCCAGTTGAAGATGAAAAACAGCAGAGGCCAAAAAATAGAATTACACTTATATCAAATAATGGAAACTCCAGAAACGAATGTCAACAATGTAGAAAAAGACAGATTGCTACTTACCATACAAAAGACATGTCAAGTTGCAGACAGGTACAGTTAAGACACTCACATAAAGCTTTCAGCCACAGCCTTCATCACTAAGAGAGAAACACACACAAATGCAAGCAAGCACACCTCACACACACGACCGCAAACTCCAGCATCTTGGATCTTGGGGGTGCATTCGAGTCTGAGATGGTGGAGTTATGAGCTCGTGATGTGTGCTTGCTTCAGTAAAAGTCTCTCTCTTTTCTGATGGTTTGGTTTTGTTTTGATTTAGGGCGCAAAACCAACTGGGGTCATACATGCCCAAGTCAAAACTATAGAACACGAAGACAGAGAGGAGTTAAAAAACAACTATATGTCAGTCCCAATTGACATAAGAGATGTGACACTTCTGTCACTCAATGTAACTGGGTTTTCTCTTTGGATGCTGTCAATTGTCAGGATGAGCATTCTAAAGCATTCTGTCAGGGTGAAAATATTAAATAAATTAACTTTTCTCTCTTAACAACATGTGGGCAGGGTGGGTTCTCCCTTGGCTCGGGTATGAGGTCGAATGAAACATCATTTTTACATTAGATAACTTTTATTGAAGATTTCGTACAACTGTATCTTACTGGGAGTTCTGGTTCGGAGAGCGGCGGCTGTGTCGTTTGTGAAGTCTTCTTGCTGTGGCAGCGGCAGTGGCGGCGGCGGCGGCGTCTGATTACGCGTAGCGGTGTGTATCTCGTGTCGCCGTCTCGCCCAGCTGACCGGAGACGCGCAGTGCGAGGTGGCCCGTTTAATTATTGCGAGCGACGTCGTGCATCGGATGGTGACACCTTGAATGTGACGTCCCAGTGTTTCTCTTCTCTAAGCGGCCGCGTGTGTTGTGCGTCGACCAGCGGAGCGGCGCGGCGGGGGAAGGCCAGTGTCCCGAACTCGAACCACGGACTCCCGCTTGCCAGTCTTCGGCTGTCAGGTCTTTATCCCAGCTCACAGGTGACTGCTGAGGTGAGGCCGTCTCCTTCCCGTCCTCACGAGTCACCCGGGTACGTAAAAATCAGACTTCCAATACCTTTTAACTTCTGTCTTCTGGCGCTGCGGCTGCTGCTTGCTATTCCATTACAGCGGCTGACTTGGTGCGTCTGTGCATGATGCAGTCTCTTCTTGCACGACGGTCTTCAGCACCGAAACTGACTGAAAACTACTGCTGCTCTTCTTTTCTTCCTTCGTCTCTCGTCTTCGTCTCCGTTCCCGTCTCCGTCCCCGTCTTCATCTGTCTTCCTCTGTCTTCATCTGTCTTCATCTCGGGGCCACCGCGTCTCGCGTATTTATTCACTTCAGTTCACTGGAGGGGAACGACTTCACGGCCATTGCCTCTTCTGTCACGTTGAAAAGCTTCTCGAAGAATCTTCTTGACCTGGGTCATTGGCTCTTAGAATGTAGGCGGGGGCCTCTGATCGCATGTGACGACTGAGAAACACGTGAGCCGGTCATTGCCTCTTCCGTCACGTTGAAAAGCTTCTCGAAGAATCTTCTTGACGTCGGTCATTGGCTCTTGGAATGTAGGCGAGGGCCTTTGCTCACATGCGACAACTGAGAAACACGTGAGCCGGTCGGGCGATGCCCTGACGGCTGAATCGACAGCGCCCGCTTATGTGGAACTCGCTGACTTCACGGTCATTGTCTCTTCTGTTCTGCTGTTCCGCCCGCTGAATGTCAGTATGTAACTCTCTAAACTAAACCAAGTTTTCCATTTATATTCTAATTTCTAGTTCACTTTGATTTCACTAATTTATTTACTTAAGTACCACTCAACATTCCTCCACCCTTCGGAGAAATTCGCCCTCGAATTTACCACTCAACATTCCTCCACTCTTCACACGGAAAAAGCACAAGCACTGAAAACTCTCGACTTAGAAGATTACACACGCTTCACATTAAGTATGTGGAAAATACCTTATCACTTTACAAAAGCACTGTACGGTCAGGAATCACATAGTTCTTACATAAATGGTTGTAATAAGTGTAACAAATCTTGATGACAATGAATAAACAAAAAATAGATTTTGCACTTAGAAAATTTCAGAGCAACAACTGTTTAATCTACCCTATACTAATGCAAGAATATATATTCTACAGTATTGTTTATGTTAACAAGAGACTTTAATAAAGAATGAAGTACAATAAACAAAATTAATACACAAATGCTCAAAAGTAACTGCTGAAGTACACCAGTTAAGAGTGTGGTATCCAGTTAACAGGGATTTGATGAAGTGGTATATTATTATTTGGCTTATTTTTTCGTCTTAAATAAAAGGAAACTGTACAAAGCAGAAACACCAACACACAGGTTCCAGATATACCCGTTCCTAGCATTATTATTTTAGTTTTGCGTTCACCTTTTAATTTTAAGACCTTTTGCATCATAACATTGGCATCAATTTTGCCTTGCTGTGAGTTTATGACTTCAGAAGGGAACTGTCAAGGGAGTCATTGGGGTAGGACAGGTTTTGTGTAGGAAATGATTGCATGGCGTTTTCTGAAAAAAGCAAACAACATGGTTATGAACCTACCAACCTAGTAAAAACAAAAATAAAGAAAAGAGGAAATACATTGTTAACTACAAGATCTACATGTTTCTACGTTCAACATTTTTTTTAAAATAAACCATTATCATTTATTAATTATTTACGTATGTATACTACAGTCTACTAAGATTCAACTAGGACATTCGCACTCTTGGTCGAAGATTGTATGGTGCCGTGTCAGTATGTTGTGCTGGCGTGGCCACTCTTTTTCCTTTACGGGAACTTCCTCCACCCTTCGGAAAAGCAGACACTGTTGTTGAAGGAATTACATCTGGAGCGCCCTTAAAAGGTTTTAAACGACTTGCATGGACAATGGTAGTTCGGGTGAGCAGTTGCAATTTAACGTTGACTGGTGACGTGATCTCAATAATTTGATAAGGACCTCTGTAGTTTGTTACAAATTTCTTCGTTTTTCCTTTCGCTATATAAGGAGTTGAAAGCATAACCCACTGACCGATTTTGTAATTTGGATATTTAGCTTGGGTATTACCTAATCTTTCCTGTCGTTCCAAAGCCTTTGTATTAGATTTTTGAACCTTTTTCCATACATCCTTCATCATTCGACTGAAATTTCTTACTGTTTCTCCGACTTTTCCGTTTTTCTGCCTGATTTCATCAAAAGGGGACGGCATTTTTTTCCCATAGACCACTTCATAAGGTGACATGCCAGTTGCTTCATGCGTTTTGGCGTTGTATACCGACACGATTATTGGTAAATATGTATCCCAATTAGAATGTTGTTCGTTAATATAATAACTAAGCATCTTGCCAATTGTCCGATGAACTCTTTCTGTGCGCCCGTTGCACTGAGGGTGTAACGGAGTTGTGCGTAATTTGCGTATTTTTAATAAGTGGCATAGCTGTTTCATTAATTCAGACATAAAATTAGATCCCTGATCTGTGATAATAGCTTCAGGTACTCCAAATTTAAGTATCCAGTTGTTAACTAAAGCTTGGGCAACTGTATTTGCTTGCTGATCTGGGAGACTCACCATAGCTAGGTAGCGTGAAAAGTGATAGATAATTGTAAGAACATACTTATTACCAGCAGGTGTTTTATGAAATGGCCCGTAGAGATCGACTCCGCAGATTTGAAATGGACATGAAGCCTCGGGGAGCCTCTGTAAGGGTATTTTTGAACGAGAAAGTTCAGCTCGTTGTGCGCACGCAATGCAATTACGAACGTACTGCGCAACATCCTGCTTTCTGGTTTGCCACCAAAATCGCTCTGCTACTCGTCTTTCGGTTGTCCGCTGTCCACCGTGTCCTGCAAGGATATGATCGTGGGCCTCTGCCATTATTTCTTGTCTAAGGTGTTGGGGAACAACAATTCGCGGTCCAAGTTTCGTTTTACGGCATAATACACCATCTTCAAAGCAAAATTGTTTTTGAGTTGCGTATTTTTTACATTCTGTATCCTCATCTTGTGCCTTTCTCCAGTCCTCAGTATCTCGGCCTGTTGCTTCCAAAAGTGCTATTTTCCGACTTAGGCAATCTGCATTCGTGTGTTTTTTGCCTGGTTTATGGATAACTTCGAAATCCATTTCGGAAAGACATAGGGCCCAACGGGTAAGACGACTAGATGGATCCTTTAATCCAAGCAACCATTTTAAAGCTGCGTGGTCTGTAATAACCTTGAATTTCCTACCATACAAGTAGCATTTAAATTATTTGATACCATATATAACACTTAACAATTCTTTCTCCGTTGTGGAATAATTTCTTTCTGCCGTTGTTAGTTGTCTCGAAGCGTAGGCTATGGGGTGTTCCACGCCATTAGTATTCTGACTCAAAACAACTCCTACTGAATGACCACTTGCGTCACAGGATAAAATAATTTCTTTGTTATAATCTGGGTAGGCTAATACAGGACTGTGTGTTAACTTATCTTTAAGGGTTTGAAATGCAGATTCACAATCTTCAGACCAATGAAATTTTGCACCCTTTTTCAATAATTGGGTTAAGGGTCGGACAATTTCAGCAAAATTTTGAACATATTTTCGGTAATACGATGCGAGACCAATGAAACTTTGTACTTCCTTAACGCGTTGTGGTGTTGGGAAGTCCTTAACTGCCGAAATTAATCGAGGATCTGTTTTAATTCCTTTTTCACTAATGACATGCCCTAGGTATGTAACCTCTGTCAACCCAAAACTACATTTTTCCATATTTAATGTTAATTTAGCTTTTCTAAGTCTCTGGAAAACATTACGCAGACGCACAGCATGTTCATTAATGTCTCTGGAGAATACAATAATATCGTCTAGATATACACAACATTGCTGAGTTTTGAGTCCTCGCAATACTCCATCGAGTAGTCTTTGAAAAGTTGCTGGTGCATTTTTCAAACCGAAAGGCATTCTTTTAAATTGCCAATGGCCTCCAGGGGTAGAAAATGCTGTTTTATGCCTATCTGCAGGTGCGACTTCCAATTGATGATATCCGCTACGTAAATCGATTGTTGAAAAGTATTTACTGTTACCCAAACTGTCAATGATATCTGTAATGTTTGGAAGAGGATAAACATCTGAGATAGTTTGTTTGTTAAGGTGTCTGTAGTCACAACAAAATCTATATCGTTTCGTACCGTCGGGAGACTTCTTTGGAATAATTACAATATTTGAATTATAAGGAGAATCAGAATATTCTATAATTCCATCTTTTAGATGCTGTTCCAAAAATTCATCCAGTACTGGCTGGAAGTGATGCGGAACTCTATAAGGCTTCCTATAAACTGGGGGGCTATTTCCTGTTGGGATCCTATGCTGTGTGATGTCTGTTGCTGGCAATGGACCTTCTGCATTAAATAAATCTTGGAACTCAACTAAAACTGCTTCTATCGTGTCTCTATCCTTTCCTTTCAAATGCTCAATCTTCTGGCGCAATGCGGTTTTATAGGCGTCTGGTTTCTGACCATCATTAATATCTGACCAAATGAAATCATCTTCTTCAAAAGTACTGACTGTAGCCACTAATATTCCCTTATGCAACTCTTTGTCCTCCACTCCGAAATTGTCAATATGTACCGGTACTTTTCTTTCTCCCTCAACGTCTTGAACCCGTACAACACTTCGACGTACAAAACAATGTGATACATCTAATTCCTCATTTTCCTCTAAAGGCTCTATTAGACACACTGTATCTGTAGGTACTTCGTGGTCAACGGTCATCCAGAAAAGTTTTCCTGAGCCAGCTGGTATCTGATCCCGCGAATCAACCTTCAAGGACGTTGCACACAGTATAGTTGATTTCGCCTTCCGGTTAGGGAAATCTTGCGGCAGAGGGCCCTTTGCAGCGGTGTCACCTAGCCGAAACACTATTCCGCTAAGTTCTACAGTTTGCTGTCTGAGGTCGATTTTAGCGTGATGTTTATTCAGGAAATCCAACCCTAGGATCGCGTCGTACCCGTCAGTTACCTTTGTTACCACTTCTACATCTTCTTGAAATGGTACACCGTGAATATAGAAAATCAATGATGTGCATCCTAATGACTTAACTGTACCTCCTCCTACTCCACTCAATCTATACCTTGGAGGGTCATATTTATTTTCTCCAATACATTCATTACTTACTATTGATACGTTTGCACCTGTATCCACCAGTATCCTTGCCTCTTTATCCTGTATGGTAGCAGATAAACAGCATTCCGCCTTCACATTCGCCTTAATGGCATGAAATTTTATTGGAAACGCCTAGCGGCGGCTCCGACATTCCCGTTTGAGTTTAACTGATTTCTATTTCCAAAAACTTTCTTAGACCTGCATTCCTTGAATGTGTGACCTATTCTTTGACAATTAGTGCATGTAGGTTGTCTGCAATTTTTTGCTATATGTCCCTGTCGATCGCACCGAAAACACCGTACTCCTGCTGAAAATATATTTCGCTTCTCCTTGTATCTGGTGGCAATGTCAATTTCTTCAAAAGCTGTCGCCACAGATACAGCTTCTACTAAATTTTTAGGAAACTCTGCCCTGACACGACGGGACGTTTCAGGAGGTAACCCACGTAAAAATGTATCCAGAGCTCTATCTTCTGCCTCTTGTAAAATAACTTTATTTGCTTCATCACTAGTTGTCAACTGATAGGTGTTAATATTAACTTTTCTAATCCTATCTACAAAGCTTTCTAACGACTCGTTTTGCCTCTGAGTGATAGAGTGTAATTTTTCCCTATAAAATCTACAGCTGTTCTGTTTTTGAAAACGTTTAAGCAATCCTTTCTTCAATTCCTCAAATGTTGGAGCATTCCGTAATTCTTCGTGGTATAAGATGTGTGCTTTAGCCTCTCCTGTCAATCTTAACTTTGTCATTTGTAAGAGCTGTTCATCTGACCATGATCCTAACTTTGCAGCTGCTACTAAATCATCAAAAAAGGCTGTTATGTCCTCGCCAGGTTTACCTGAAAAAGGAGTTACTAAGGCTGCTGCTGAGGAATCTAGGGTGGGAGGGATTGAACTGGTTTGCCTAACCTCACACAACTGCTTAAATAATGCATTATTATCATTTTTAAGCTGTGCTATTTGATTAACTAAGCTCTGAATAGCTTCCTCAGTAGAAACCGCTTGTGGTGCTGACTCTGACTTTGTACGATTTCGTGTCATCATTTTACAAACTGTTAGTTACACAATCTTACCACACTGAATGAAAAGGATGTTTCAATATTTTCGACAAACTCTTAAAATTATGAGAGAGAACAAACTCCTAAATAAAGAAAATTTACGACTGATATGCAAACCTCTATCCTTTCACACATTAAACAATACTAACTGTGGACCTTCAGTGACTGTCATTCACACCTCATATTGAGCCAAGGGTTTTTTCTCTGACACCAAATGTAACAACTATTACGGCTTTTGACACTAAATGTAACAGTTGTGTTACTAAATGTGACACTTCTGTCACTCAATGTAACTGGGTTTTCTCTTTGGATGCTGTCAATTGTCAGGATGAGCATTCTAAAGCATTCTGTCAGGGTGAAAATATTAAATAAATTAACTTTTCTCTCTTAACAACATGTGGGCAGGGTGGGTTCTCCCTTGGCTCGGGTATGAGGTCGAATGAAACATCATTTTTACATTAGATAACTTTTATTGAAGATTTCGTACAACTGTATCTTACTGGGAGTTCTGGTTCGGAGAGCGGCGGCTGTGTCGTTTGTGAAGTCTTCTTGCTGTGGCAGCGGCAGTGGCGGCGGCGGCGGCGGCGGCGTCTGATTACGCGTAGCGGTGTGTATCTCGTGTCGCCGTCTCGCCCAGCTGACCGGAGACGCGCAGCGCGAGGTGGCCCGTTTAATTATTGCGAGCGACGTCGTGCATCGGATGGTGACACCTTGAATGTGACGTCCCAGTGTTTCTCTTCTCTAAGCGGCCGCGTGTGTTGTGCGTCGACCAGCGGAGCGGCGCGGCGGGGGAAGGCCAGTGTCCCGAACTCGAACCACGGACTCCCGCTTGCCAGTCTTCGGCTGTCAGGTCTTTATCCCAGCTCACAGGTGACTGCTGAGGTGAGGCCGTCTCCTTCCCGTCCTCACGAGTCACCCGGGTACGTAAAAATCAGACTTCCAATACCTTTTAACTTCTGTCTTCTGGCGCTGCGGCTGCTGCTTGCTATTCCATTACAGCGGCGGACTTGGTGCGTCTGTGCATGATGCAGTCTCTTCTTGCATGACGGTCTTCAGCACCGAAACTGACTGAAAACTACTGCTGCTCTTCTTTTCTTCCTTCGTCTCTCGTCTTCGTCTCCGTTCCCGTCTCCGTCTCCGTCTCCGTCCCCGTCTTCATCTGTCTTCCTCTGTCTTCATCTGTCTTCATCTCGGGGGCCACCGCGTCTCGCGTATTTATTCACTTCAGTTCACTGGAGGGGAACGACTTCACGGCCATTGCCTCTTCTGTCACGTTGAAAAGCTTCTCGAAGAATCTTCTTGACCTGGGTCATTGGCTCTTGGAATGTAGGCGGGGGCCTCTGATCGCATGTGACGACTGAGAAACACGTGAGCCGGTCATTGCCTCTTCCGTCACGTTGAAAAGCTTCTCGAAGAATCTTCTTGACGTCGGTCATTGGCTCTTGGAATGTAGGCGAGGGCCTTTGCTCACATGTGACAACTGAGAAACACATGAGCCGGTCGGGCGATGCCCTGACGGCTGAATCGACAGCGCCCGCTTATGTGGAACTCGCTGACTTCACGGTCATTGTCTCTTCTGTTCTGCTGTTCCGCCCGCTGAATGTCAGTATGTAACTCTCTAAACTAAACCAAGTTTTCCATTTATATTCTAATTTCTAGTTCACTTTGATTTCACTAATTTATTTACTTAAGTACCACTCAACAGAGAAGACAGCTAAAAACAGGGATGTGAAGAAAGGGCAAAAAAGACACCAAACAGAAATGGAGGTCCACAACTAAAAATTAAATGGCCTTCGCCATATTGCTTTGGCAGATAAAAAGTAAAACGCAGTTGACAGCCCACGCGTCATTTGCTAAAACAGCCAATAACTAGGACAGCAAACCCAAGTGGGAACATAAACTGTAAAAAAATGGGTATTCCATCGGGAAGTGGTGGACAGTTAAACGTTTGCGCAATGTGTGTAAAGTGGTGGGGTAGCGTCACTTATCAAATGACGATGGCTAAATCATGACCATGTGTCACCTGATCTGATTCTAAAAAGTTTTTTTCTGTAACTAAGGTGTTTCTATGTGAATTTCACGATTTTAATTTGAATAACAATAAAGTATAAAAAGTACCTCTTTAGCCCCTGTTTTTACAAATGAATGAAAATTGATGGACTAAATAAATGTAGATGGACTAAGTAACTTGGTATGTATTGTTACAGAACTTGTTCTTCCTCAGTGATTGTGAAATGTGAAGGAGTTATCCCTTTCACGAAGAAGAAGAAGAAGAAGAAAACACTTGTACAGTGACACTTCTAATGAAGGTAGACGGGAGATGTCTGATGTGTGTACTGTAGAAGCTGAAACATAGCTTGCCGGCCCCCACCAGAAATGTTAAGCATTCAGGATCACACCAGCACAGTCCAGCTACTAGTGTGAACACCACAATGCAAAATTAATGGGTTTGATATCCTAGTGTGAGTACGCAAATAAAATCCTCAAGTTTTTCATACTCCTCAAAGCCATTCCAGATCCATAAAATACAAGAACTTGTGGCCCTTTGTGTGGATCGGTTGTTACCCTTGCATGGAGCAGACTGCTATCCTGAACCTTGAAGAAACCTAAATTATTTTCAGTTTTCTGCAGTATAAGAACAACATGAGCCCAAGTTAAGTTTTTAATTAACTTTGATATAACACATTGTGGCAGGGGGAAAACTGGCTGTGAGGTGGTTTATCCCAATTGTGTATTCAAGAGCCATTGCATTCACTCAGTACTGAATGCCATGAAATATCTGGTCTGGCCTGAGTACATTGGAAACTATCCAGTGGATACAGCTGGTAAATAAAGAAGTCCAAACTTAAAGATGTGAGCAACTGGTTAGTTTGCATACTTTCATTACATTGTATAACACCATTAAATCCTGTGAAGTTCCTGCTAAAGTGAAAGTAATTATTTTCGGATGGGGAGCAATAAGGCTACAGTGCGAAGTAGGCAACCTTTTGCAAAGGGCTCAACAAAGAGCTTGCAATTCTTCTCTAAGGGATGCAGATTATTGTGGTAACTACCATTAGATTTGCAAATATATGATCATTGTAATGTGTGGATCAAGTAAAGGCTAAACTGGATACGTATTACTTTTGTCCGGAAAAACCTTTATTAGAGCTTACAAATCACATTTCAAAACTGTTTCTTCTTTAATTCCGTAAGTACGGCCTGGAAGATGTGGTGGCCTGGCCTCAGGTGCTGTAATATCATGCCGCTTACTGTGGTGAATACTTCTGAATGTAGAGTTCACCAAAGTAAGCTTTATTGTGTTATTATTTATCAGTGTGTTCATTGTAATTTAGCTTACTATTCCACTACACACTAAGTACCGTATTTACCCTACAAGAGGACGAGGCATAATATAAAATGTTTTAGTAACACTGTCTACCTAAAATGTTAACATTAAACCTATTTTAAAATTAGGCCTTTTATTAACTGTCTACGTTTTGGCAATATAAGAAGAAATAAAGTAAACAGAAATGGTTTATATTAATTTTTATGTTCACTGCCTTATTTGCTTGCCAAGTTTGTCTGTGGTATCACTATTTTTAATCATCAACATCATCCTAGTAGCACAGCTGTGAAACTTATGTCTTCATTGTCACAAACATTTCACTGTTTCTTCCAAATATGTTGTGACACCTGAGGTTGAGGTTGTGGTGGGACTATTACAATGTTTCTAGCTTTAAACATATTGTCTGCCCGCCACACACTCATTGCATGTGCAGAACCAGTGCCACTGGTGCCTATCTAGACTTTTAGTGTGGCCTGTGATTGTGTATTTGTCCAGTTTTAAGGTTAATTAAAATGGAAACTGCTGTTTACATGTGGTAGATGTTCATAAAAAGCTAAAGTATACATTCACATGGTTGGCATGGCAGCACAATGCAATTTTTTGCGCGCTCATTATTCCCATCCTTGACTCATCGTAGTTTTCAGCCAGGCCGGTATCACTGCTCACCCTCCAGCCCTTCCATAAGGCTGTGCTTGAGCGTTTACAGTGCAGGACATATGAAACAATACCAACAAAAACATAGATGAATGAATGCATGCAATTACAGTTCAATAAAATACTCAAACTTTCACTTGTCCTGCAATCTAGTGATGCTGTTGGTGCTATCTCCACAACAGGCCTTTCTGCTGTAATTTATACTTGTGATAACAATTAAAGTCAGTTTAATATGATTTATTTGTTTTTTAAACATTTGTTCTCAAGCTGATTAAAAGGTGGTATCATTTTTACCCACCATTCTAATATGTCAACCAGCAACCGAATTCCTAATTTGCAACCATGGTAAATCATACTCAAATAAAATATTGACTTGCATTCAGAATCAAGTAATGTTTTTTTGAAGGACAACATGTTTGCCTTTCAATGTTAATTTCACTTAAAAAGCACCATAAATGTTTATCATACAATATCCATCCATGTATGAGAACTTTCATTGAAAATCTGTTCAAATCAAACAATAATATGTAGGATGATAGCATTAAATTCTATGTATTGCTGAGTTTCAAAAAACTGTCAAATTTTAAGCAGAGCAATAGAGTATTTATTGTTGTGGTTTGTCCATAGTTTGTTGTGCTAGCAATGCACAAGTCAAATGTCACAAGACTATTTGAGAAAGGTTGATACTGTATAGAGCACTTCAATGCCTCAGGAAATCTCCAACCTGTTCAAGCATGAGTACCGTTTGCCTACCTACCCTTATGAATTCTTCAAAATAAATCTGCAAGTTATCTCAATAGTCCAAGTCTCCTCTGTAAATGTAAGATGGCCCCTATTTCAATCTCAACACCAGCAGCAATAGTTTAGTATGCAATAAAAGATGACTCCATAGTTTTCAAATGATGAATTTGGGAAAAAACTGTCTTATAATTGAGCAAATATGGTTATTACAGAAACAGACAAAATGTTGGCTTGGACTTTTCTTTTTTTTACCTCAGTTGCTTCTTTAAAACCAAGGACTTCCTGAGGAAACTGTAGTATGGAAGCAACTGGATAGACTAACAAAAAAAATTTCTAGTGCCAAATGGAAGGAATGAAGAATTGAATTTAGTGGCCCACTGGAGTGAGGAAGGATAAAAACTGAAATCAGGTGTGAACTTTTAAAGGAAGCATACCAGCATTTGCCTTAAGCGATTCAGTGGAATTGCTGAAAACCTACATCCAGATGGGAGAACTGAGATTTGACCTGCCGTCGTCCAAAATATGAATCCAGTCTTATTACCATGCTACCTTGCTCAGTAAATCCATTATCAGTTGTGCACCGGTCGTGTAATATTAACTCTCTATCAAGTCCCAATTTTTGTGACTGTTTGAAGGACAATCCAATAAGAACAGGCAATCTGCTACGAACATCAACAACCCAAGTCAAGTCTTCCCAAAATAATGACATGACTGAAACTTGAGTTGATGTAAGGTGGAATTGGCAACATGTCTCATCTGATTTTCACCTACCCTGCCAGCATGTTTTTATATGCTCCTAAGACTGAAGCCAACAATTATATGAGATAATAATTGTACACGAGTTGCTCAGACATCAGTGTCAAGAATTTTTCACGAATGGAATTAGAAAGCTTACAGGGCAATAGCAACAATGCCTAAATTTTAGTGGAAATTACACTGAAAATTGTTAATGTGAAAAATTCAAACTTCCTCTGTGGTTTGAAGTTCACATTGAACAGTATGTCCCCCTGTAATAGGTTAGGTAAGCCCAAATTTTGGAGGATGAACCATATATGGTAGAGCAGTCTGATGATGGTACCATTCTCCGAGTTGATGATAGCTATGTTTTTATAGAAAAACAAAAATTGTCAATCGTAGCTTTCGATCTTTTTATTTTTATTCAACAGTAGAACATCAAAAATGTTTCTTTTCCTTTAATTTCTGTAGCTTAAAGCTTTTACTAATTTGTAAATATAATAAAATTCCATTCAGGTCATTAGCAATGAAGAATTACAGTGGTGCAATGTCTGTGTATCTGTTGTAGATGCATGGTTGGGGTCTGGCAGTGAGTCGCGCACAAACAGCCATATGGTAATGTGACCATTCGTGATAAGCGGGGAAATCTGAGTTCGAGTCCCGGTCGCCTGGTCGGGCACAAATTTTCGTTGTCATTCCATTCTACAGGTGATGGTTGACCAATTCGCATTTTTGAATATGTTTAATGAAAGAATTACAAGAGTAATTGCACTATTTAAGCGGTTTTTATTCACAGCCTATCTTAAGCTGATTATAATAATAATCCTGCCTGTTGGGAGTCGGACCATCTCAAAGCACATAGTAAAAGTGACTAGCATCTCGAAAAAAGCAGTGCTGCAGCCTCCTGAGACTTGTTTGAATGTGTGTAGGTTCTTTAAATGGCCTACATATATAGATAAATAAATACCGTGGTGTGAGTTTTTTAGTAAGCTGACAGAGAATTGAAAGCTATACTATCAATATTTTTATGTACTTCAATTTCCGCCCCCCACCCCCCACCCCAATCAATCTCGGTGTCTGTCAGTCTTTTGAGCTGGTGTGATAAGGACATGTGTACTTGCACTCTCCCAATATTGTGTCAATTAAAAGTTATAATACACGGAAATCTCAAGTCTTCATTGACACTCAAGCTAATTTCATGTCCCAATACAATGAGGAGTTGCATTTTTAAATGGACCTTTTCAGAGAAAAAATGTCAACATAAAGAGAGACTAGCAGACGCAGCCATGCCAGCAGTCTTGTACATCATTGGGAAGACGAGATAAATATCATGTCATACACAAAACTCAAAGGAATTAACCTTCAAATAATGTTCCAGTACTGTCACAATATTTCTTAACCTGCACGCATCCACACCTGTGTGTGTTTCTGGACTTACAATTTCTGGTGCAACTAAATGTACATTGGCATAACTATGTCAACTCTGAACAATTCACAATAACCGCCTCCCTAACCACTAGCATGACAGCATAATGCTAGTGCCTAAAATGCCCACTCTATGCACACCAGTCAGGTTGCTTTAAACCATCACATTTGCTAGACACATGCCGTGACACACACAAAACATTGCTTTCATTAATGTCAGTTGAACTAAACTGCTTTTTGAAAAGAAAGTACACTGGAATAAGTTATATGAAAAAGAAAGTAACAACGCATGTTGTCAAAAAATGCATAGTAAAAAATTAATGTTGTAGAACATCTGGTTGAAGAACCATCAAAAGAACAAAGTAAAATAAATAAAGCTGAATGCTAACACAATTTAAGAAAGTAACACATTTAACATGAACTTACATGGCTATTGTTGTGGAAGTATACACACAGACTGGTGAAATGTAATGAGGCAGTGCCTTGGGTAGCGGAGGGGATGGACACATTACAGGGGTTGCTGCAAGGACATGGAAGGCAAATAAAGGGAAACAATAAGAATGACTTCAGTACAATCCTTCTGAAAGAAAACAAAATCTAGAAATACAACATTTAAAAGACTTACATAGATACACACACAGGGGGGAGAGATTTTCATGAGGCACACACACTATGTAACAGTATGATAAATGACTGTACTACATTGATTTACATTGCAACACACTGAACACATTCTGGAAGTTCTATATTTCTCACTCGTCCAGAATGTCCATACAAGTACCCTTCTCAGTTTAATGCAAGGGTTTTTTGTTTGTTTGTTTTTTTCATCAAGATCAACTGCAATAAGTTTAATATACATTATGACAGCTGTTTTAGCTTTATTGCCACTCTCAAGTAACATCCAGTTTGATTTGATTTCTATATTGCATCCATAGTAAAGTGTCATTTCCTAATTCATAGTGATATGTGCCATATAGTAATTATAAATGTATGAACTACATTTTGACACTTATTTGATAGTTTATTTACTATAAAGTATGATTTGACATTTACTTGACAGTTTGTTGATCATAATAAAAGAACTACCAAATTGTACTTTATAGTAAATGAGCTACCAAATAAGTATCAAAACTCATTTCATACATTTATAATTACTACATGACACATAATCACTATGAGTAAGATAATGATGGTTTACTATAGATGCAATATCAGCATCAAATCAAGCTAGACATTACTTGAGACAGTCAATAAACCCTCAACAGTTGTCGTAAAGAGTATTAAACTCAATGTAGCTTGTCTAAAATTTCCTTTTCGATATATCACACTACTGTTGTGGTCATCAGTCCAGAGGCTTGTTTGATGCAGCTCTCCATTCTACCCTACCCTGTGCAAGCTGCTTCATCTCGAAGTACCTACTGCAACCTACATTCTTCTGAATCTGCTTAGTGTATTCATCTCTTTGGTCTCCTTCTATGATTTTTACCTCCAATACTAAACTGGTGATTCCTTGATACCTCAGAACATGTCCTACCAATTGATTCCTTCTTCTAGTCAAGTTGTACCACAAATTCCTCTTCCTCTCAATTCTATTCAGTACCTCCTCATTAGTTATGTGATCTATCCATCTAAACTTCAGCATTCTTCTGTAGCATCACATTTCGAAAGCATCTATTCTCTTCTTGCCTAACTATTTATCGTCAACGTTTCACTTCCATACATGGCTACACTCCATACAAATACTTACAGAAAAAGACTTCTTGACACTTAAATCAATACTCGATGTTAACAAATTTCTCTTCATCAGAAACGCTTTCCTTGCCATTGCCAGTCTACATTTTATATCCTCTCTACTTCGACCATCATCAGTTATTTTGCTCCCCATATATCAAAACTCATCTTCTACTTTAAGTGTCTCATTTCCTAATCTAATTCCCTCAGCATCACCCAATTTAATTCGGCTACATTCCATTATCCTTGTTTTGCTTTTGTTGACGTTTGTCTTATATCCTTCTTTCAAGAGACTGTCCATCCATTCAACGGCTCTTCCAGATCCTTTGCTGTCAACAATGTCATCGGCAAACCTCAAAGTTTTAATTTCTTCTCCATGGATTTTAATTACAACTTCAATTTTTTCTTTTCTTTCCTTTACTGCTTGCTCAATATACAGATTGAATAACACTGGGGATAAGTTACAACCCTGCCTCACTCCCTTGTCAATCATTGCTTTCATTTCATGCCCCTCAACTCTTATAACTGTCATCTGGTTTCTGTACAAATTGTAAATAGCATTTCGTTCCCTCCTTTTTACACCTGCCAACTCCAGAATTTGAAAGAGAATATTCCAGTCAACATTGTCAAAAGCTTTCTCCTGGTCTACAAATGCTAGAAACGTAGGCTTGCCTTTCCTTAATCTATCTTCTAAGATAAGTCGTAGGGTCAGTATTGCCCCAACACGTTCCAACATTTCTACGGAATTCAAACTGATCTTCCCCAAGGTCGGCTTCTACCAGTTTTTCCATTCGTCTGTAAAGAATTCATGTTAGTATTTGTAGCCGTGACTTATTAAACTGATAGTTCAGTAATTTTCGTACCTGTCAACACCTGCTTTCTTTGGGATTGGAATTTCACTTGTCTCGTACATCTGGCTCATCAGATGGTAGAGTTTTGTCAGGGCTGGCTCTCGCAAGGCTATCCGTAGTTCTAATGGAATATTGTCTACTCCTGGGGTCGTGTTTCAACTCAGGTCTTTCAGTGCTCTGTCAAACTCACCACGCAGTATCATATCCCCCTTTTTATCTTCATCTACGTCTATTTCCATAATATTGCCCTCCAGTACATTGCCCTTGTACAGACCATCTATGTACTCCTTCCACATTTCAACTTCCCTTTCTCTGCTTAGAACTGGTTTTCAATCTGAGCTCTTGATATTCATACAAGTGGTTCTCTTTTCTCCAAAGGTCTCTAATTTTCCTGTAGGCAGTATCTAACTTACCCCTAGTGATACATGCCTCTACATCCCTACATTTGTCCTCTAGCCATCCCTGCTTAGCCATTGTGCACTTCCTGCTGATCTCATTTGTGAGACATTTGTATTCCCTTTTGCCTGCTCCATTACTGCATTTTTGTATTTTCTCCTTTCATCAATTAAATTCAATATCTCTTCTGTTACCCAAGGCTTTCTACTAGCACTCGTCTTTTTACCTATTTGATTCTCTGCTGCTTTCACTATTTCGTCTCTCAAAACTACCCATTCTTCTTCTACTGTATTTCTTTCCCCTGTTCTTGTCAATCATTCCCTAATGCTCTCTCTGAAACTCTCTACAACCTCTGGTTCTCTCAGTTTATCCAGGTCCCATTTCCTTACATTCCTACTTTTTGCCGTCTCTTCAGTTTTAGTCTACAGTTCATAACCAGTAATTTGTGGTCAGAGTCCACATCTGCCCCTGGAAATGTCTTACAATTTAAAACCTGGTTCCTAAATCTCTGTCTTACCATTATATAATCTGTCTGAAACCTCCCAGTGTCTCCAGGCCTCTTCCACGTATACAGCCTTCTTTCATGATTCTTAAACCAAGTGTTAGCTATGATTAAGTTATGCTCTGTGCAAAATTCTACCAGGCAGCTTCCTCTTGCATTCCTTACCCTCATTCCATATTCACCTACTACTTTTCCTTCTCTTCCTTTTCCTACTATTGAATTCCAGTCCCCCATGACTATTAAATTTTCGTCTCCCCTCACTATCTGAATGATTTCTTTTATCTCATCATACATTTCTACAGTCTCTTCATCATCTGCAGAGTTAATTGGCATATAAACTTGTACTGCTGTGGTAGGCGAAGGCTTCGTGTCTATCATAGCTACAATAATGCATTCACTATGCTGTTCATAGTAGCTTACCCACACTCCTGTTTTTCTATTCATTATTAAACCTACTCCTGCATTACCTATATTTGATTTTGTTCTTCCTGCCACTGAACTTCACTAATTCCCATCCGATCCGTAGAACGACAGTTTAGTTTCTCCTTATAACGACATCCTCTTGAGTATTCCCCGCCTGGAGATCTGAATGGGGGACTATTTTACCTCCAGAATATTTTACCCAAGAGGACGCCATCATCATTTAGCCATACAGTAAAGCTGCATGCCCTCGGGAAAAATTACGGCTGTAGTTTCCCCTTGCTTTTAGCCATTTGCATCATACTGTGATGTGTATCATGCTGTGGGTCAACTGAATGAAAAATTATGCAAAAATCATAAGATCATTGTCAACTGCTTCAAGGGCTGGAGGATCATGAATTTATATCAGAAAAGGAACACAATTCAAATCAAGACATGGCCTCAGTACAGTAAGTGAAGACAAACACTAAAATATCAGCTATTGAATTAAAAGGGCTTGATATCATCAAGAAATTAATCATTTTGTGTGAGTATAGATATCCTAGTGGTAGTGTCGACACTTTTTTCGATAAATTAACAGAAGTTCCAGATAAAGTCCCAAGTACAAAGGTCAACATAATTCTGTGTGGGGGACATTAACATCAACATTAATATCATAAACAAATCCAAGCACCATCACAAATATCCTTCAAAGTTTTGGCATGTTCCTATTGGTCAATAGTGCAACAAGGGTTGCTACAATGACTGCATCAGTGATTGACCATGTGGCCACAAATATGGACAGGGAAAAATGTGATGTAGCTGTACAAGATCTCGGACTATCAGACCATCTCTGTCAAATAACAACAGTAAAATCAGGCATCGAATCATTCCCTAAACTACAAGTCTACAAATGACGTCTATCGGAAATAAAAATAAAAAATTTTTCAAAAGAACTAGCAGAACAAAGCTGGGATGAAGTGTAAAAGGAAACCAATGTGAATGTGAAATTCTCCAAATTATTTAAATTGAACTTGAAAAGGCATTTCCAAAAGTATGCATGTCTGTATAAGCATCTCACAAGAACAGATGGATGACAGCAGACATTAAGAAGTCCTCGCAAACACTTAAATACCCCAGTTCTATGAAAAAGAGTCACAATGATCCAGAATTCTTAAATTTCTATCATAGATACAAAAGAATCTATAGGCAGCTGCTGATTGTTGCAAAAAGTCATTTAATGACAAAATAATATATAATGCAGAGAATAAAAGCAAAGCAGTCTGGGATGTTATAAAAAAGGAAATGGGGAGAGGCAAACAAACACAGAATAAAATACTGCTAAGGGAGGGGGATAAGGTAATATGTGATCCAAAACACTAAGTAAACAAGCATTTTTCAAGTATTGCAGAGAAGTTACAGCAAAAATTCCCCAAAACAAATATAACAACTGCAAATAATGTTGCACTAAATACAATGACGTTACTTCCAACCACAGAGAATGATGCCAATAAAACTGTTCAAAAACTGAAAAATAAAGTGTCAGTAGGCTTAGACGAAGTACCAATGTGGGGTACTGAAACAATGCACAGAGATTATACGAGGCCCCTTATCAAATATAATAAATAAATCCTTTAAATCAGGGACATTTCCAGAGCAGTTAAAACAGACAAGAGTTGTACCTTTGCTTAAGAAAGGTAATCCAGAAGACATAGAAAATTACCGGCCCATTTCCCTGCTGTCACCATTCTCAAAAATAATAGAAGCCCATTCTCAAAAATAATAGAAGCAATTATGAAAGACAGATTGATGAAGTACCTGAATAAATATAATCTTTTAAGCGAATCACAGTTTGGTTTCTGAAGTGGCAAAAATATGGAGTCAGTCACAGTGGAATTCACAAAAGTTGTACTTGATGCTCTTGACAAAGATGAGTGTGTCATAGGCATATTTTTGGATCTTTCTGAGGCCTTTGGTACAGTCGATCACAAGATTCTATTAAATAAACTAGAAGCATTAAGAATAAGAGGGGTAGTTAATGACTGATTTCTATCATACCTAGCAGATAGGTACAGAGAGTAGAGATAACACATACTTCAAATAGACCCAAACATTTAGTAAAACACTTATCAGAACCAAAATACATTACTACAGGGGTTCTGCAAGGTAGCAAATTAGGACCAATACTATTCCTGTTATACGTCAATGACTTTCTCAGTACTGTTACTCATGGTGAAAAAATTCTCTTCGCTGATGACAGCAACATTAGAGTCACTGAGAAAACAAGAGAACTCCTTGCAGAGAAAGCAAATGAAATTCTCAAGGAAGTTTACGACTGGTCAATAAGCAACAAGTGACACTGAACATAAAGGAAACTAATACCATGAATTTCAGTTTGAAGGGGGAAAATGACAACGTAAAATTAAATGTAGATGGCTCCTCTATACTGTGTAACAAATGCAAAATTTCTAGGAATGAATATTGATTCTCAGTTGAAGTGGTGTGAACACACAAAGGTACTTGCAAACAGAAAGTGATCAGCATGTTATGCCCTTAGAATCCTATCATCAGTGTGTAACATGCAGTGTCTTTTAGTTACATACTATTCATATGTACACTCGATTCTTAGCTATGGCATTCTTTTTTGGGGAACAAATCAACACAATTTTCAAACTCCAGAAAAGAGCCATAAGAATAATAAACAAAAGTTATAGTTGATCTCATTGTAAAGATCTGTTCAAAACATTGGGGATTTTAACTGTTCCACGAGAATACATTTACTAGTCAGTTGTACACATCAAAAATAACATTGGTAATTACTGCACAAACAGCTCTGTCCATGACCACGGAACAAGAGCTAGACTCTACTTACATTTACGAAGAAAAAATAATTATAAAACACAAAACAGCATTTTCTACCACGAATAAAACTTTACAATAAATTACCAAAAGAAATTGCAAAAATACACATATTTAAAAAGGCAGCTAAAAAGTATCTGTTATGCAATACATCTTATACATTGAAGGATTACTTAGATAAAACAGATTTGGGGTCTGGTAAAAAGAAGTTATACAAATAAATAATAATAATGATTATAAAACATCCAACATTCCACATCACACCTTCACACTATGTTTTTTTCCCCTTTTCTAGAAAAACTTACCTCCAAGCTGTGCATAGCACAAAACCTCTTCCTCTTTCTGAGCTCAACATCGCACTTATTACAGAGGGATGCTGACTCAGTTTAACGGGATAGCAAATGGAAAGTTGCACTACAGAAAATGGCCTGGAGATCACCAGTGTGTGTGTGTGTGTGTGTGTGTGTGTGTGTGTGGTGAGTGAAATGATATGAAACTACATGTGTAGAGTGTGTGTGCAGTGACTGATAGTGCGACATGAATGAACAATTTGACATTACATTATTTAATAAGTATTGTATACCAGGAGTAAATCTAATGTTGTCTCTTAACTAGAAGTCAGTAAATGTATGTGTATATGAATTAGCTTATTTTTTTAAATTGGTCTAAACTTGTAAATACATTTCCTTTATCCTTGTAAAAATATATTTATGGATGAATAAAAAGCTACTACTACTACTGGGACTGATGACCTTAGATGTTAAGTCCCATAGTGCTTAGAGCCATTTGAACTACTGCTACTAATACTACTAATATTAGTCACACTGTGTCCTCCTGTGATTAGATGGGAAATGAAGGTGGATTTAGCTTCTGCGTTTTCTCTTGATTCTTTGTATCTAGTTCTTGAATTTTATGCCTGTCTGGACTATAAAAAAAAGTTCACAGCCATTACAGCATACTTTATATATACCTGCAGCTGCAAACTTGTTGTTAGTGGTCTTGAAAGAAATTCTAACATTAAACCTCTGAACAATGCACTGAGCTTATATGAAACATTACCATAAAAGGGTAATGAGACAGATTTTAAGAAGTTTGCAGGATTATCACTATATTTGTTGGCTGTATTATGAAGAGCCTGAGATTTAGAATTGCGTGTATTATCAACTATTGAGTAGTGAAAGTCATTTTTGGATGCAATATAGCACATGGTATTAAATGCTTTTTTAGTTTCATTAGTACTTTGGTATACTTTGAGTATTCTGCTAATCGTTGCCTGAAAGATGGCATTAATTCTGGCAAATAATTACATGTGTTGTAGTAGGCTTATGGTAAACATGGAAAGAATGAGTCTGTTTAACAGATTTATCTAGTTAATAGACCTTTTGCTGATATTCTGCAGTAAAGTTAATATTAGGATGAAGTTTGTTCATCTTAAAGAGACTACGGATCAGTGTTATTGTATCCTTGATACAGCAGAATGTCATCTGCTTATCTTTTGTAATAAATTATAGTCTGTGCCTCTAGTAGATTTTTATAAAAAAAATTGTTTTTAAGATAATTAATAAATATATTGGAAATAATGCCAATAAATAAAGAGCCCATGGCAGTTCTCTCTTCTGAATAATTTTTCTTGTTATTAAAAGAGTAGTATTTACACTGAAGTACTATTGATAATAATTCAGTAAGTTTGACTATTGGACGCTGTGATAGGACGAGGAGCTAGCTTTTTAATTATTTCTAGGGTTTCATCTACAGGGATGTTGATATAAAGATCGGTAATATCAAGTGACAAGGATCTGATTTCATGTGTGCAGTGAGGGAGGTGGGGGGATGGGGGGGAGGGGGGGGCGACGACTTGGAGGTGCTCAATGACAAAAATCACACTCACTCTCCCTTAGTCTCACCAATGATCACCCACTCATTCACAATAGCTCATATCATGGAAAATAGTGTTAAAACTGTTCAAATGTTCTAGTGCTGTTAAGTAAATCTAAGTAACAAGACGAAAGCTAAAATAGATTCACAGGAATATGTGGCTGGCTGATCACTTACATAAATCCATTTAGCTAACTTGTAGCAATATTTGACACAGTAATTTTTACGGATAATGAAAGATGTTTGCAGCAGTGCATTTAATTTTCTACCACGTTTTTATCAAGTCATTTTCTTGCTTGTCCTTTCAGTCCAAATTTTGCACTTGATTTTAAACTAACTTCCCAATGAGCTAGAGACTTGAAATTTAATTTACACATGGAACGGCTGACTGGATCAGGTACGGAGTCTCATATTGGTGTCGTTCCTGTTGACTGTCAGTAGGTGGGGCTACACTAGGCACGGCCTTCACCTCAACAGGAAAGGAAAGGGAAGAAACTACCTGAGTTAACAGCAAATAACTTAAGGGGAATACTATCACATGTTGTAAAAGTACCAGTGGTTACAAGTAACATAACAGCAGTTTTTTTAGGGTAGGGAGGGTAGAAACGAAATATGTTCAGAGACTGGCCGAAAAGACATTCACATTAATAAAACAGGCAGTCAGAAAGCAAATTTTAATGTATACAATTCGCGCTAACAGCCCCTGATTGAAACTGGACGTGTTCAGAAATTGACAGAACAGTTATGTTCATTCAGTTGTAATTTAGTCAGTGCGCAAAATCAGTTATCCCTATTGCATCGGAATATCGAGGACTGTGAGGTAAGTTCAATGCGTTGCTTATTTGTGTTGAAGAATTAGAGTTGAGCAGTTGATATAATCTGCCTCTCTGAGCATCATGTGACCACTGGTATAGATACTTAGGCCTGGCACGAAGTCGGAGTTCCAAAACATCCTAAAGGTGTTGTATAAGACTCAGGTCATGACTCTGTGCAGGCCAGTCCATAACAGGGATGTTATTGTCTTGTAACCACTTCGCCACAGGCCACCGTGCATTATGAACAGGTGCTCGATCATGTTGAAAGATGCAATCTCCATCCCCAAATTGCTCTTCAACAGTGGGAAGCAAGAATGTGCTTAAAAAAACATCAATGTTGGCCTGTGCTGTGATAGCGCCACACAAAACAACAAGGGCTGCAAGCCCCCTCCATGAATAACATGACCACACCATAACACCACCGCCTCCGAATTTTGCTTTGGCACAGCATACACTGGCAGATGATGTTCACCGGGCATTTGTCATACCCACACTCTGCCATCGGGTTGCCACATTGTGTACTGTGATTCGTCACTCCATACAACATTTTTCCACTGTTCAATCATCCTGTGTTTATGCTCCTTACACCAAGCGAGGCATTGTTTGGCATTTACCGGCGTGATGTGTGGCTTATGAGGAGCCGCTTGAGCATGAAATCCAAGTTTTCTCACCTCCCGTCAAACTGTCATAGTACTTGCAGTGGATCCTGATGCAGTTTGGAATTCCTGTGTGATAGTCTGAATATATGTCTGCCTATTACACATTACGATCCTCTATAACCATCGGTGGTCTCTGTCAATCAACAGATGAGGTCGACATGTACACTTTTGTGCTATACGTGGCCCTTCATGTTTCCACTTCACTAATATTGATGCTAATACATTTTGCTCAGACCCCAGCAATTAGAAGCTTGTGCAACAGTAGCAGTATTTCTTAATAAATTCTTTGTAATAGCAAACATATACAGAGAATCAACAGAATTTTATAATCTCACCACAAAAAAATTTGGAAAGTCTGTTTTATTAACCTTCTGAGTGAAGGAGGGTAATAAATCAGTCAAAAAGTGAGAAGTTTAGGAGACTGCTGAGAGACATGACTTGGATTAATGTTTATAATACATCTGGCTCAAATGGAAACTACAAAGCATTCATTAATGATGTTACTTCCTCATTTGAAAATTGTTATCTCCTAAAGGTAACTCAAATCAAACAGAAGTCTAAAAATAGACCATGGATTACACCTGGAACAAAGATATCATTTGGGACAAAGATATCATTTGGGACAAAAAGGAAACTGTATCTACTATCTAGGAACAGTTCTGATGTTAGCATTGTAAAGTATTACAAGAAATTCTGCAAAATATTGACACCAGTAATCCAGAAATCTAAGCAGCTTTATTTATAATGAGAAAAAGTTAATTACATCAGGCAACAACATAAAAACTATATGGGATATAGTGAATACATACAGTTGAGGCCAGAAATGAAAAGGAACACATAGCTCTAAAAATAAATGAGACATTGGTAATAAGTGCATGTAGTGCTGCAAACCTCTTAAACAAGTACTTTATTTCTGCTACTGACTGCTTGGGGCTATCAGATTATGTAAACAGTGCAATGAAATATCCAAGACTAGTCTTTAAAAATAACTTCAATAAAATGGAATTGACACTCACTTCTCTCAAAGAAGTAGCATTCATCATAAAATCCCTAAAACCAAATATTCTACTGGTTATGATAATATAGCGGTAAAGTTAATCAAAGAGTTTTCATTTGAGTTGAGTTCTATCGTAAGTTATTTGTGTAATCAATCTCTTACCAGCAGAACATTTACAGACTGGCTAAAATATGCTTAAGTTGAGCATCTTTACAAAAAGGATGATAAAAATTACTCTCGAACTATTGACCACTTTTGCTGGCTTTTCAAAAATATTGGAAAAGGTTGTGTGCAAGCACCTTCTTAAGCATGTGACTGCAAATAATATATAGTCCAAGTCACAGACTGGGTTCCTTAAGGGTTCCGATATAGAGAATGCTATATACTCTTACAGTGTGATTGCACTTAATTCATTAGATAACAAATCAGAGGCTATTGGCATTTTTGTGACCTGCCAAAAGCCTCTGGCTGTGTGAATTACAGCACTGTCTTAAGTAAATCAAAATACGAGGGTAATCCCAAAAGGAAGGTCTCCTATTTTTTTATAAGTACAGAACTCCGTGTGGCAGTTGGTCACACTGTTATGAAGAGTGCTTCACGCGCTGTGTGTAAACATGCACACGCTGTGCTGAGGCACTCAGTCTTGGCTTGGCAGCGATTGAGAATGGAGCTCACGTTGGACGTTACCGCCAAGTGTGAATTGTGCACAGTTATTTGGTTTTTGAACCCAAAGGGCACTGCGCTGATAGAAATCCATCGCGAATTGATAAAAGTGAATGGTGAGTCATGTCAAAAATGTTTGTAAGTGGTGTAGAGAGTTTGCAGCTGGTTGGACAGAAATTCACGACGAACAAAGGAGTGGGAGACTGTCAATTTCTGAGGAGACAGTGTTGAAGGTTGAGCAAAGCATGCGTGAAGATCTGCGAATCACCCTGGATGATCTCTGCACATTGGTTCCTAAGGTTTCCCAAAGCACCACTCACAGAATTTTAATGGAAACAGTGAACTACCGGAAGGTGTGCACAAGATGGGTGCCACGCATGCTGACTGAGGACCACATGCGGCAACGAGTTGATGCTTCCTGCGCATTTCACCACCAGGTTTGAAGTGAACAGGACAACTTTCTGCACTCAATTGTCACGGGTGCGCGTGATCGCTACAGTCGCAGATTCGAATCCTACCTTGGGCATGGATGCGTGTGATGTCCTTAGGTTAGTTAGGTTTAAGTAGTTCTAAGTTCTAGGGGACTGATGACCTCAGATGTTAAGTTCCATAGTGCTCAGAGCCATTTGAACCATTGTCATGGGTGACGAAACTTGGGCATACCACTTTACATCTGAGACCAAGCAATAATCACGCCTATGGCGGCATCCTCCTTCACCAAAGCCGCAGAAATTCAAACAAACACAGTCTGTCAGTAAAGTCATGACAACCGTTTTTTGGGATTGGAAAGGGGTATTCTTGGTCAACTTTATGCCCACTGGGACCACAATTAACACTGACAGGTACTGTGAGACTCTGAAAAAACTTAAACGAGCAATTCAGAACCAGAGAAGAGAAATGTTGAGCTAGGGCATACACATTCTCCATGACAACGCTCATCCACATATTGCTCGGCAAACTGTTGCTCTCCTGCAACAGTTTCAGTGGAACATATTTACCCACCCACCCTATAGTCCTGACCTGGAGCCCAGTGATTATCACCTGTACCCTAGGTTAAAAGAACATTTGGCCGGAATGACAAGGTGAAAGAATAGGTTCATAACATTCTGAACAGCATGGCGGCGAGCTAGTATGACATGGGCATACAAAAACTGCCACAGCGTCTACAAAAATGCATTAACAGAAATGGTGATTACGTTGAAAAATAGCTAAATGTTCAAGCTGTCAACTGATGTAAACCATCGTATAAATAAACATGTCTATGTACCTGTATATATATAAAAAAGGAGACCTTACTTTTGGAATTACCCTCGTATTATGGTCTTATTGGCAGCATTGCAAAATGGTTCAGGTATTACGTCACTAACACCAAACAAAGGCTGTCATTGCGATATACCTGCAGAGTAATTAATCGGTCTTCATCTGATTGGGAATTAATTACATGTGGTGTTCCTCAAGGTTTTATCTTAGGTCCATTGCTTTTTCTTTTGTACATCATCTGTTACATTGCCAAATGCTAAATTTGTTTAGTTTGCAGCTGATACAAACATTGCAATAAGTAGCAAGTGAAGTACAGATTTATAAATGGCTGCTAATCAAATTTTCGCTGACATTAATAAGTGGTTTAAAGCTTATTCACTGTCATTAAACTTTGAAAAGACCCACTACACGCAGTTCAGAATCTGTAAGAGATTCCTTTCCAGCATGTATAACATATGATGATGTGCATATCGAAAAGGTTGACAGTATTAAATTTCTGGGATTACAACTCGATAATAAATTCAGTTCGGTAGGCATAACACAGAACTGCTGAAGTGCCTAAACAGGTCTGTATTTGCAATACGAATGATCTCAGATGTAGGAGATAAAAAAAAGAAAAGACTTACATACTTCGCTTACTTACATTCTGTTATGTCATATGAGATCATACTTGGGATAACTTGAAAAACCAAACAAAAGTTTCTAGAGTGCAAAGGTGTGTAATAAGACTCCTTTGTGGTGTTAATTCAAGAATATCTTGTAGAAAGCTGTTCAAGAAACTGAGTATTGTGACCACTGCTTCTCAGTACACTTATTTCTTAACGAAATTCGTTGCAAATAATATGCCTCTTTTACCACCAATAGCTCAATATGTAACGTCAATACTAGGAATAAGAACAACCTACATAGAGATCTAAAATCACTTATCTCGGTTCAAAAAGGGGTCCAGTACTCAGGAACACACATTTTCAATAAATTGTCATCAACCAATAAAAACTTGGTTTCAGATAAAGGACAGTTAAAACAGAATTTGTAATACTTTTTGGAAGACAACTTCCCCAACTCTGAAGATGAATACTTAACAGGGACTTTTAGAACACCTTAAGTAAAAATGCCTGTTAAGAGTTGATTTTGATGGACTGGATCACAACAGTTAAGCTTGGGTATTTTGTGTATGATAAATTTATTAAAAAAGTGCATAAATTTATGTTTCAATCTGACAGTGTATTAATTCTGTAAATGTTAGCAGTTCCAGTTTACTATAATGTATTCACATATTTTGACAATGTCCTGACAAATGATCAGGGAAGTGAGTATTATATTCAAATGTTCTAGGTTTTTTATGTTATACTTTCCCACATGTTCCATATCCATGAGGATCATCTCTTTTTGGGTCTATGGAACAAAAACTGAATCTAATCTAATCTAATCTCTCTACTCTAAACATAGCTCATAATTGGATGACACCGTAATATTAACTCACTTTGTCTGGTGTGTAGCAGAGAAAAAAATGCAGAAGATAACCCCTCTTTACTTCCCATCTAATCGTGGAACACAGTGTTATTACTAATATTGACAATAATCTTACAATTTTGTGTAAAACAGAGAAGGGTACCCATACAGACATCCTGGAAGAGAGAGAAAATTTTTAACTATGTGCACCACGTGAATATTCTTAACAAAGAGAAAAAAACTTGAAAACGAACTAACATTGTTCTCCTTTATGCTTTTCAGAAGCAGTTTGATGTGTTGTAATGTAAATGAATCTAGCACAGTCACAGTTACACAGTATGCGTGCCTCACTTATTGTAACAGGCCATGTTCAGCAGCTCAGACTTCATTTCTGATGAACACCTTGTTTGCACCAAGAGATGCATTTGCAGAATCTACGTGTTTTTCATTGCTGGCTTTCCAAACTGCGATCTTTCTCACCAGCCTATGTACTCCCCATGTAAGTTCATGTTGTATATATTACTTTCTTAAATTGCGAATTAGTTGCTATAAAACATTATTTTCATACACCACTGATGATGATAGTGGACCAGTTGTTACAATCTTTACTAATTTTACTACATTTGTTTTGAGGATTTTTTGTTACTTTCTTTTTCATCTTATTCATTCTACGTTGTTTTAAATTTTGTTCAGATAACCACTAGAAAATAACCTTGGTGACCAAAACTGGTCATAGTAGTCAAAAACAAAAGTGCAATTGGTGCTGTCATTTGATACCAAGTAATCTAAAGTTACACAACTTGCACCACCATGCTCCATATGCTGAACATGAAATCTTACTATTGTCTATTGTGTATTCATATGTAAGAGGCAAAAAATGTGTTTGTAGTTTAGTTTTCTACTGGTGATGAATTGTTAACCCATAACTTGTTACTGAAACCATTTATGTGGCCTTAGGCTGAAATTATATCGCATATACATTTCCATTTGTATATGACAGCCTCACTGGGTAAGCTTCTACTCATTCTCTGTGTGCCATGTACATTAAACATGTGCTTATATTTTCACACAACAGTCTTTATGTGAAAACTGGTATGTTTCCGAGTCATTTGGCCTAATTTCGCATCCCTACATGTTGCTCTTCACTTGACAACATTTTCACAATTCGAGAACAGAATCAATTCCGTGATATGTCGACTGACGGTACTAAAATAGTTTTCTTTACTTGCTGCTTCATTTCAGTTACTAAGCACATTCACACACCACTGTGCTTGCTGGTCTAGCCTCTTCTTGATTGTATTTTGTAAGATGGTATAAAACTGCACAATTCACCCAAAACCACTGGCTTTTTTTATTATTTTTTTAGTGAGTTATCATTTTTCATTGTCACAATTTGAGAATTTTGATTTACTGCTGAAAAGAAATCAAGATGAAAAGCTCAATGAAATAAGAAATACTAGTACACAGAAAAACAAGTACTTTGTGCTTTATAAATGTGAATATATTATAAATGTGAATGTATTATACAGCTCTGAGTAGCTGTAGAAAAGACGGTTCAAAATGTACATAAAAACTGTTTATATTTCAGTTACTGTACATTACAAACATATGAAAAACAAAACACAACCAAAGTCAACATAAAAAAACACAAGGTTTGTGAATGGCAGTTTCACAAAACATGGAATTGGAGTTGTTCCCAACATATTAAAATTCTTTATAATTATTTAATGACACATTATGATCAGTGATCAGTAGATCTATCTCACTTTGATGGCAGCACACTGACATTTGTCAACACTTTATAGTCCATTTTTGCAAATACGTATTGCAATGACAACATTTATTCAGGAATGATTAATGGGACCTTGTTGTTGTTGTTGTTCATCCTGCTCCTGCTGCTGCTGCTGCTGCTGCTGTAGCAGTTGTGGTTCGTCCTGGATTTGTTTGGGTGGTAGTGGCATTGGCATTTCTAATGCGGTCCTATTAGACAAAGAAGTGGTGCCTTCATTTACCAAGGTGTGCACTGAAGCTGCATCAGTGTGAACAGATGTGATATCAGTGGCTGGCTGCCATGCTGTTTCAGGTGTCTCTGGAAATTCAGCAGCCACTGGAAGGTGAGAAGGATAATCTTATTTGTACATGTTAATCACATAATCAAACACTACAAAACACTGTACCAGCATCACTATGCAACACTGTACTAGCACAATCGAGATCATTATTTTCAAAAGCCCTAAAAAATACTAGTCCAGACATTCTTAAAACCTTTAACTAAATGGATAAAAGAGCAAACAGTGGTATAAAAACTGGTGGTTAAGCCCAGTGTTTGAAAGCATAAGGAAACTAAGAAAGGAAAAGGAAAAGAACGAAAATCTCAACCCATACAAATCATGATTATTCTTCCGAACATGAAGCAAAGGAACTGAGGTAATATGATTAAGAAAACATGCATGGTCATACAAGAAATGAGGCAAACATGAAAGGGAAAATGTTTCTGCAGGTCTCATGTGACAGGAAATCCCCATTCCTTTAGTGTCGGGAGAGGAACCAAGTCATTCTAGATTAAAAAGTAAAGGACCAGACAGAAGCGTGACCATGCTGTTCATGTCCCCTCTCTGCAATGACTCCTGCCAACCATACTGCATGTTGAAGTCACCTACAAGTCATTCTTAATTTATTATCATGTCCTATTTAATACATCCAGTGCCTTCCAATCTCACCATGATCTTTCCATCTGTGTCCAACTTTTTCACAAAACAGAAAAAAAAAATAGATTTACTTACTAGCTTTGTGTCCACATCTACATGAATATTCTGCACACCACTGACGAGCATGGCAGAGGGGTACTGCCCGTTGCACCTCGTATTAGAGTTTCTCCCATTTGATTCATGTATCATGTGGGAAGAAAGAGCACTTAAATGCCTCTGTGCACACTGTAATTAAACTAATCATGTTTTCAGGGTCACTACAGAAGTGACACATAGGAGTCCCATTAGTCTGACAACACTTTGACCTTTTGTAATGTTGTTCTTTGTATATGTTCTATACCCCGCGTTATGCCTGTACTTATATGGTATGTGTATCACACATTTGAGCAATGTTTTATAACTGATCACATGATCTGCCATCTGCTTTCCACTTTGAAATATTATCAGAATCTGACTGAATATTTGTGCAGTTTTTTTCAAACAGTAAATTATTGTAAGTACCTGCTTCATCTGTAAAAAGTCTGATGATGTTATTCATTTTCTCTCCCAGGACACTAAGACAAAAACAAGGAGCACTCATTAATGTACCATCTAAGGAATGCTCCAGGGCCCAACAGAATCCCCGTAAGATTCTATACTTAATATGAGCTAGCCTCTCTTTTGAATACAATCAACGGATAGATCCTTTGAACAAAACCCCTCATCCAGTAATTGAAAGAAAGCACAAGCCACACCTGTTTACAAGAAGGGTAGTAGAAGCGACCCACAACACTTACATCCAGTATCCTTGACGTCAATTTGTTGAAGAATCTTAGAACATATTCCTAGCTCAAACGTAATGAGATATCTGAAACAGAATGGCTTCCTCCGTGTCAACCAGCCTGAATTCTGAAAACAATGACTGTGTGAAACCCAACTCTCCCTTCTCTCATATGACATACTGAAAGCTTTGGACAGGGCAGTGAGGTAGGTGCCATGTTTCTTGAATACTTATTGTCAAATCATATGGAGTATAAGAGAAATTTCTGACTGGATTAAGGTTTGTGTGTGTGTGTGTGTGTGTGTGTGTGTGTGTGTGTGTGTGTAGGACACAGCAGGTTATCTTGGATGGAGAGTCATTGACAGATGTAGAAATAATGTTGAGTCTATCCCAGGGAAATGTGTTGGGACCCTTTCCATTCATGTTGTATATTAATGGATCTTGCAGACAATACTAACAGTAACCTCAAACTTTTGCAGATTACACAGTTATCTATAATGAAGTAATATCCGAAAGAAGCTGCATAAATATTCAGTCAGATCTTGATAAGATTTCAACGTGATGTAAAGATTGGTGACTTGCCTTAAATGTTCAGAAATTTAAAACTGTGCACTTCGCAAAACGAAAAAATGCAGTATGTTTTGGCTATATCATGAGTCACAGCTACCATCCGTCAACTCATAGCTGGGTGTAGTGCTTTGTAGAGATATGAAGGGGAATGATCTCATAACGCTCAGTTGTGGTTAAAGCAGGTGATCAGTTTACTCGTAGAATACTAGGGAAGTGCAATTGACTAAACAGAAGATTTATGACAAATCACTCGTGCAACCCATCCAAAAATACTGCCTAAGTGTGTGGGATCTTTAAGAAGTTGGACTAACAGGGGATATTGAATGTATACAGAGAAGAGCAGCATGACTGGTCACAGGTTTCTTTGATGCACAGGGGTGTGCCACAGAGATTTTGACGAAACCAAACTAACAGACACTTGAAGATAGACACCTATCATCAGAAAGCCTTATCACAAAGTTTCAAGAACAGGCTTTAAATTATGACTTTGAGTATACTCCAACCCTCTACAGACCACTATCACTCCCACAGGAATCATGATGACAAGATTAGATTAATTACAGCATGCTCAGAAGCTATTAAACAATCGTCCTTCCTGCACTCCACACATGAATGGAACAAGAAAAATCCAAATAACTGGTTCAGTGGGCTGTACCCTCTGGCATGCACTTTTTTGTGGAGTATACATGTAGATGTAGAATACAAGCAGTAATTTTGAGCTAAACTGTGATGGACCACAATAGAGGCCCATTCTTGATTGAAACAAGAGTATGGTGATGAATGTATTACAGATGTTTAAACAGTTGAAAGAGGGACGAGAAGGGATTGAAGATGGTAACATTTACAGTGACCTTCCATGTCAGCAAAAGGCAGAAACATTTAATATAAAAAGACAGTCAGAAGGGTATTCATATGATTGCTGATATTATAAGAAGAAGCAAAGAAAGAGTTCAGAAAATTTTACACAAACATTTTCACATGAGGAAAATGTTTTAAAAAATAGTCCTCAAGAACCTGCTGCCTGCCATATTGTTTTTGGCTAAGTATGGGATCACTGTGTAGCAACAACCGTCTTAATAACTAGATCTTGCTCTGTGTGAAATTTTTTATGTCACTGAAAGTGAAATCTGCACTGTATGGAACAAGACTTATGATAGTTCAAGGTTTGAAAGAAAAAGTGGCAGAAACAATGAGCAAGCTTTCAGAAAACAATGTCAAACACCGATTTGAGCAATGGGAATTTCAATGAGGGGATTAATTACAGTGGAGTATTTTGAAGAGGCTAACGAAAAAGTTGTGAAGAAGAAGAAGTACAAATAAAGAATGTTGTATCCCTAATATATATATATATCTAAAAACAAAGATGATGTGACTTACCAAATGAAAGTGCTGGCAGGACGACAGACACACAAACAAACACAAACATACACACAAAATTCAAGTTTTCGCAACAAACTGTTGCCTCATCAGGAAAGAGGGAAGGAGAGGGAAAGACGAAAGGAAGTGGGTTTTAAGGGAGAGGGTAAGGAGTCATTCCAATCCCGGGAGCGGAAAGACTTACCTTAGGGTTCTTTCCGCTCCCGGGATTGGAATGACTCCTTACCCTCTCCCTTAAAACCCACTTCCTTTCGTCTTTCCCTCTCCTTCCCTCTTTCCTGATGAGGCAACAGTTTGTTGCGAAAGCTTGAATTTTGTGTGTATGTTTGTGTTTGTTTGTGTGTCTGTCGTCCTGCCAGCACTTTCATTTGGTAAGTCACATCATCTTTGTTTTTTATATATATATATATATATATATATATATATATATATATATATAGATGATGAAACTTACCAAACAAAAGCGCTGGCAGGTCGATAGACACACAAACAAACACAAACATACACACAAAATTCTAGCTTTCGCAACCAATGGTTGCCTCGTCAGGAAAGAGGGAAGGAGAAGGAAAGACAAAAGGATATGGGTTTTAAGGGAGAGGGTAAGGAGTCATTCCAATCCCGGGAGCGGAAAGACTTACCTTAGGGGGAAAAAAGGACAGGTATACACTCGCACACACACACATATCCATCCACACATACACAGACACAAGCAGACATTTGTCTTTCCTTCTCCTTCCCTCTTTCCTGACGAGGCAACCATTGGTTGCGAAAGCTAGAATTTTGTGTGTATGTTTGTGTTTGTTTGTGTGTCTATCGACCTGCCAGCGCTTTTGTTTGGTAAGTTTCATCATCTTTCTTTTTAGATATATTTTTCCCACGTGGAATGTTTCCCTCTATTATATTCTTATATATATATATATATATATATATATATATATATATATATATATATATATATATATATATATATAAAAAAATAAGCATGCTGCATCCCCCTAAGAGAAATCCTCAATGCCATAAATTTTAGTTGATTTCCCACACAATTGTACTTTTTGATAATAAGCTGCACTGTGTCAAATTTTTTTTTGTAAGTCAATAAATATTGTACTTAACACAATACCTATATCCACAACTTTCAGGATACATGTGAGAAAAGCATGAGTTTGGTTCCACATGACACGTTTTTGAAAGCCATGCTGGATGGCATGGAGGTCATTCTACTTGAGATAACTCACTATGTTTGAGAACAGAATATCTTCTAAAATTCTACAACAGATCGTCAGCAATGATACTGGACAATAGTTTTACGGATCATTTATGCTACCCTTGGCCATAATGTGACAGTTTACTGACACTATCACGCTTTATGCTTTTCTCCTGCTGCACTTTCACATGTCTCTTTCTTACAACCCCTCTCAACTGTGTATTTTATTAAGACATCCTTTTCAACAAAGAACCATTATATGCATCTACTCTGCAAAAGAAGGAAAAATCAGGGTTCAAGTTCCATCGACAATTTGGTAGTTAAAGGCTGAGAAGAAGTTCTGATTGGAGGAGGACGGAAAAGAAAAATGACCCTGTGTTTGAAAGGAGCTTTATTAGATTTTTTTTTAAATTTAAAGAACACAGTTAAAAGTTTACACATTGATACCCAGAAAGTTAATTGAACACTTCTCCTTCTGAATGAAAGTCCAGCATCTTCACAACTTACCTGTCTCACTTGATACTTGGTTGAACTAAATGATTGGTGGCTACTTGTTTTAGTCTGTATTAGTACTTTTGTAAAGAGTTGCACTGTTCAGAGGATCTAATGGTTAAAAAGATTTTTGAATTTGCTTTTCTCCCTCGAGCACAAAAACAACCATCTCCACAGTAAAGGAGATACAGAAGGCATGCCCCCTTCACATGCACTCCTGTCACACTTCCCTACTGATCCCTGAATAGCCCCATTCCCTCTAAGCCCTTGTAAATTTTTTCACTGATCATTATGGCTACGGCTTTTTGTCTCCTCCTGTTCGTAGAGGTGAGTGGCTACTTTGTTAGTTAGTAGCAGCTATTTTATCTTGTTACATCATTTTAAAAAATCAAACAGAACAACTATGATATGTAGAGAAACTACTGGCCAACAAGTACGAGGGTCACTCCAAAAGAAATGCACAAAATCCATCTTTTATTCTACATGTTTGAAAGTTTTACGGTGTGTAGATACATCCTTTAGGAACAATATTTTCATTTCTCCACATAATTTCCATTCCTCTCAACTGCCTTATGCCATCGTGGAACCAGCGCGGTAAAATTCTGGACCAACCTGTTAGAGCCACTGTTTGGCAGCGTGCACAAGGGAGTCATCATCTTCAAACCTTGTTCCACGAAGAGTGTATTTCAGTTTCCCAAAGAGATGATAGTCACATGGAGCCAGGTCAGGACTGTAAGGCGGCTGTTTCAGTGTTGTCCATCCGCGTTTTGTGATCGCTTCCATGGATTTTTGACTGACATGTGGCCGTGCATTGTCGTGCAACAGCAAAACATCCTGCTTTTGCTGATGTGGTCGAACACTTGAAGTTTCTTCAGTGTCGTCACATATGCATCAGAATTTATGTTGGTTCCACTTGGCATGATGTCCACAAGCAAGAGTCCTTCGGAATCGAGAAACATTGTAGCCATAACTTTTCCAGCAGAAGGTGTGGTTTTGAATTTTTTTTTGTCTTGGGTGAATTTGCATGATGCCACTCCATTGATTGCCTCTTCATCTCTGGTGAAAAGTGATGGAGCCATGTTTCATCACCTGTCACAATTCTTCTAAGAAATTCATCTCCACCATTCTCGTACTGTTCCAAAAGTTCACTGCATACTGTTTTTCTCGTTTCTTTTTGAGACACTGTCAACATCCTGTGAACCCGCTTGGCACAAACCTTTTTTACCGCCTACACTTTCAATATTCTGCAAACACTTCCTTCCCCTATCCCAATGTAGCACGGTAATTCATTCACTGTGATGAGTTCGTCAGCAGTCACCAATTCGTTAAATCTCTCTGCACATTGTGTGTGCAGTACGAGGCCTGCCGCTACGAGGAGAATCCTCAATATTGCAGTGCCCGCTTTCATCACGTAACCTGCTTGCCCACCGACTAACTGTACTGCAATCAACACCAGCATCTCCATACACCGTTTTCAACCTCTTGTGGATGTTTCCCACCGTCTCGTTTTCACAGCGCAGGAATTATATGACAGCACGTTGCTTCTGACGAACGCCAAGTGTAGCAGCCACCTTGAAGACATGCTGTGACAGCGCCACTCACAGGAACAGGTTGAACTAAGTTTGAAAACAAGCGAGAAGGATGTGTCTACACACTGTAAAACTTTCACACATGCAGAATGAAAATTGTATTTTTACAAAAATAGTGTGCATCTCTTTTGGAGTGACCCTCTTATTAAAAAGGTTATTAATACATTCTTATTATTTGCGAATGATTTAGAAGAGCCATGAAACTTATTGTGTCACTTTTAAGAGCTGCATGAAGGATCCACTACAGTACCACATGGGGACCTTATTTAAGACTCATTTTGAGAACAAAGTGCTTCCTATTACAACAGGGTTGTAGCTGGAAAATACTAAGAAATTACTATTCACAGAACCTTATCCTTATTCCAATTTAGTTTGCTACGGTCAAACAAGGAAACAGGTTTCAAACAGAGGGGACTAGAGAGAAAACTTGTCCGCTATCAAAACAGCCTCAACTTGGATACAGAACCTCAGATAAAGAAAGAGACAAGGTTAGTGAGCCGGTAAGTCTCACTATTTATTTTTTTATTTTTAAATCACCCGCCTTCTCAGTATTCACCACGATGTCAAGATCAAGATCGGACTGGAGTCTCTGGTCGCCACATATCTTTGCGAGTTGGCTTCCCGAGTGCTGTGAGGCAGGAGAACAAGGAAGAAGGGGGGGGGGGGGGGGGGGGGGGGTTGCGGGTAGTTAGCTCTGGACTGTGCATGAGGACAGATGTAGGTGTTGGAGGCCAAGGCCGCTTGGTCAGTGGGCCCAGCGAAAGCAGTCGGTTGGGGACAGAATGCTGTAGATTTGAGGATCCTAGTGTGGAGGGCCAGTGTTGTCCCGATGGCGATCATTGTATGGTCATTCGAGGGCTGAGCAGTGATTTCTTGGTTCTGCCCTTGGATTCTGATGAATAATTACCGCAGGTTTGGTGTATGAGGTGAACATCAGAATTCTAAGAAGGTGCACACTGGCAGCGTGTATATCAGACTTGTGAGTAATGTAAGCTTTGGTACTGCAGTCTCCAGTTAGAGCGATGCTTGGCAGGAGAGTGTTGAGATCAGCATTGTAATCTATTTAAATGTTTTAAAGTAAATTACTGTTTTGGATCGAAGATGGATCCAAGTGAGGGACCGAAACATTGCTTGTCTTATTAAGTAACCAACGTTGGCCCCCAGCAAGTTAAACAGTTATTTACAGTTATAATGGGTAATTGACACTCTGGTAGTGTCCATGAGAGAACTTTGGAGATATTGTTAAGTGTCTGTAGTAAGAGAAAGATTGACTGTGGAGCTTTTCAGTTGGACACTTATGAATCGTGGTAATTGCAGTTCACTTCTTATGATATTTTCCAGTTCTACTTGTAGCAAAATCACCAATAGTATCTACATAATTTAGCTTAAGACATCATTCTATGGTTTGGTGTGGCCCTCCCAAGAGTTTAAAGTCTCAAATATTCTCTTACTGTTGATGAGGTTGCTGTGCAACAGTTGTTGATTTGTCTCTTGTCTACCCCCTGCTGTCTGGTGCGGTCCGGTATAGTCGAAGTGTTCATCTACTCCCTCGCCTGTTTTAAGATCTGCGAGCCACATCCACATTGACGTATAATCCCAGTATGCAATTTGTGTAAGTTCATTGCATCCTGTTAACATTTTGTACATTGTGAAAAAATCTTTCCCGTGCCGCAAGTGATCCTGAAGGAGATATGGTGCACAACAGCGCATGACCATGACGAAATCATAACATATGTATTTTAATTTTTTTTAATGGATGTAACCATTGAGCTCAAGAGTTGATTTCCGCATTTTTTCGATTTATTCTGAAAATAAAAGATCTACATACCTGGTTAATTACAACATCTATGCTTGATTATTTGTCATAATTTGTTGGTGGTAGAATGCATCACATGTAGGGAGGTTTATGGTGTAACGTGTTGAAAAGGAAGTAAAGTATTTTGTGATATGGTGCGCATCATAGAGGCTACGGGGTTTGAGTGTACGTTGATATTAATCAGCTTTTATTGCATTTAAGTTGTTGTTTTAATTAAAATTTTGTGATCAATATTTTATTGCCTTAAGAGTTCATAGGTGATATCTAGGAAAATTTTAGTATTCCATGGGGTGTTAGAACCTTTTATTTAACCTTCAATAATGCATGTGGCATCAGAACCTTTTATTTAACCTTGCATAATGCAATTTGTATTTTTTTCCTTTGCTTAAAAAGGGATTTTGAGTTTTAAGCATCGGAAACTGATTTTGACAGCTGTCCTTTGATCTGTTAAAATAATGCTTCAGAAACTTTCATTAAGAAACTGTATTGAGGATATTACTGGTCATGATAGTGAATGTTCACTTGCTATTTAAAAGCACGTTAATAAAGTTGTAAAACTTTAAAGATAAAAAAAAAGAAACTTTTACTAGAGAAACTGTGCCTGCCCGTACTCGCCACAACTTCCACATATTCAAGGTATTGGCCTTTGGGCATTGTTGTTTTCCCTGGTATCTATCCTAGCTTACGCCAGCCGGGGCCATGTCAGTTAGGAAAAAAATCAGAAGTAACAATAAAAAGCTAACTTCTCCTTTGAAGTTATCAGGTACACAGTTCAAGTATGAAATAGTCACCATCCCCCTCCATCAGATGTTAATTTATTAACAGGTTATGAAATAGTGGTTTTGTAAAAAATATAAGTACAAAAAAAAGAAAAACAGAGGAACACTCACTGGCATTCTGCTGTTTTTGTGGTGGCACCTTGACAGGCACAGCACGGTTATAATGCATTTTTCCAGTTATCCTCAAATAGTTGAGTGGTACAAATCCAGCCTTCTGTCCATCAACAGTAGCTAGAACCCACCCACTCTGCTGTGCATTGGGTGCCTGGAAGTTCATAGGTGCTACAAGAACTCTGTCACCAGCACAGACAGAAAGTTCCTCCTCGTTTGCTGCCTTGAAATCATATTCCGCAACAGCAAGTGTTACAGGCTGCTTACTCTTCTTCCATTCAGCAAGGCTAAAACCTGGATAAGGAAAAGATATGTATTAGCTCCTGCTATCAGTAATCATTCATCCATATATATGTTATGGAGTAAAACATTTTTTGAGCATCAAATACAATTAGAAACTAATTTGTTTTCATGGCATTGAATTCATGTATACTGTTTTAATTTTTCACAAATTAGCAAATGAAGTGAGTTCATAATAGAGTTTTCTTACAACTTACACACGGGTACACATCAGTTCAGTGGAACTGCTCAGCAGAGCAAGCATGACCTGTAATTAGCCATACTGTTGCTAGTTGTGCTCTGTGTACATACTGGAATATCTTCTCTGTTGTGTAACAGGTCTTTCCAATTCTCATTTTCACTTTGAAGCATAAGCTACTCTACATGATTTTTCCTAAATGGATCTGTAATAGAAGGTGGTGGAACTGGAGATTAATGTGTATATCTTCAATTCTCTTACTTCTGCCATCGGCCTGGCAGATATTTCAGCAACTTTGATGCTGAAGGCCCAGTCATAAAGGTTACTGTGCATCAAATTTGTGGTACTGGGTGACTCAGTATCAGTCCGTTGATGTAGACCTTAGTAGACTACATAAAAATGTCGGCCAGTGCCACAATTGTATGCTGTGGATACCATCTCATATTGGGATTTATGGTAATGACACGATAGACCATCTCGCCAATATAGGTACTTCAATACAAAAAACGCAACATCAAGCACTATCATCCACCCATGCAAAAAATAATAAAAAAGAGGATTCAAACATAAATAATATTCAGGTATAAGATATACTAAACATCTATGTATCAGAGCAGATGTGGTTTGCTATTAATCAATCTCACAGAATGTAATTTAAAGAAAATTTTTATTTATGAGCACCACCTATTACAAATAAGGAAGATTGAAATTTCAACCATTTCTACATCAACCAGCACATCGGTGTCCAACACTATGCTTAATATTTCTTTTATAAATAGAAAAAAGTGCACCACATTTCTTGCCAGGTCCTGTCAAAATTGCACAATAGACATAATCTATCACATCTCATTATCTGACACCCCACCATGCACTATGGTCTCCTGCCAACAAGTACTGAAATCTACATGAGTTTGTTCTCTTATATTCATCCTTGATTCGTAGCCACTTGCTTGCAGTAATGGTGTAAACCTGTACTATGAAACTGCAGAGGAACCATATACTTTGCAATAGCAGTTATCACTAATATGGACTTTCATAATTAAGTGACATGGCAATCATACGAAACTAAAGAGACTCCACCTGAACAGGCTTTGGAAGGCCCAGGCTGACCACCATGTCATCCTCAGCCAACAGCTCCCACTGGATATGGGTATGTAGGAGCATGTGATCAGCACACCATTCTCCCCTCCATTGTCAGCTGCTACTCATCAATCAAGAAGCACCTCAACTGGCCTTGTGTGGGCTAAGTGCATCCCACTTGCTGGCAGTGGTAAGCAGACCCAGACATCACGCATCCTAGTGCTAGCCAAGCACAACAGTACTTAACTTTGCTGATTGGACGGGAACTGGTGTTACCATTGTGGCAGGCATAAACAATCTGCTCATGTTACGATCACTTGGCTCCAACATAGTGCACTCAGAACCACACAGAACACTGCTCTGACACTTGCAACATATCGAAGGCAGTGAACAGGTGCCATTCATGGACAAATAGAACAGCACCACTTGTGGGCTTGGATAGCGTATGCGTTTATGTTCATGATGCATTTTGCACAGTGTTCTTACATGCTGTGTCTAAAAAGTTCGGTGAATGCTATCTGACAACAAACAAAACAACAAATACAAACAAATGTTTTTATTGCCCTTCAAAATAGTCGCCACCTGCTACAACACACTTTCAACAACGTTCATACAGCTTCAGGAAACTATCAGCAAAGGCCTCCTGTGTAATCGGTCTCAGAACGGCTGTCACACGATCTTTGATGGCATTTATGTCCGCACAACATTCACCTTTCATGGATGCCTTCAAGTGGAGAAATAGGAAGAAGTCTTCAGGAGCCAGATCAACAGAGTACAGAGGGTGTTCGAGAACATTTACCATCTTCTGCACCAGGAATTGGCACACATGGATCGAACAGTGTGTAGAAGCATTGTCATGGAGCAGAATCCATTTTCCAGTCCTGTGCAGCTCTGGCCAAACCTGCTGGATATGCTGTAGCAATCAATTCAAAACAGACTAGTAAAATGCTGAATTAATGGTTTGGCCTGCAGGACAAATTCCTTGTGGATGATGGCATTGCTGTCAAAGAAGGAGATCAACAGTGTTTTCACCTTGCATTTTGGCAGGCAGCTTTTTCTATTGGTTATGGGGAAGACTGTGAACACCATGACATTGATTTCCGTTTTGATTCCAGATCGAACTGGTATCACCAGGTCTCATCTCCCACGACGATGGTGTTCAGAAGCAAGGATCCCGGTCATACATAGAAATAAAATCACCAGCAGGAGATGAAGAAGCTTGCACAGGACAGAGTAGCATGGAGAGCTGCATCAAACCAGTCTCAGGACTGAAGACCACAACAACGACAACAGTTTCCATCCATTTTGCTTTCTGCTTGTCAGTGAGCTTGTGCGGCACAAATTGGAGGCAGATTTTCCACTTACCCAAATCATCGTAGACAATAGTGTGCCCTGTGTCCTTGCTAATGCCCAATTCCTCCTAAATCAATATGAGAGTCCGTCCCAATATTGTGCTACTATTTGTCGCACCTTCTCAATCTTTTCTGGTGTTCTGCTTGTTGATGGCCAACCTGAACATGGCTCAACTTCAGTTGTTTCCTTCCCTTCATGGAAGTGTTTAAACCATTTGTAAACACATTTTCTGCTCACGGCTTCCCTCCTGTACACCTGCACCAACATTCCATGTGTCTCCGTTACAGTCTTCCCCAGTTTGTAGCAGAACTTTATGTTTACACGTTGCTCCATTGTGCTGTGACACTTCCTCTCACACTGACTGCATTCAACTGGTTGCACTCTAATTACACAACCAGTAACATGCAGTGCACACTGTGTATCGATTCTCCTCAAGTCTCAGAAGACCCCTGTGCATGCACTCACACATGCGCCAAGTTGCCATTCGTATATGACAACATCCAACAAACTTTTTATACATAACACGTATATTTTTGTCCAGCTCCCATAGCTGTATAAGACTACCTTGGCATAAACACCACAATAAACACCACATGAAGTCACAAGTAGTTCATTTTTAAAAATGAACTGGTGTGCCAGACTTCCAGTACTTAAGGGTTGTAACTTTGCAAAATGGTTTCACTTTTCAAACAAGTAACGCCTTTTAAGCGTTTACAAATGACCATTAGATGTGTTACTAAGCTATGACATTACTATCTTTTTAAATTTGTCATCTACTGTTGTTAAAACAATATCAGCTCTGAAATTTGTAAGCAGCTGGTTTAGAGTAGCACTTAAAGAAACTGTCATACAAATTGCAAATTCGAGGCAAGATTTTGTCATACAAAAATTGCAAATTCGAGGCAAGATTTTGTCATACAAAAATTGCAAATTCGAGGCAAGATTTATGAGTATACTGATACAGTGTTACTCTAGCTTACATTTTCATTCTGTTGGTAATGTTTCTAATTTAATTAGTGAAAACACTGCTTGGTGTGGTGAACAGTTAATGTCAAACATAAATTCTCTATTCAATCCCAATCCAGTCCAGCAAGAAATTAAGAAACCTGTAGGAGAATTCACAGTATGTTTTAAGAGCTCAAATAATATTTTACATTTGCTTTATTTCTGAGTCCAGCAGGAGTGATCAAACAGCAGATATTCAGACCTTTCTGGATAAAACTAATAATTGCTGCATAATGATCTAACTTGGTATTCTCTCTGTTATACACTTTTGTTGACTTTTAATTCAATTTGCAACTGGTTCTGTCTCCAGTCTTGCTGAAACTGAGCTGGTATTTTCAATGATCTCACAGCCCATCTGTCGCTGTACCTTAAACCTTTGAATGTCAAGGTAACGCTCAAAGTGCCGATGCCAGGACTGTTAAAGTGCTGATTCTTTGGTACACTGTTTACTTTCATTCAGTTTATAAAATTCAATGCTATGTAGCAACAAGCTTGGTATTGATGTTCAATGTTTAGATTTACATGTACACTGATAGTTATCAACTTTTGAGCATCGCTGAAGTGAAATATCGACAATTGATAATGCTGTTACTATGCTGTTCGTCTGTTGGTGTTGTGATTTGTAATACTCATTTACATTTTGTCATTTCATCTGATGTTGTTGTCTTTGTGCATTGTTGTTGTTTAACATTATTTCTGAGCTACTTTTCTTTGTGTTAATGTTTGAATTTTTTTATTTAATTTGCTTTTGTGACTTTTTTATGAAAATGTGTCCAACAATTAAATTTGTGTGTTACTGGAAAACACTATTAATACAGAGTATTTTGGTGAAAGCAGTTGCAGTTTGCTGATACACTGATTGAAAGTGAAGGCAGAATGGAAAAAACACAGTAACATAGTACGTTCAAACGATTGCACCTGAAACACTACAGCTGTTACCACAACCATATCATGAGGTGCCTGGACCACAGCATTCGCCACTAGTGGAATCTTCGGCAAGAGAATATTTCAATTTGGTTCTCACTGCAGCATTAAAAGAAAAAAAAAATACTGCCGCCAAAACAAAAACAATTGCTCAGTTAGCCAATTTTTATCCAAACTTGCTGCTACTTTGTCCAGCCCATACAAAAAAGTGGTTGTATGTCTCAATAGCTGAGGTAAGAAGTTTTATAGCATGCTTACTGAATTGGGACTTGACAAAAGACCTACATTTTTATGCTGAAGTACAAAAACATCTAAGGTCTTTCCACAGTTTGGCAAAACATATTCTGTTACAAAAAACAAATGTCAGATGACACAGAACTGCATACATCCAACAGACTAATGTACTGTATAATTATTATAATTATTCTCCATTTCATTTTTTTTACATCGTTTATTCACAAATTTGCATAAATTTTGTGAGCATTAGTGAGCTTTCTTGAAATCAAGAGTACTGTTAATTATATGGACACAAAATCAAATTTATATTATTTTTTAAAATAATTTTTATTTCTTCACTTATAAACAATTTAACAAGAAGAAGTGTGACAATCTGCAAACTAAAGTGATAAAGTATGACAATCTGGGTATGTCATAATAAACTACCTACTTTTGTGGGTAGGTGGTATTTCTTCATATTTTTAACCTGAGTGCAGTATGATATATGGCAGTTTAAATAGAACACTGTTTGGAATATAAAAACAAATGACATTTTTAGCATTCATCACTCATGCTCAAAATGGCTGACTGCAAAAGGGTTAAAACTACCTACTGGGAGCCAGAATAGTAACACCAGTAAAATAGCAAAGATTCCACAAACGTACTCTAGCAGTCTTTCAAAATTGATGATCATATAAAACCTACTATTAATAGGGAAAGCAGAAGGGACCCTGACTCCAGGAACTACAATTTTGTTTTTCTGAACTGTTGGAATGGGGAAGAGGCAATGATATAAATCTGAAAAGAACCAAAACTCTACAAGACGTAGCATGCATGTCACGAGCCCACTGACACTGTGAGGTAACCTTTACCAGTGAGGCAGGCTCTCACCACATATTACGCTCCAGCCCATTCCTTGGATTCTGGCAGCTGGTATATCGCTTTTGACCCAACTAGATGAGCCAGGGATGGCTTTGGAAGTAAGTCTGAGAAATACGTTGCACTATTCAGTACTTCATATTAAAGTGTGAGTAACATCTTCTTACATATACATGCGCAAAGTCTTATAGAAACCCTACAAAGTAATGGCAGTAAATCAAGTGACCAACTGAGAGTCTGTTGCTTGACTTCAGTACTACAACTGGCTATTGCTGTCTCTGCATAATGGAGAGGCTGATCCTGAAACAAAGAGTTTTTGACAGTAGACCTATCCTAATACTGATGGTTCAAAAAAAGCCACAACGTTGCTGTACATTGCACACATACCTATCAGAAGTTATAGTTTACTGGAAAAAGTTCAGTCCAGTGATTCACATCGCACTAAATGCATGCAGCACTGCTATGTCCCCCCCCCCCCCCCCCCCCCCCTCCACATCATGCAGAGGCTCTTGAAGTAAATGACAAGGATTTCGAAGTAAATGACTAAATGACTAGGATTTTTCAGAATTTCAACATAAATTGTTCTGCAAAATAACTTACCTCAATAAATGCAGCAATGATTCACCAGGACAAGGAGTTTGGCGAGGATGGTAGGGGACTGGGAATTTCAGGATTAACTCTCTCTCTCTCTCTCTCTCTCTCTCTCTCTCTCTCTCTCTCTCTCAAGCATACACGGCAACAGCCAGTTGCAGTACTGGCTTTGAGTAACAGAATCTGAACTGGTCCGTCGCTGCACTTCCGTTACTTTGTAAGATTTCAGTTTGAGCACGCCAAAATAATTTTATCAGGCTTGTTTCCAAGGCTACTCTTAACTCTTCTAGTTCTCCTGAAACTGATATACTACCTATCAGTGTCTGAGAATAGCTGATCATGTACAATGCCAGACACAACAGTTGTGTAGTTGTGTCATACGTGAAACACTGTATTTAAAAATATTGAGTAATTAGATGTAAGAGACACTCCTAAAACATTTTCAGGGTATGCTACTTAGACATATCACAGTTATAGAACTATTTTTATTTCAGTATTACCTGAACCAACAGATTCATTCAGTGTACTAAGCAGCTTCCACATCAAATAAGGGCCACTAAGCATAATGCCCATGAGAACAAGAACAGGCCAAGAAAATCGCGACTGGCCAGCAGCTGCTTCCTGCTGCTCTTCTGCCCTCGATGCAGCTTGGAGCCATATATCATCTTGACTAGGATCACACTTCAGCACACCTGGAACATCACTCATCTGTAACATTACAGCACTAAGCCTTATCTTTCTATAGGAAAATATTATTTTGTGCAATGATTAATAAGTATTAAGCTATATATGTGGCTGTAACAACTGAATTTTCAAAGGTTTGAAAAATAATGTGTCAAATACATACCTAATAAATAGAGGCATTTTTTATAAAGCCATTGTAGTGTGCGAAAAATTGTGAAAGCTGAGAATAGTTGACTAAAAACAGAACGTAGCCTCCCCATATTTTCTGCAACACTAAGTACAGCCCTGAATGAATTGTGTATTGCACCAAATGTTGATTCCAACATGAAAGTTACAGAACTGAATGCCTGGACCAAAGATTCTATAGACTGGAAAGCAGGCCGTGTACTTTCTTCTGCCACGCGTATGAACCTAAAAAAAAAAATAGGAGCATGTATTAGAAAATTAACAAATGTGAAATGCAAAAACCTTTTTTCCTACTTACAAACATAAAAATATAGCAAACAGAACTACATACGAAATACAAAATGTAGAACTGACCTGCTTTCCAATTCTGGTCTTTGTAGGTATCCTCCATACCTATTCATACCAACACCATATCCTCCATAACCATATCCACCTCCGTAACCCCCATATCCCGAGTAGCCACCATAACCACCATAACCTCCATAGCTTCCATAGCCGGATAATCCAGAGTATCCTCCATATGAACCATAGGATGGATATGTACTTGACGTCATTGGTGCATAAGTTGATTGCCTATAAGTGCGAGATGGAACAGGTGGAGGTTGTTGCTGCACATTTCTTGTAGGCAAATTAGATGGTATAGATGTAGAAGGTACTGGAGCCCTGCTGTTGTGAAAAGAGATTTATCATTAATACTTACATGAACTGAATTTACAAGCATAGAAGTTTGTTGCAGTTAACAGAATATATTAAGAGGAAAACTTTTAAAGTAGAAAAAAAAAACTCTGTGTTTACTAACATTCTACTGCACACGTTATGTTCCCATGATTATGCCATTCTCACAGTGGTTCAAATCTCTCGAGCATGTTCTTCCTACGTGATTCCATTCAACAAAAAATGACAATGGAATGTGAATTTAAAAATATGTTTATGGTTACTTAAAACTTTTTGTGCTTCCTTTAACTGAATAATGCAACTTCCCCCTTTTAGATGTAAAAGAGGACCTGATGGCCTTAAACTTGGCAAGTTAAATAAATCGGTAAATAAATAAACATTAAATTTAAATTGGTGGCTGCTCAACTCTGATGAATCTCTCTCCACAGAAGTGAACAAAACAAGTTTTAGTTTGTAAATTGAGTTGTTCAATGAAACCTAATTGAGCACCTGAGGTGCATTATCATTTTGGTAAAGTTATCTTACTGTATCTAAAATACAGCTATAAAAATGAATTATTTAGATGTCAGTAGCAAAAAGTTTCTGAAATTGCTAGCCTGGTGTAACCATTGGTATGATCTATGTCAAGTGCATAATTAACGTGTTTATCGTAGCTGCCAAACAATGTATAATTTCTACACACTTTTACAAAAGGCACACATGACTGCTTTTGCAATAAAGCTGTACTTCAACAAAAGAAAACCACGAAGCTTCAACCCATCCTCAACTGTAAAAATGTGACACTTCCATACAGTAAGGACTTCCCAGTTTTAATAAACTAGTTTTGTTCATAATTTGTATCAATGAATTACCACACTGAAAATATGTCTAGTCTTGTACTGTAGACAGATGTATAGCTTGTGGTCATTATTGTTCACTACTTTGGTGAGATGCTGAAACTCCATAAATGATGGTTTGTCAGACGCCTTCCTCCACATTCACAACACCAGCTGACATCCTACTACAAAATAAGCAACTGTTAGCAGTGGATACATGATGCAAGTGGGTTGCATGAGGTAGTTTGGTGCAGCAGTTAGAACAATATCTACTGTTACATCAGCTGCTTTGAGTTTTCTCCCAAGTCATTCCTGATTAAGTTACTTTTCACTAATTTATCTCAATCATAGTATTAATGGGAGGCAATTTGAAACACTGAATTCTTCTACATCTACATTTATACTCTGTGAAGAACTGAGGTGCATGGCAGGGGGTACATCCCATTGTACCAGTTATTATGGGTTTCTTCCTGTTCCATTCACATATGAATCGCCGGAAGAATGATTGTTTGGATGTCTCTGTGCATGCAGTAATTAGCCTAATCTTATCTTCAAGACCTCTATGTGAATGATACATAGGGGAGTTGTAGTATATTCCTGGAGTAATCATTTAAAGCCAGTTCTTGAAGCTTTGGTAACAGATTTTCTCAGGATAGTTTACGCCTATCTTCTTAGTCTCACTATTCTACAGTAGAGGGTTACATGTGAATATTCAAACCCTTCTTCCTGCTTATGAAATGGAGCAAATTGGATCGTTCTCTTTGCATTTGATGTTGATGTGGTCTACGGTGGGATTCTCAAGGCACCATTACTTCACAAACAGTTCCTCAGAAAACCCCACAAGGTTTTTTTTCACTATTTTTCGCCATTACAAAATCCAGCAGAGGATTTCAAGACTGCCACGCATAGCAAATGGCTAAATTTTTTACAGTATGTTCCCAAGATCCTGATCTCGAACAACCTTGAAAATTTTCTTGATATCTGTATCAGTTTTCAAGATACAGAGGGTCAAAGTTACTCTATTTATAAACGTAAAATCTGATAGGAGGCGAAATCTAAACAATAAATATTCACAGCAAATTGCTAAAATTGTGACAGTATTTTATTTACACATTCACCTCGAAAAGGCATCTCCTTGTCTGGAAAAATTTTCATCCGTTACTGAGAAGCACTCCAAAACCCAGCCGCAGTTACCAAGATGACTACGCACAGTAAAAGGCTGCAATTTTCACGATGTATTTTTAAGATCCCAATCTCTAACAACCTTCCAAATTTTCTTCATATCTTTATCTGTTTCCAAGATGCACATGTTCCAAGTTATCTTACTTGTACATATAAAACACACACGTAAAATCCAGTGTCAGGAAGAAACTTGGTTTATAAAGCAACATAGCACAGAGAAATATACTCTAAAGTGTCTCCATTATCATCTGAGAAAACCATGCTGTAGTATCGACACGTGAGACTCCACCCCTACCCCACATAAAATCCAGTTTGAGGTGTAAAATTAGTTTTATGTTATTCTGCAGCAGGGAACCAGCAAAAAAGGGTCCTATCGGAGTACAAAAAACGCGGGTATGTTCCCAGTTATTTAAAAGACTAACCACAAATTGGGGTACCAGGACAGAACAAATGGGACTGTGGCTGTGACTAGGTGTCAATGACAGAGAAACAAAGAGATAATGACAAAGAGTTGGGCTGGATGTGTGAGTGAGAAAGGGCAACAGAGAGTAGATAGGTATGAGCGATTTACAGCGATGGACTAGTGGATTTTATTGCAGATCTAGATTTCAGATAAAAGGGTAGCTATCATCAGTGCGTTACAGGTAGTCACGTAGACACAGTGTAGTTACAACGACAACTTTTTTTTTGTTTTTGTTTCCTATGGGCCCAAATTGCCAAGGTCATCGGTCCCTAGACTTCCACACTACTTAAAACAACTTACACTAAGGACAACATACACACACATGCCCGAGGGCGGACTCGAACCTCCGATGGGGAGAGCCGCGCGAACCTTGGCAAGATGGCTAAGATAGCGCGGTTACGCCGCGCAGCACGACACACATTACGAAATAACTTCGGCATGCATATGCATGAATCAGTCTGACTGATGCTGAGTCTACATGACTACCTGCAAACCACTGACAATGGCTGCGCTGTTAGCTGAAATCTAGATCTGCAATAAAATACAGATGACATTACGACCAAGGCTGACGTTCTTTCTTTCCTGGATTACGTCGCGGTCATTGGGCAAATCATTCCAATAGAATCGAACCTGATGACCTTTAGTAATGTTACATCTCAAGTATAACAATCACGGGTGAACCAAGAATGAGTGCCGAAATTGAAGGAAAATCGGAAAGTCTTTCACTCCAATAAACAGGCTACAAAGAAAACATCAGAGCGTGTATTATTTGTGGATAACATTCAAACGACACAGAGAAGGAGCTAATCGTGCGACGAGCAAAATGTGTGTCCACACCAAACGCGCAGCAATGCGGCGAAGGATCGATGTCGATAGTCAAATGCGCCAAACTACATGGAGTGACGGCCAACACAGGAACAGTCGGCACTTCAAATGGAGTGGTTGCTTGGCTACTGAGTCTTGAATGTGTGAGGTGATATTTAACACGCTGACCGCCGCGAGTCCGCCGTCGGACGCAGCAGAGATCCAAGCCTGGCGCCATGTGCCCGACAGCGACCACACGCGACACCATGTTCAGAAAAGTATATAGTGCAGAACATGTATTAATTTCTATTACTAGAGTGATCTGATGTGGGTATACAGAAAATCGGGTACAATATATTGTCCAACGTTTAGAACTGTTTTTTGTGGCGTGTAGACTCAGCATCAGTCAGACTGATTCAGGCATATACATGCCGAAGTTATTTCGTAATGTGTGTCGTGCTGCGCGGCGTAACCGCGCTATCTTAGCCATCTTGCCAAGGTTCGCGCGGCTCTCCCCATCGGAGGTTCGAGTCCGCCCTCGGGCATGTGTGTGTATGTTGTCCTTAGTGTAAGTTGTTTTAAGTAGTGTGGAAGTCTAGGGACCGATGACCTTGGCAATTTGGGCCCATAGGAAACAAAAACAAAAAAAAAGTTGTCGTTGTAACTACACTGTGTCTACGTGACTACCTGTAACGCACTGATGATAGCTACCCTTTTAGCTGAAATCTAGATCTGCAATAAAATCCACTAGTCCATCGCTGTAAATCGCTCATACCTATCTACTCTCTATTGCCCTTTCTCACTCACACATCCAGCCCAACTCTTTGTCATTATCTCTTTGTTTCTCTGTCATTGACACCTAGTCACAGCCACAGTCCCATTTGTTCTGTCCTGGTACCCCAATTTGTGGTTAGTCTTTTAAATAACTGGGAACATACCCGCGTTTTTTGTACTCCGATAGGACCCTTTTTTGCTGGTTCCCTGCTGCAGAATAACATAAAACTAATTTTACACCTCAAACTGGATTTTATGTGGGGTAGGGGTGGAGTCTCACGTGTCGATACTACAGCATGGTTTTCTCAGATGATAATGGAGACACTTTAGAGTATATTTCTCTGTGCTATGTTGCTTTATAAACCAAGTTTCTTCCTGACACTGGATTTTACGTGTGTGTTTTATATGTACAAGTAAGATAACTTGGAACATGTGCATCTTGGAAACAGACAAAGATATGAAGAAAATTTGGAAGGTTGTTAGAGATTGGGATCTTAAAAATACATCGTGAAAATTGCAGCCTTTTACTGTGCGTAGTCATCTTGGTAACTGCAGCTGGGTTTTGGAGTGCTTCTCAGTAACGGATGAAAATTTTTCCAGACAAGGAGATGCCTTTTCGAGGTGAATGCGTAAATAAAATACTTTCACAATTTTAGCAATTTGCTGTGAATATTTATTGTTTAGATTTCGCCTCCTATCAGATTTTACGTTTATAAATAGAGTAACTTTGACCCTCTTTATCTTGAAAACTGATACAGATATCAAGAAAATTTTCAAGGTTGTTCGAGATCAGGATCCTGGGAACATACTGTAAAAAATTTAGCCATTTGCTATGCGTGGCAGTCTTGAAATCCTCTGCTGGATTTTGTAATGGCGAAAAATAGTGAAAAAAAACCTTGTGGGGTTTTCTGAGGAACTGTTTGTGAAGTAATGGTGCCTTGAGAATCCCACCGTAGACCACATCAACATCAAATGCAAAGAGAACGATCCAATTTGCTCCATTTCATAAGCAGGAAGAAGGGTTTGAATATTCACATGTAACCCTCTACTGTAGAATAGTGAGACTAAGAAGATAGGCGTAAACTATCCTGAGAAAATCTATTACCAAAGCTTCAAGAACTGGCTTTAAATGATTACTCCAGGAATATACTACAACCCCCCTATGTATCATTCACATAGAGGTCTTGAAGATAAGATTAGGCTAATTACTGCATGCACAGAGACATCCAAACAATCATTCTTCCGGCGATTCATATGTGAATGGAACAGGAAGAAACCCATAATAACTGGTACAATGGGATGTACCCCCTGCCATGCACCTCAGTGCTTCACAGAGTTTAAATGTAGATGTAGAAGAATTCAGTGTTTCAAATTGCCTCCCATTAATACTATGATTGAGATAAATTAGTGAAAAGTAACTTAATCAGGAATGACTTGGGAGAAAATTCAAAGCAGCTGACGCAACAGTAGATATTGTTCTAACTGCTGCACCAAACTACCTCATGCAACCCACTTGCATCATGTATCCACTGCTAACAGTTGCTTATTTTGTAGTAGGATGTCAGCTGGTGTTGTGAATGTGGAGGAAGGCGTCTGACAAACCATCATTTATGGAGTTTCAGCATCTCAAAGTAGTGAACAATAATGACCACAAGCTATACATCTGTCTACAGTACAATTCTAATTTATTTAAAAGGATGTTGTGGTTCACACAATCAAATGCCTTAGACAAATCACAGAAAATACCTGCTGCTTGTAATTTGTTATTTAATGAATTAAGTACATTTTCACTGTAGGTGTAAATAGCCTTCTCGATATCAGAAATCCAAACTGTGTTCTTGATAATATGTTATTTGTGGTCAGATGGTTGAGAAGCTGCCTGTACATTACTTTTTCTAAAATTTTTGAGAATGCTGGCAAAAGTGAAATCGGTCTGTAGTTTAGAGCCCAGTCACTGGAACTGAAACTAGAAGTAGCATAGCAAAAGCAGAAAAGCTCAACTCCCTTCTCAAACGCAAAGGAAAATCCAGGAGAATTACCCCAATTTAATCCTCGTACCACTGAAAAGATGAGGGAAATAAGTTTAAGTGTCAGTGGTGTCGAAAAACAGCTGAAATCGTTAAAACTGAACAAATCTCCAGGGGCCGATGGAATCCTTACTAACGAATTTGGGGCTGAGTTATTAACTATAATCTATCGTAATTCCTCAACTAAAAACTCGTGTCCAGTAGTTGGAAGAAAGCACAGGTCACACGCGTTACAAGAATAGCGGAAGTGATTCACACAACTACTGTCCAATATCGTTGATAGCGATTTATTGTAAAATCTTGCATATTCTGAGCTCGAACATAACGATGTACCTCAAAGATTATGACCTCTACCATGCTAAGATGTGTGAATTTTGAAGACATCTATCATATGAAACCCAACTCTCACTTTTTTCATACAACACACTGAAAACTTTGAACCAAGACAGTCAGATAGATCCAGTGTTTCCTGATCTTCGAAAAGCATTTCACTCAGAACTAAATATACGCCTATTCTCAAAAGCATGATAATATGGGGCATCTAGCGAAATTTGTGAATGGACTGAGATATATTGGTAGCGAGGACGTATCATGTCATCTTGGATGGAAAGTGACTGTCGGTTGCAGAAGTACTTTGGGTGTGCCCCAGGGAAGTGTGTTGGGCCTCTTGCTGTTCATGTTGTTTATTAATGACCTTGCGGGATATATCAATAGTAACCTCAGACTTTTTGCACATAATGCAGTTATTTACAATGAAGTACCGCCGGAAAGAATCTGCATGAATGTTCATTCAAATCTTGATGAGACTTCAAAATGATGCGAAAACTGGCAACAAGCTTTAAATGTTCAGAAATGTAAAACTGTGCACTTCACAAACTAAAAAAAAAAGTAGTATCCTAAGACTATAGCACCAATCAGTCACAGCTGGAATCGGCCGACTCATACAAATATCTAGATGTAACACTTTGCGCGAATATGAAATGGAATGGTCACTTAAGTTCAGTCGTGGGTAAAGAAGGTGATAGACTTCGTTTTATTAGTAGAATACCGGGGAAATACAGAATACTGGAGAAATGCAGTCAATCTGCAAAGGAGGTTGCTTACAAATCACTGGTACGACCCATTCCATACCGCTCAAGTGTGAGGACCCGTACCAAATAGTACTAAGAGGGGATATTGAACGTACACAGAGAAGGGCAGCACGAATGGTCACACGTTTGTATAGTAGGAGAGTGTCACAGAGATGCCGGAGCAACTGAAGATAGACGTAAACTATTCCGTGACAGTTTCAAGAACCGGCATTAAATGATGATCTTAGGAGTATATTACAACTCCCCCACGTATCGCTGGCAACGGGATCGTGAGGATAAGATTAGATGAATTACATCACGCAAAAAGGCATTTAAAAAACCATTCTTCCCACGCTACATACGTGAATGGAACGGTTATAAAACCTTAATATATGGTAGAATGAGACGTACCCTCTGCCTTGTACTTCACAATGGTTTGCCGAATGTAGGAGTAGATCGAACGACAACGGAGCATGTGGTCGCTGGCGGACGCACGGCGTCTTTCGTGAAAAACCCTGCTATGTCCGCCGGCAGCCTCGCGGATTCGCTACCCATCGTTGGATGGTGATTGTATCGTATGCGAACTATGTGCATTGTATAGTGTTTGTGGTCTAAAAAACCTTTCAGATTGAAGATTAGAATTTCAGTTTTATTTTACTCTGAGGTGACATACACTCCTGGAAATTGAAATAAGAACACCGTGAATTCATTGTCCCAGGAAGGGGAAACTTTATTGACACATTCCTGGGGTCAGATACATCACATGATCACACTGACAGAACCACAGGCACATAGACACAGGCAACAGAGCATGCACAATGTCGGCACTAGTACAGTGTATATCCACCTTTCGCAGCAATGCAGGCTGCTATTCTCCCATGGAGACGATCGTAGAGATGCTGGATGTAGTCCTGTGGAACGGCTTGCCATGCCATTTCCACCTGGCGCCTCAGTTGGACCAGCGTTCGTGCTGGACGTGCAGACCGCGTGAGACGACGCTTCATCCAGTCCCAAACATGCTCAATGGGGGACAGATCCGGAGATCTTGCTGGCCAGGGTAGTTGACTTACACCTTCTAGAGCACGTTGGGTGGCACGGGATACATGCGGACGTGCATTGTCCTGTTGGAACAGCAAGTTCCCTTGCCGGTCTAGGAATGGTAGAACGATGGGTTCGATGACGGTTTGGATGTACCGTGCACTATTCAGTGTCCCCTCGACGATCACGAGTGGTGTACGGCCAGTGTAGGAGATCGCTCCCCACACCATGATGCCGGGTGTTGGCCCTGTGTGCCTCGGTCGTATGCAGTCCTGATTGTGGCGCTCACCTGCACGGCGCCAAACACGCATACGACCATCATTGGCACCAAGGCAGAAGCGACTCTCATCGCTGAAGACGACACGTCTCCATTCGTCCCTCCATTCACGCCTGTCGCGACACCACTGGAGGCGGGCTGCACGATGTTGGGGCGTGAGCGGAAGACGGCCTAACGGTGTGCGGGACCGTAGCCCAGCTTCATGGAGACGGTTGCGAATGGTCCTCGCCGATACCCCAGGAGCAACAGTGTCCCTAATTTGCTGGGAAGTGGCGGTGCGGTCCCCTACGGCACTGCGTAGGATCCTACGGTCTTGGCGTGCATCCGTGCGTCGCTGCGGTCCGGTCCCAGGTCGACGGGCACGTGCACCTTCCGCCGACCACTGGCGACAACATCGATGTACTGTGGAGACCTCACGCCCCACGTGTTGAGCAATTCGGCGGTACGTCCACCCGGCCTCCCGCATGCCCACTATACGCCCTCGCTCAAAGTCCGTCAACTGCACATACGGTTCACGTCCACGCTGTCGCGGCATGCTACCAGTGTTAAAAGACTGCGATGGAGCTCCGTATGCCACGGCAAACTGGCTGACACTGACGGCGGCGGTGCACAAATGCTGCGCAGCTAGCGCCATTCGACGGCCAACACCGCGGTTCCTGGTGTGTCCGCTGTGCCGTGCGTGTGATCATTGCTTGTATAGCCCTCTCGCAGTATCCGGAGCAAGTATGGTGGGTCTGACACACCGGTGTCAATGTGTTCTTTTTTCCATTTCCAGGAGTGTATGTCGCGATACAGCGATACGCTGCTTTGGCGGAGCTGTCGTTTGCACTCAGGTGATTCACGTGAAACTGTTTCCGACGTGATTACGGCCGCACGACGGGAATTAACCGACTTTGAACGCGGAATGGTAGTTGGAGCTAGACGCATTGAACATTACACTTCGGGGATCTAAAAAATATTCAATATTCCGAAATCCACAGCGTCAATAGCGTGCAGAGAACACCAAATTTCAGGTATTTTCTTTCGCCGCGGACAACGCAGTGGCCGATCGTCTTCACTTAACGACCGAGAGCAGCGCCGTTTGCGTAGTGCTGTGTGCTAAAAGACAAGCAGCCCTGCGTGAAATTACAGCAGAAATTAACGTGGGACGTATTCGTTACGAAGGTGCGGCGAAATCTGGCGTTAATGTGCTACGGCAGCAGACGAGTACAGCGCCTCTCCTGGGTTCGTGGCCAGATCGGTTGGACCCTATATGACTGGGAAATCTTGGCCTGGTCAGATGGGTCCCGACTTCAGTTGATACGAGCTGATGGTGGTGTTTGATTGTGGCGCAGACGCCACGAATCCATGGACCCAAATTGTCAAAAAGGTGCTTTGCAAGCAAGTGGCGTGGCTGTGTTTACATGGAAAGGACTGGATCCTCTGGTCCAACTGAACCGATCAGTGACTAGAAATGGTTATGTTCGACTACCTGGAGACCATTTGCAGCCATCCATGGGCTTCATGTTTCCAACCAACGATCGAAATTTTATGAATGACAATGCGCCATGTCACCGGGTCACAATTGTTCGCAATAGGTTTGAAGAACATTCTGGACAATTCGAGCGAACGATTTGGCCACCAAGATCGCCCGATGTGAATCCCATAGAACACTTCGTGACATAATCGGGATGTCAGTTCGTGCACAAAATCATGCACCGGCAACACATTTGCATTTTGGACGGCTAAAAAGGCAGCAAGGCTCAATATTTCTGCGGGGGGCTTCCAACGACACATTGCGTCAATGCCATGTCGAGTTGCTGCACTACGCTGTGGAAAAGGAGGTCCGACACGACATCAGGAGTCACCGTGTGTACTCACAACATACTCATGTGTCATATACCGTCGCAAATGGAGTAATCATTCTGTGTCACTAATCTGTTGCAGCCACCTGTAAACTATTACTGCGTCCATGTTTTCAGCCTGTTCCTTTAACCTCTATGAGCTCACAGTACTAACAGCTTTGTAATGACAATTTTTCACATCGATGCTTCCATATATAGTCAATAAAGAGTAATAGACGACTTTCAATCATTAAGAGACATGCACTGAGAATTGTTTCTATTCTTAGACGATTCCAACAGATTTATCAGGCTCTTACGTGCAATCCCCAATAGCCAAAAAGTATATAGTAATGTCAACTAGTGAAACTTCCTGGCAGATTAAAACTGTGTGCCGGACCGAGACTCGAACTCGGGACCTCTGCCTTTCGCGGGCAAGCGCTCTACCAACTGAGCTACCCAAGCGCGACTCACGCCCCGTCCTCACAGCTTTAATTCCGCCAGTACCTCGTCTCCTACTTTCCAAACTTCACAGAAGCTCTGCTGCGAACCTTGCAGAACTGCCACTCCTGGAAGAAAGGATATTGCGGAGACATGGCTTAGTCACAGCCTGGGAGTTGTTTCTAGAATGAAATTTTCACTCTACAGCGGAGTGTGCGCTGGTATGAAAGTTCCTGGCAAATTAAAACTGTGTGCCGGACCGAGACTCGAACTCGAGTTCGAGTCCCGGTCCGGCACACAGTTTTAATCTGCCAGGAAGTTTCATACCAGCGCACACTCTGCTGTAGAGTGAAAATTTCATTCTACGTCAACTAGTCTCTGAAATGTAATTTTCCAGTAATTTGCGTCCTTTTTATTTCCTTCTGATTTACAGTCATACGATGTTCAAAATCTTAATCGAATGATACTCCATGAAAATTTTCGAGCACTCCATTACGGTCTGCGAGTGGTTCACCGATATTTCCGCAGTATATTTAATAACTTTTTAAAATTGTGTAACCAACTACCAACGTTTCTTCTCCTTTTGTATGGATGGTGTAGCACAACGAACAGCAACACTTGCAATTTTGCCTCGACCCATCTTCGAATGTACGAGCGCTACAACTGAAATTAACCTCGCAGGCCACTTGGCTCTGTGGTGTGGATCGATCTTAAGGAAAACAGAGCTACTTCAGTCCCCACTCACTCCAGGGAATAACTATAAAATTGAGCAAAATTTATTTCGAGATCTACAAATTGTTTCAAGTGTGAACTCTGAAAATATTTAGCTGCCATTGCAATTGTGCCTTTGCAGCAATTACGAAAACACGTTACGAGGGAACTACTTTATTTTTTTATCCGGTAGTGTAACAGTTATCTTGTTTCGTTTACGGGTCCGTTCACTCGGTCGAGGGCACAGCCGATACGCTCACACGAGCCGAAACCTATCATGTAATTAGGCGGGCGGATATCGCTTCAAGATTGGTGTGGGTAAAAAAAACCAGTGTCTCGCTGGGTGATGCAAAAACAAATTTTAATAAAAGTGTCTGTGCCTTTATTGGAAGAACCCAAGTGATTTTGTGTGCTGCTGTGTTACAGTGGGTAGGACATGGTCATCGCTTCATCTCAGAAGCGAAAAGTCAAAGCAGTTGGTCGCCCTCCACTACCAACACACTCGTGTTCATCTGCTGAAAAGAATATGGCCTGTAATATGAATGCCTGCGTGTACGTTATTTCGGAAATGTCCGAAAGAACAGACACTACGCACTCATGTAACTGATTCGCCTCGACGGTCAATGAATCCACCACCAGCAGGGCGGATGCACAACTACGTTCGACCTCTTACGGGAATCTCAAACGAGCGAGCATAGCGGACATGGACGTGGACTACGGGCAGCTTGCGCCAGGTGGGAATGTGGGTCGGACGAGAGGCGTGCTGAGATAGTGTTTATCGCAATTGTGCGGACTATGTCCGAGTGGCACAGAGGTTAACGCAACTACCAAGTAAGCGGGAGACCCCGGGTTCGATTCCTGGCACACATTTTCACTCGTCGCCGCTGATTCCGCATAAATTCCCAATGCAGCTGACACCAATAGTTCCTTCCAATTCCTTTCTTTCTCTCTCCAGCTTCAATTTGCATATTGTTGTCTGTTTCTGCAGGGCCATAAAGTGAGTTCTCTTACGGAATCGGTCAACTCTTACACACAACTGTGTATAACAATTTGTTGGGATAAGAAATCGAATGATCACATAGGCTCACTCGTGGGTGAAGCAGATGGCAGAGTGCTGTTCATTGGTAGAATACTGCAGAAATCCAAACAGTCTACAATGAAAACTGCATACAAAACACTCGTGCGATTCATTCTAGAGTATTGCGCAAATGTGAGGAGCCCGTATTAACACGCGACATTGAAAGGATACAAAGATGGACAGCACGAATGATCACAAGTTTGTTCGAACCATGGGAAAGTGTCACGACGATGCTGAAAGAAATGATCTAGCAGACGCTTGAAAATGAGGTAAGTATCCCGCAAGAACCTACTTAGAACATTTCTAGAGTATAGGAATGGGCTACAACCCCGTACATACCACACACACAGCGATCGCAAATACAAGATTACACTAATTACACCACGCACAGAAGCGTTTAAGCAACTATGCTTCCCGTAATCCATACGGCAATGGAACGGTTAAAAGCCTTAACAACTGATACAATGGGACGTATCCTTTGCCGTGCACTTCACAGTGGTTTCCAGAGTATAGATGTAGATGCAGATGGATTACCATGCAAAGGGAGAAATACAAGTTGAGTGTTCAGGACTAACTGAACGAAAAATTCGTGAGAGAGTCCCGAATTGCAAAAGAAACTAATATGGTTGCAGGACAATGAGTTTGTCCACAGCAATCCTTTAACAGCGAGAGTTTAATGTTCTGTCGACGAAGTCATTAGAGACTAAGCACACTGCCAGTTTGGGGAACGGTGGCAAAGAAAATATTCACATCCTCTTACAGGAACCGACGTCACATACATGTATTGAGCCAATTTGTATATGACTAATATGGAAAAGCCAATTATGACAAAAGTTCACAAAAAAAAGCAACGAACTCCATTCAAATTGTCAGAAAAAGTCCATACCTAGCAGAATGTGGGGTAGACGATTTAATTCATTTAACTTCTTCATATTTCAAAGTTTGTGCACAGTGGCAAAATACCAAGTTTTTTAGCACTTTTATTTCAGTTTCTTTTTCTATACACTACATGCCATTAAAATTTGTACACCACGAAGATGACGTGCTACAGACGCGAAATTTAACCGACAGGAAGAAGATGCTGTGATGTGCAAATGATTAACTTTTCAGAGCATTCACAAAGGTTGGCGCCGGTGGCGACACCTACAACGTGCTGACATGAGGAAAGTTTCCAACCGATTTCTCATACACAAACAGCAGTTGACCGGCGTTGCCTGGTGAAACGTTGTTGTGATGCCTCGTGTAAGGAGGAGAAATGCGTACCATCACGTTTCCGACTTTGATAAAGGTCGGATTGTAGCCTATCGCGATTGCGGTTTATCGTATCGCGACATTGCTGCTCGCGTTGGTCGAGATCCAATGACTGTTACCAGAATAAGGAATCGGTGGGTTCAGAAGGGTAATACGGAACGCCGTGCTGGATCCCAACGGCCTCGTATCACTAGCAGTCGAGATGACAGGCGTGTTATCCGCATGGCCATAACGGATCGTGCAGCCACGTCTCGATCCCTGAGCCAACAGATAGGGACGTTTGCAAGACAACAACCATCTGCACGAACAGTTGACGACGTTTGCAGCAGCAAGGATTATCAGCTCGGAGACCATGGCTGCGGTTACCCTTGACGCTGCATCACAGATAGGAGTGCCTGCGATGGTGTACTCAACGACCGACCTGGGTGCACGAATGGCAAAACGTCATTTTTTCGGATGAATCCAGGTTCTGTTTACAGCATCATGATGGTCGCATTCGTGTTTGGCGACATCGCGGTGAACGCACATTGGAAGCGTGTATTCGTCATCGCCATACTGGGGTATCACCCGGCGCGATGGTATGGGGTGCCATTGGTTACAAGTCTCGGTCACCTCTTGTTCGCACTGACGGCACTTTGAACAGTGGACGTTATATTTCAGATGTGTTACGACCCGTGGCTCTACCCTTCATTCGATCCCTGCGAAACTCTATATTTCAGCAGGATAATGCACGACCGCATGCTGCAGGTCCCGTACGGGCCTTTCTGGATACAGAAAATGTTCGACTGCTGCCCTGGCCAGCACATTCTCCAGATCTCTCACCAACTGAAAACGTCTGGTCAATGGTGGCCGAGCAACTGGCTGGTCACAATACGCCAGTCACTACTCTTGGTGAACTGTGGTATCGTGTTGAAGCTGCATGGGCAGCTGTACCTGTACACGCCGTCCAAGCTCTGTTTGACTCAATGCCCAGGCGTATCAAGGCCGTTATTACGGCCAGAGGTGATTGTTCTGGGTACTGATTTCTCAGGATCTTTGCACCCAAATTGAGTGAAAATGTAATCACATGTCATTTCTAGTATAATAATTTGTCCAATGACTACCCGTTTATCATCTGCATTTCTTCTTGGTGTAGCAATTTTAATGGCCAGTAGTGTAGTAGAAATATACACTGATCAGCCAAAACATCATTACCACTGCCCACGGCGAGTTGGAAGCCTCCTGGTGGCGTTACGGGCACGTGTCGCGATAACAAAAGTATAAGCGGAGCAGACACGGATGGGAGATCACCCTAGCGAAGAGCGGGCTGCAAATGGGGAAATCGATTGAGATAATCAACTTTGACAAATGGAAGATCATTATTACGCAGAGCGTGTGAACGAGTACCTCGAAAACGGCGATGCTGTTCAAACGTTCAAGTGCTACTGTTGATTGGCTGGTTTGGGGGAGGGGACCAAACAACGAAATCATCGGTCCAATCGGATTAGAGAAGGATGGAGGAGGAGATCGGCCGTGCCCTTTCAAAAGAACCATCCCGGCATTTGCCTGAAGCGATTTAGGAAACTCACGAAAAACCTAACTCAGGATGGCAGGATGCGGGTCAAACCCGTCCTCCCGCATGCAAGTCCTGTGTGCTAACCAATGCGCCACCTCGCACGGCGTGCTATAGTCGTGAACATCTACGGAAAGAGGTAGGACAGTGAAACCACTACTTAGCGTTAAATGGTTGGACGTCCACGACCCTTCACAGAACGTGGGGTTCGGAGGCCCGTCTGCTCTGTAAAGGAGGACAGATGGTGGCGTCTCTGCCGAAAGAACACAATGTTGGTGCACGCGTAAGTGTTTTGCTGGACACCGTTCATCGCACACTGTTGAAGATCGAGATCCACAGCACACCACCCCTACGCGTTCACATGTTGACCCAACGACATTGTTAATTACGATTACACAGGGCACGCGACCATCGGAATTCGACCGTCGATCAATGGAAACGTGTCGGTTCTTCAGGTGAATCACATTTTTGCTACACCAGTTCGATGGTCGTCTTCACAAAGGCTGTCATCGAGATGAACGGCGGCTCGAACCGTGCAGTGCGCTACAGACGCAGGCTGTTGGGAGTGGTATTGTGCTATGAGAGACATTCTCCTGCGCTTGCAAGGGCCCTGGGACCTGAGGTGGTAACTGAAAAAAACGCCGCATCTCTTCATGCTTGGAGTCTTCCCCGACACTGATGTTACCTTTCAGCAGCATGGAACCAAAATAGGTCGCTATCGGGCGCTAACACGGCGTACGCAAATCTACGGCCCGCTATTTTCACGAATTATATGACCTGTGCGTAGACATTTAATGCTACATACCTCCACAAACCTACCAACAAACTAATGGATCCCTGACACAGAATCAGTGATGTATTTCGTTCCGGAGACGGGCAAACAAACTATTAAGCAGGTGGTCACAATGTTTTGGCTCATCAGTATATGTTATACATTGGAACTGAACATCTCACTTTGCCGTACGGCCAGTATATACAAGGTGGCCAGACACAGTCTCAAAAGCTTGTAACAGTGTTGCAGAATAGGTTGTGCTGAGAAATCATTGCCGGCCGTGGTGGCCGTGCGGTTCTAGGCGCTGCAGTCCGGAACCGCGGGACTGCTAAGGTCGCAGGTTCGAATCCTGCCTCGGGAATGGATGTGTGTGATGTCCTTACGTTAGTTAGGTTTAAATAGTTCTAAGTTCTAGGGGAGTGATGACCTAAGATGTTAAGTCCCATGGTGCTCAGAGCCATTTGAACCATTTTTGAGAAATCCTTGTTAACAAAAAGGTCGACACGTTGCGCTGTTTCAGAGTTAATTAGCACTGAAGTTAGCCAGTCAGGCCGTTGTGCGACAAATTCAAGCGGCCTGCCATATACAAGATGATGATGATGATGATGATAATGATGATGATGATTGGTTTGTGAGGCGCTCAACTGCACGGTTATCAGCGCCCGTAAGAATTTCAAATCATTACACAGTCCATCTCGCCACTTTTAAGAATACTGATGAAATGATGAGGACAACACAAACATCCATTCCAGGGCAGAGAAAATCCCCAACCCGGCCGTAATCAAACCCGGGACCCTGTGATCCAGAGGCAGCAACGCTAGCCACTAGACCACGAGCTACGGACCGCCAGATACAGTTAGTGACATCTGTTCTCATAGCGTAGATAACAGCGCACGAGGCTGCTCAGTCTTTAGCCCAGGTTCGATCCTTACTAACGCCCCATGTGCATGTTTGTGTAGCTCTCTTGTTCGCTTTTAAGAAACCGAAAGAAGAACACGTTTGACGACACCGTCTCTGCAGGGCCGCCTGAATTTGCAAGCGCTACGGCCTGGCTGGATACTTCAACTTCGGTAACGGAGCAACGTATCGAAAGCTTTTCTTAACAATTAATTACCAGCACAACCTACCCCGCAACATCCTTACAATCTTTTCGGGCTGTTTCTGACCACCCAACCTATACAGCATGTGAAATTGCTATTGTACGAGGGTAAGTCAATTAAGTTATATTTTTTATTTACATTTTTGTTTCTTTTGGTAGTACTGTCGTTTTACGTTGATGACGCATGCTTTGTTTATTTGTTGTTATATCTTTGCAATTTTCAAGCTGCTAGGTTAGTTTCGCTATCGCTGCCGTGCTGTTAATCATGGCTGCTCTGCTGTCTATTTGCACCAAAGAAGAGCAATGTTCAGTGATCCGTTTCTTGTGGTCGGAAGGCGTATCAGGGGCCGAAATTCATCGAAGATTTTCGGCACAGCAAGGGAACAGTGTTTTGCCACAACGGGATGTCTACGAATGGATTGAAAAATTCCGAAATTGTCGCACAAGTGTTACGCATGATGAAAGAGCCGGACGACCGTTTACCATCACAAATGAAGAAACCATTGAGCGTTCACGTGAAATGATTCTCTTAGACGGACGATTAACTATTGACGAAGTGGCACATCGTCTGCAAATTAATCACTGTTCTGAAACTTCCTGGCAGATTAAAACTGTGTGCCCGACCGAGACTCGAACTCGGGACCTTTGCCTTTCGCGGGCAAGTGCTCTACCAACTGAGCTCGGTAGCTCAGTTGGTAGAGCACTTGCCCGCGAAAGGCAAAGGTCGCGAGTTCGAGTCTCGGTCGGGCACACAGTTTCCGCTGCAGAGTGAAAATCTCATTCTGGAATCACTGTTCTGCGTACGAAATCATCCACAACAGACTTGGGTTTCATAAAGTTTGTGCAAGATGGGTCCCAAACAACTCACACAGTTGCATAAACAAACGTACTTGGACATCTGCAAAAAACATTCAGATCGCTATCGTAACAAAGAGGACAACTTCTTAGACAGGATCATGACTGGTGACGAGACATGGATCCATCGTTACGAGACGGAGAGTAAACGGCAGAGTATGGAAAGGAAACATCCAAATTCGCCGTGCAAGAAAAAGTTGAAGAACCAACCGTCCGCAGGAAAACACGCTTACGGTTTTTTGGGACGCCGAAGGTTCAGTATTGGAACATTATGGGGAAAGTGGCAAACAATAAACAGAGTACGTTACAGTGAGATGCTTACTGCCAGGCTAAAAGCCGAGGATTGCTGTCAAAAGGTGGTGTATTGTTGCACGACAATGCCCGTCCGCATACTGCTGCCCACACTGCTGAAACGGTCCAGAAACTCAGATTTGAAGTACTGGATCATCCTCCATATAGCCCCGATCTTGCCCCTCCTGATTATTACTTGTTCGGTCCACTCAAACAGGCATGAAGGGGCCGTCGATTTGCCTCGGACGAAGCAGTGAAAGAAACGGTGCACTCCTGGCTCGCAGCTCAACCGAGAACCTTCTTTTATGAGGGCATCAGAAAGCTTTTGGTGCCCCTGTTCGTCTGTCTAAGAGAATCATTTCACGTGAACGCTCAATGGTTTCTTCATTTGTGATGATAAACGGTCGCTCTTTCATCATGTGTGACACTTGTGCGACCATTTCGGATTTTTTCAATCCATTCGTAGACACTCCGTTGTGGCAAAACACTGTTCCCGTACTGTACCGAAAGTCTTCGATGTATTCCCGACATTTCATTACTCTACGTTAAATATTTTTTAGTGTTACGATTTCTTCCGTAACTGCATGTGAACAGCAATGAGCAAATGGTGTTTATATATAATAATGAGTTAGTGCTGAACTGCACTTGAGCTTAACTACAACTAGTGACGTGTGAATCACAATAAATGGATGCCCAGGAATCACCAGATTGCACACAAAGTGCGTAACTGAATACCGCATAGTGAAATGTTCTAGAACGTATTTTATACTATATAAACAGAAACTTGAAATAACAGTGTCCAAAAACTAGGTACTTTGCCACTTTGCACAAAATTTGAAAACCTGCGTATGGGAAAAAGTGGTAGTAATCAAATTTGTAGAGAATTTTATGCGCTCTTGAAAAGGAAACACACGCCAAAGTGCTTGGAGCACAGAAACGGATTTTTTGAAAAAACGAAATCTCCAAAATTTTCAAAGATTTTGACCAAAGAAAAGTATAACCAACGTAACTTTTGTTGGTAAAGCTTTGTTCTTCAATCTTTCCAATCATATGAACGAATTGTAGACATAGTCTTCTACCCCACCTTTTGCAAAATACGAGGGATGATCCAAAAAGTAACGCGCAATAATTTTTCTCTCTCCTGGTATTGCAACTGGAGTGATGAAATTTCACAAGGATATAATCTGAAGTGTGTACTACCGAGGGTACTTTGTTTTCATGTGCAGCTCTGGCGAGAGAATGCTGGAATACGAAACAAACATGGTGCGCATGTTACTGTCGTCAAATTATGAAGAGCAGAGAAATATATTTCAGTATTTGTGGGCTAAAGGGCATCAACGGAGTAAAATTCCCAGAGACATGCGTGGCATGTATGGGGACGACTATGGACAGTAGCAATGTCTCCAGGTGGTGTGCATTCTTCCAAGAGGGCCGTGTAAACCTTAGTGATTCGCCACTCTCCGGGTGCCCTGTAACAGTTGCAACCCCGCAAAAAGTCGGCCCATTGAGGCAGCAATTCTGAACGACCGGCCTGTGCAACTGCTAACCTTATAGCAGCAGTTCAACATTTCCTATGATGCGGTGTACGACACTGTTCACGACACACTGAAATTTCGTAAAGTTAGTGCTCGCTGGGTCCCTGAGAACATGATGGCCAGTAAATGATAATGGAGTTGGATCACTTAACGTGTTACACCGCAGATATGCATGACTTTCTGAAAGGATTCCTCACTGGTGAAGAGTCTTGGGCGTACCACTACATGCCCGAAACCAAGTGGGCCTCTGAGTCGAAACATGCTAGTTTCCCTGTACGAAAAAAATTGAAAGTGACTGGATATGCTAGGTAAGTGCTTGTGACAGTGTTCTGGGATATGAAGGTGTATTATTGGCGGACTCCGCTGAACATAGGACCACTGTGAATAATGCAGCCTATATTAAAAAACTTTGGTAAAGTTGCGTCGTGCCCTTAGTGACAAACACGGTAATATTAATGTTGGCGGTGTCGAACTTTTCACCGATAATGCTCGCCTCCATTTTGGTGCTCCTGTTCGTCAGAAAATCATCAAATTTGGGTGGGAAGTGATTCAGCATCCATCATACAGTCCATACCTTGCACCGTCGGACTTTCATCTGTTTCGCCCCTTAAAGAAATTCCTGGCTAGCCAATGCTTTGTGACAGTTGCAAAAGTGAAATCAGCAGTCCGCAGATGGTTATAATCGAACCAAATGGACTTCTAAGAACAGGGCATACTGTAACTGGTGCCACGGTGGGAGAAATGTGCTTAGAACGTTGGTGACTATGGAGAAAAGCAGGTAAATTATGTAAATTCATTTGTGATTTTTTTGTTTTGTCATCTATTAAACTTTTTGGTAATAAAATTATTGTGCTTTACCTTCTGAGCTTCCATAGTATATCTACTATTTGACTGGACTAACAGGTTTAATCGATTTACGGAACTATGAAGAATTTAAATCTGGATGGCTGGACGGGGAACTGAACCGATGTCATCCCGTATGCGAATCCGGGCCACTCTGTCCTATAACAACGGAAGAAATCTATTTGCTTACAAATTGTAACATCCGCCTTATTCGCCACATCTGACAGCCTCTGACTGCAGTTTGAATCTAGTTTAGTCAAATCGAATTTGCAGAAAATTGGGGCTACCAGTTTACAAAATCGTCAGGGCAAGGATCTAAGACAGGACACACAAAAAGAAGCACGTAGCATTTCCATACCTACCAACTTTCGAAAGAAACTACCAATAAAATTCACGCGCGACAACAACAAAATAAAAAAAACTAACAATTTTCAACATACTCCGACTTGACGAAAATAATAATACTCCTGGGCTACAAAATACAATAATTCATGCTTTAAACAGCATACTTCAATGAAATCACATCTACTTACATCATAGGCCAATGATATGTATATGAACATAACATGAGAGACAAAATCCATGTTTTAGCAGCAGGCTTGGTGAATGTTGGTTTGGAGCATACGTAACAGGGCTTCCTTGATAAATTGAGCAGATATACGATAGCTGAATAAGGATTTACACAATAAAACTTGTTTTAACTTAGAAATGCACGAAATAATATAATACACACTGCAAATTACATGTTAGGTCAATTTTAAAGTTATAGTTGTGGTCTTTTTAGCTCCCTGCAGAAAGTCTTGAGAAAATGTTTTGCCGTAACAGGGATCATAACTCCTGGTCTTCAAAACAAAAATACGCTCCAGAGATTCACTGGAGATGGATGATGTGAACTCTGTTCTGTTTCTCTTCACAATACTGAAAACACGTTCACATCCTGCATTGAGTCGGGGTATGGTAAGAATAGAGTGACTGCATAACTATAGAAATTCAGGTTTACTTAAGAAGCCCGTCGGCTCCACGAATTCTTCATATTTATACCCAACTAGAATCACTCGCGACATCTTGATCTGCGGCCAAAGTATGATTGAAGAGCTGTGAACTGCCTCTGAAGCTCAATCACCACCTCATCTGTAGTTTCATTCTCTTCCTTGCATAACATGGTAGGAAACTTTTCGAAGAAACAACGAATAGATGAAAACTGTGGATCTTCGATTTTGTCCAACCTAAGAACTTGAGCATGCTTTAACACAACATCCTTGAGTGGAAACTTGTTAATGGTATAGTCACAGGCAGAACAAAAGTAGTTTCTCACTGATGAAAAGAAATTTATCCGTATCCTGGAGATCGTTCTAACTCATCATCACTTCTTTGATTTTGAATCAAGTTGTACTCACCTTTAAGCAATGTGGAGCTTTTGACAATTTTGGGCTTAATAAACTTGGTGAACAACGGCTTTAGCAAATCCATTAGAAGTTCTAATAAAAAGTGAACTTGTGGAGAAGAAGTCTGAAGGGCAACATACTATTTGTCACACACAGGAATAGTCACACGAAGGAAAGTGTAAAACACCTTGTTCACGTTTGAGAACAAAAATTTTTTTCTCACGTGTTGTAGCAAAAGTCTTACTTTTTAGAATGGGTTTGTCACATTTGGAAGAATATGCTATTCTTTTGGAGGCATGTGTAGTAGCAGAATCAAGAATACTCTTCTTCTGATACGCTTTGGACCCACTTTGTTCAACTCTAAGTATTCTGAAAGATGTCAAGCTTGTGAAAATGTTTTGGGTATATAATATTACCTTGTCCTTGAAGAAAGAAAAAGCCATCCAACTGGTCCAGTAATGTATCCAAACATGTGCCTTAAGGCAACCACCTAGTACATAAATGCTTCAGAATTTTCTTTGCCTCTTTACTGTGCAAGTTCTGAAATTTTTGAAGGCGTTCTTTTCTTCTGACAACCTTCTCTAAGAAATAAAATATATCAACAAGGATCCCACCCACTGGAAGAGGTGATCTTCCAGCTCCTTTTTCAGCTACTAAATTAATCAGGTGTCAACATATGATGGCAATACCTTGTTGAACTTCCTTCAGAACTGCTGAAAACCCATTTTTTGTGTCCTATCATAACACAAGCATTGTCGGAGCAGAAAGCCACACAGTTTTCAATTGGTATGTCATGAGAATTCAGCTGCGATAACATCATCAGGTTACCTATGTTTCGTCCTGCTGAGTCCAGGTCTAACTCTGGTATTGATAGCATAGTGTTCACTACTTTTTCACGCGGGAATATCATAGAATGTAACAACAACAGGATACAACTTGGCATTCGTGTCACTGCTTCCAACCGTTGCCAAAGAAAACGGTCCGTTCTGAAGGCACTTAAACAACCTCAGATGATGCATTTTTTGCCATTTTATTTATAATGCATGTCGTCTTCGTGCAACCACTGCCAAATTTAAATTTGCAACCGATGTGGGCACAATCTACTTAAATAAAGCACCAGGGGGATCATCCGCACTTAAGGGCACATTGTGTTCCACCAACGCACCAAAATGGAAGTAAACAGATACTCGGCCCTAATATCGTCACTGTCAAAACTTCCAGTTTGGGCAAAAAAATGTGTGGATTTTCTTGCTACCTTCCTTCGATTTAACATAACTTACGTGTTTACTGCACTTCACATGATTACTCAAATCGTTTCTTCCACTAATTTGTAAATATGTGGTAAGATCTTATGGGACCAAACTGCTTAGGTCATCGGTCCCTAAGCTTACACACTACTTAATCTAAACTTAAACTAACTTACGGTATGGGCGACACACAAACCCATGCCTAGGGGATGACTCTAACCTCCGACGGGGCGGGGGGTGTTATAATACATACCGTGCAAAGGGTAAATTTTTCTCCCTTTCTTGATTTTAGTATTCACGGAAAATCGACAGAAAATGATTCTTTAAATGTCTGGAAGTACTGTTTCTTGTTGTCAAAAGGAATATAGCGTACGAAAACGTCGGAGAACAAACGTCTCGATATGTACTGAAACACCGAAAGGAACCTGGATCACTAGATGTCACATAAAATTATGACAAACACTCAAGGCAGTCAGTTCACTGAAAGATGTCAAAGCACACAAAGGTTTAATCTACTAAATGAACACGACGCCAACCTTGTAAACGAAGAATATCCACATGGTAATACACACACACACACACACACACACACACACACACACACACACACACATGGAATGAATGTAATTAGTCTACACGTGGTCAAAAAATATGGATTAAATGACAACATGCGAACGGAACGGAACAAAGGATATTCACATGGAATAACTGCTATCCCGGGTATAAATTCAAGTGACAACACAAACACCGCACGGTTAAAAGTACCGATATCAAAGAACGAGTTATCGACTATTGCAGATTTGCCTACGATCCACAGTAGCAATAGATTGTACAGATGTGGCATGTTTATCGAATGTTGACGTTTCGATTTTTTGTCCGCGGAGTCGTAAAATGACATCGCCCATTCGCAAAACCGTAAAACGCTGCAATTTACGTAAATATTACGGATAAGCCATAAAAGTTGGCAGGTTTGCATTTCTGTCATCAGACAAATATTCCCCTACAATTTATGACGACCAAAGTTGGTTTAATGCAATGATTTGAGTTTGTTAATACTACTAATGCGCCGTTTTTCTACAACTTCCCTGCTTGGCGCCGCCAAGCGGTTGATACGTATAAACACTCTCCGAAACGTTGCGTATTGTGAAGCACATTCAACATGTAAATCACGACATATTTTGGAACCGATTGTGGCGCCATAAATAAGGAAAGGCGTTTTGTAATGTCGGATAAAAAACTGAAAATAACAGGTTTTCCATTTTTAGCCGTAAGATATCGATAACAAAGCAGACCAGAAAGTCTGTACAGACACATTTGTATAAGAAGTCAAAACAAGGAAAGGTTTACGACACGTTCATTCTCATTACTGCTGTTTATCTGTTTGTTGAAAGGGGGAGAGTAAAGGCGTTTCGTTGTTTAAGGGGAGAAAATTAGCATAATCCGATTCATTTATGATGCAGCAGTTGTAGCCGAAAATGAGTAGCAACTTTGTTTTGTTCTAGATGCAACGGAACATATTCTAGCTGTAGGTTAAGATATGCACAAGAAGAATGCATCACAGGTGGACACGCTGAAGGACTAAAATGTTATAGCCGGGAAAGGAACTCAGGAAGTAATATATACATTTTGACCCCCGAAAAGAAGAATAAACATTTTAGGTAAACGCAAGGCACAGAACAAGGACAAAAGGTCTTTTACAACAATAAATAGCGGCTAGTATCCAACAATGTAAAAATCGTTCGTAGTTTTGAATGTTGTTGTTGTTGTGGTCTTCAGTCCTGAGACTGTTTTGATGCAGCTCTCCATGCTACCTTATCCTGTGCAAGTTTCTTCATCTCCCAGTACCTACTGCAACCTACATCCTTCTGAATCTGCTTACTGTATTCATCTCTTGGTCTCCCTCTACGATTTTTACCCTCCAATGCTAAATTTGTGATCCATTGATGCCTTAGAACATGTCCTACCAACTGGTCCCTTCTTCTCGTCAAGTTGCGCCACAAACTCCTCTTCTCCCCAATTCCATTCAATACCTCCTCATTAGTTATGTGATCTACCCATTTAATCTTCAGCATTCTTCTGTAGCACCACATTTCTAAAGCTTCTATTCAATTCCTGTCCAAACTATTTATCGTCCAGGTTTCACTTCCATACATGGCTACACTCCATACGAATACTTTCAGAAACGACTTCCTGACACTTAAATCTATACTCGATGTTAACAAATTTCTCTTCTTCAGAAACACTTTCCTTGTCATTGCCAGTCTACATTTTATATCTTCTCTACTACGACCATCATCAGTTATTTGGTCCCCAAATAGCAAAACTCCTTTACTACTTTCAGTGTCTCATTTCCTAATCTAATTCCCTCAGCATCACCCGACTTAAATCAACTACATTCCATTATCCTCGTTTTACTTTTGTTGATGTTCATCTTATATCCTCCTTTCAAGACACTGTCCATTCCATTCAACTGCTCTTCCAAGTCCTTTGCTGTCTCTGACAGAATTACAATGTCATCGGCGAACCGCAAAGTTTTTATTTCTTCTGCATGGATTTTAATACCTACTCCGAATTTTTCTTTTGTTTCCTTTACTGCTTGCTCAATATACAGATTGAATAACATTGGGGAGAGGCTACAACCCTTTCTCACTCCCTTCCCAACCACTGCTTCCCTTTCTTATAACTGCCATCTGGTTTCTGTACAAATTGTAAATAGCCTTTCGCTCCCTATATTTTACCCTTGCCATCTTCAGAATTTGAAAGAGAGTATTCCAGTCAACATTGTCAAAAGCTTTCTTTAAGTCTAGAAAAGCTAGAAACGTAGGTTTGCCTTTCCTTAATCTTTCTTCTAAGATAAATGGTAAGGTCAGTATTGCCTCAGGTGTTCCAATATTTCTTCGGAATCCAAACTGATCTTCCCCGAGGTCGGCTTCTGTCAGTTTTTCCATTCGTCTGTAAAGAATTCGTGTTAGTATTTTGCATCCGTGACTAATTAAACTGATAGTTCGGTAGTTTTCACATCTGTCAAAACCTGCTTTCTTTGGGATTGGAATTATTATATTCTTCTTGAAGTCTGAGGGTATTTCGCCTGTCTCATACATCTTGCTCACCAGACGGTAGAGTTTTGTCAGGACTGGCTCTCCGAAGGCCGTCAGTAGTTCTAATGGTATGTTGTCTACTCCTGGGGCCTCGTTTCGACTTCGGTCTTTCAGTGCTCTGTCAAACTCTTCACGCAGTATCGTGTCTCCCATTTCATCTTCATCTATATCCTCTTCCATTTCCATAATATTGTGCTTAAATACATCGCCCTTGTATAGACCCTCTATATACTCCTTCCACCTTTCTGCTTTCCCTTCTTTGGTTAGAACTGGGTTACTATCTGTGCTCTTGGTATTCATACAAGTGGTTCTCTTTTCTCCAAAGGTCTCTCTAATTTTCCTGTATGCAGTATCTATCTTACACCTAGTGAAATAAGCCTCTACACATCCTTACATTTGTCCCCTAGCCATGCCTGCTTAGCCATTTTGCACTTCCTGTCGATCTCATTTTTGAGACGTTTGTATTCCTTTTTGCCTGCTTCATTTACTGCATTTTTATATTTTCTCCTTTCATCAATTAAATTCAATATTTCTTCTGTTACCCAAGGATTTCTAATAGCCCACGTCTTTTTACTTACTTGATCCTCTGCTGCCTTCACTACTTCATCCCTCAACAGCTACCCATTCTTCTTCTACTGTACTTCTTTCCCCCACTGCTGTCAATTGTTCCCATATGCTCTCCCTGAAACTCTGTACAGCCTCTAGTTTAGTCAGTTTATCCAGGTCTCATCTCCTTAAATTTCCACCATTTTGCAGTTTCTTCAGTTTTAATCTGCAATTCATAACCAATAGATTGTGGTCAGAGTCCACATCTGCACCTGGAAATGTCTTACAATTTAAAACCTGGTTCCTAAATCTGTCTTATCATTATATAATCTATCTGATACCTTTTAGTATCTTCGGGATTCTTCCATGTATACAACCTTCTTTTATAATTCTTGAACCAAGTGTTAGCTGTGATTAAGTTATGCTCTGTGCAAAATTCTACCAGACGGCTTCCTCTTTGATTTCTTACCCCCAATCCATATTCACCCACTGTGTTTCCTTCTCTCCCTTTTCCTACTCTCGAATTCCAGTCTCCCATGACTATCACATTTTCGTCCCCCTTCACTACCTGAATAATTTCTTTTATCTCATCATACATTTCATCAAATTCTTCATCATCTGCAGAGCTAGTTGGCATATAAACTTGTACTACTGTAGTAGGCGTGGGCTTCGTGTCTATCTTGGCCACAATAATGCGTTCACTATGCTGTACTGGAAAATAATTCAAGTGAAGCTACTCACAGAGATCCAGTGTGTGCTGTAATTATCGTATGACAGCGAAACTTGATAGAGATTGTAATGCGTTAATGTGGAACCGCTTTACGTTTGAGAAATATTTTGGACATCAGGTGCTAATCTGGCGCTGTGAATGTAAGAAAGACGTATAGAAATATTTCCATTTGTAATAGACTGGAGATGGAACGTGTGCATTAATGTCAAACATGAGAGAAAGGGCACCAGAGATGCCCACGAGATGCTGTCCGGCGCTAGATTTGCATCTGGTGGCCAAAATTAGAACTGATTTTGTTCCAATATAAATCGGTTCCGCATTGACGCGCCAGTAGAATATCTACAGAGCCCCGCTGCCATACAATAATTACGGACCACACTGCAGCTGCGTGATAGCTGCGCTTTAACTATGGCCTCCCGCTATTAAAAGGAGTCCGATGTCTGTAAAGAAACTCGCGAAACTAACTCCAATACGTGCAAAGCATCAGAAAGTATGCAGTAGGCATGCGAATATACACATATTCAGTTCCTTTTGAACTTAAACACATCAAGTCACAATTCACTTCTCATGTTAAAGGATTTTCGATGACAGGATTAGGTCTCCGCTACTGAACCGCATGTATTACACAGCATTCAGATTTTATTATTACTTGCTAACATTAGCAGGAATTGGAGTATTAGTTTAATTACATTTTCTACTGATACTGTATAAATCACCGCCACGTTTAGTGGGTGGAAAATACGGAAATACAGCACTGAAGATAGCAGTTTCTCAACTGACATCATGCCATTCCTGTGTTAGTACATGCCAGCCGCGCAGTCCTACCGTCGCCGTAGGTGTCAAAAGGTTGCATTTTTTTACACTACAGTGTTTCGCAACTGTTTGTTGCAGACTGTGATCAAACGACGACGAAAACAAACTGTGCTACATCTTACGAATTCAGCTATTTATGACTCGTGCCGATGCAAAGACAACGCCATAATTGCCGATTTTGATCCCCCCAATACTTCCCCCTCGACTAGCAATACATCTCACTTACCTGCTTCTGTTTCTCGCGATACAATCCAAAATCCCTTGACAATACAGCGATACTGTAGACATCAATCACGAACGCGTTAGGTTTTCATTGGCCCTCTCAGTGAGCGAACAACTGACTGGCAAAACAATGAACGGCAAGCTAGGCGGCAACTCTATGGGTAACTCGACCTCTCTGTAGCACTATCTATGGAGTAGGCATTCAGATACTCAGAATTATTGCCGCCAACGTAAATTGCCTCCAACAGTCACGTACCTTTATGGTACTTTATTATGATAAAAAAACTCTTCGCCCTTTCACGTATTTCAATTTTCATCCGTAGCTGTTACAATCACTCTCTATTGCTGTTACAACGAACGTGAAAAAACTTCATATGCGCCTAATATTAAAGTTTCGATCACAGCGCGAAATGCAGACAGGATTTCCCACAAGTTACGTGACATTTACCGTTGGATTTTGGCGACATGCGTAGTACAATATAGGCTCTCTCCACACATACATTAAATGTATCCGCAGTTGCGAATACGGATAGCCATCAGCTGTATAGGGGAATTAGGACAATGAAAATTTGTGCTGGACTGGGACCCGAACCCGGATTTCCCGCTTTACGCAAGCGGTCGCCTTGATCGCTTTTGGCTATCCGTGCATGACTCACAACCAGACCCAAACCTCTACATGTCGTCGTTCATGCGTCCTAACATGCACTCGTACAGTTATAGTAATTCAAATGGCTCTGAGCACTATGGGACTTAACATCTGAGGACATTAGTCCCCTAGAACTTAGAACTACTTAAACCTAACTAACCTAAAGACATCACATACATCCATGCCCGAGGCAGGAGTCGAACCAGACTTAAGCGCCTAGAACCGCTCGGCCACACCGGCCGGCAGTTATAGTAATTCCTTCCCGTACGGGGAGAGGGAGGGGGGCATTTTAAGTGAAAGTCGCTATTTGGTATCGGCGTATAAATAAGATATTGAAGTGCCTGTGTCCTTATGAAGCGCTATGCAACATTTCTTTGGACATGCCAGAAGAAAAAGTATACCTGAAAGATGACGTCGACTTTGATCTGATGACGGCATATACTACCTGAGGGACTGACAGCAGATGTACTGAATAATGGTTTCTGCGTCGTACGACAACAGGTAGCGTAATGGCATAGCTACCTTAACTACCAAAGCACTTCCTTTAATACGGAGTACTCACAGCCAGAAGGCTCAGTGTGGTGCATACATGTGAAGCAAGAAGATAACCATGTTACAGAGACGCACTCGTGCTGCCTACAGCCAACTGAGCGTGTTTGAAAGGGGGTCAATTTGTGGCCATCCGAGTGGCGGGGTGATACCTTTTGAAGAATTGTCACACAAGTTGAGCGCACTGTGTCAGTTGTGCAACAACGCTGATATCAGTGGTCACATGCACAATCTCACACTTATAGATGAGGTCGGGGACATCCATGCAGCACAGCCCCCCCCCCCCCCCCCGGACAGAATCGTCGTATTGTAAGGTCAGCAATGGAGCAATGGCAGATCGTACAACTAGCTACCATAGCACAGATAACAGGTCTTGTCGAGAACCAGTTATTAGCAGTGGGACTACGGGAACACACACCTGCACTCCGTCCTCCCCCCACAGCACTGCATCGACGTGAACGGCTCAGAGGGTCACTCGAAGACGGAATGGCGCGCTGTGATCTACATCTACATCTACATCGATACTCCGCAAGCCACCCAACGGTGTGTGGCGGAGGGTACTTTACGTGCCACTGTCATTACCTCCCTTTCCTGTTCCAGTCGCGTATGGTTCGCGGGAAGAACGACTGTCTGAAAGCCTCCGTGTGCGCTCTAATCTCTCTAATTTTACATTCGTGATCTCCTCGGGAAGTATAAGTAGGGGGAAGCAATATATTCGATACCTCATCCAGAAACGCACCCTCTCGAAACCTGGCGAGCAAGCTACACCGCGATGCAGAGCGCCTCTCTTGCATAGTCTGCCACTTGAGTTTATTAAACATCTCCGTAACGCTATCACGGTTACCAAATAACCCGGTGACGAAACGCGCCGCTCTTCTTTGGATCTTCTCTATCTCCTCCGTCAACCCGACCTGGTACGGATCCCACACTGATGAGCAATACTCAAGTATAGGTCGAACGAGTGTTTTGTAAGCCACCTCCTTTGTTGATGGACTACATTTTCTAAGCACTCTCCCAATGAATCTCAACCTGGTACCCGCCTTACCAACAATTAATTTTATATGATCATTCCACTTCAAATCGTTCCGCACGCATACTCCCAGATATTTTACAGACGTAACTGCTACCTGTGGTTGTTCCGCTATCATATAATCATACAATAAAGGATCCTTCTTTCTATGTATTCGCAATACATTACATTTGTCTATTTAAGGGTCAGTTGCCACTCCCTGCACCAAGTGCCTATCCGCTGCAGATCTTCCTGCATTTCGCTACAATTTTCTAATGCTGCAACTTCTCTGTATACTACAGCATCATCCGCGAAAAGCCGCATGGAACTTCCGACACTATCTACTAAGTCATTTATATATATTGTGAAAAGCAATGGTCCCATAACACTCCCCTGTGGCACGCCAGAGGTTACTTTAACGTCTGTAGACGTCTCTCCATTGATAACAACATGCTGTGTTCTGTTTGCTAAAAACTCTTCAATCCAGCCACACAGCTGGTCTGATATTCCGTAGGCTCTTACTTCGTTTATCAGGCGACAGTGCGGAACTGTATCGAACGCCTTCCGGAAGTCAAGAAAAATAGCATCTACCTGGGAGCCTGTATCTAATATTTTCTGGGTCTCATGAACAAATAAGGCGAGTTGGGTCTCACACGATCGCTGTTTCCGGAATCCATGTTGATTCCTACATAGTAGATTCTGGGTTTCCAAAAATGACATGATACGCGAGCAAAAAACATGTTCTAAAATTCTACAAGAGATCGACGTAAGAGATATAGGTCTATAGTTTTGCGCATCTGCTCGACGACCCTTCTTGAAGACTGGGACTATCTGTGCTCTTTTCCAATCATTTGGAACCCTCCGTTCCTCTAGAGACTTGCGGTACACGGCTGTTAGAAGGGGGGCAAGTTCTTTCGCGTACTCTGTGTAGAATCGAATTGGTATCCCGTCAGGTCCAGTGGACTTTCCTCTATTGAGTGATTCCAGTTGCTTTTCTATTCCTTCTTCTTCCGTGATGAAAGCAGATTCTGCTTGCATGCTAGTAATGGTCGTTTGTTAGAATGATGCAGACCTAGTGAGTGCTGTCAAGTTGTGTGCATTCGTCCAAGATCCCACTGCAGACTCCTAACTAAGGTACGAGCATATGGGATTGGTTCCCAAATATGTGAGCGGCTTGAAGACTTCTTAAGTAATAGAACCCAGTACGTTGTCCTCGATGATGAGTGTTCATCGTAGGTGAGGGTATCATCTGGAGTGCCCAGCGAAGTGTGGTAGGTCCGCTGTTGTTTTCTATCTACATAAATGATGTTTCGGATAGGGTGGATAGCAATGTGCGGCTGTTTGCTGATGATGCTGTGGTGTACGGGAAGGTGTCATCGTTGAGTGACTGTAGGAGGATACAAGGTGACTTGGACAGGATTTGTGATTGGTCTAAAGAATGGCAGCTAACTCTAAATATAGATAAATGTAAATTAATGCAGATGAATAGGAAAAAGAATCCCGTAATGTTTGAATACTCCATTAGTAGTGTTGCGCATGACACAGTCACGTCGATTAAATATTTGGGCGTAACAGTGCAGAGCAATATGAAGTGGGACAAGCATGTAATGGCAGTTGTGGGGAAGGCGGATAGTCGTCTTCGGTTCATTGGTAGAATTTTGGGAAGATGTGGTTCAGCTGTAAAGGAGGCCGCTTATAAAACACTAACACGACCTATTCTTGAGTACTGATCGAGCGTTTGGGATCCCTATCAGGTCGGATTGAGGGAGGACACAGAAGCAATTCAGAGGCGGGCTGCTAGATTTGTTACTGGTAGGTTTGATCATCACGCGAGTGTTACGGAAATGCTTCAGGAACTCGGGTGGGAGTCTCTGGAGGAAAGGAGGCGTTCTTTTCATGAATCGCTACTGAGGAAATTTAGAGAACCAGCATTTGAGGCTGACTGCAGTACAATTTTACTTCCGCCAACTTATATTTCGTGGAAAGACCACAAAGATGAGATAAGAGAGATTAGGGCTCGTACAGAGGCATACAGGCAGTCATTTTTCCCTCGTTCTGTTTGTGAGTCAGGGAGAGAAGATGCTAGTTGTGGTACGAGGTACCCTCCGCCACGCACCGTATGGTGGATTGCGGAGTATGTATGTATGTATGTAGATGTAGACACAATGGTCCCACCCCAGGCCACAAGGCCTGGGGAACTTCTCTGGCTAGTGTGATCTGCAGACCTTTCTCCAATCGAACGCATTTGGGATACGATGGGTTGAGAAGTTATTGGTGCGATTTGTCAACACACAACTATTACAGAACTACATGAACAGGTCGAATAGGCATAGCATAACGTATCCCATGACAGTATTCACCATCTGTACAATCTACTGGATACCAGAGTCAGTGGCTGCTTTGCTGCCTGTGGAGGCTACACGACGTACTAATATCAGTGTTTCAGCATGCGTCGATACCTGGTACCTCAGAGCTGCTTATGACAATTATCTGTGAATGTAATCATTTCGTGTAATCCACATGCACTGTTACAACAGTAAGTCTTCAGTGAATTGGGAACCTCTAAAACGGTGTACTAATTTTTTTCCCTGCAATGTACATGAAATGTATTTACCGTTGAGAATACAGGCAACCACCAGCTTTGGTTGTCCATATTTGCAATTGCAAATACATTTCGTGTATTGCATGACACCTGTGGTCACCAACGTGCCTGTTCCTTCGAACAAGCATGCATAACTGAAGTAATATTGCATCGTACTTCTTAACAACTTAGTCACTCCAATGTCGTCTTTATCGCTGACACCAGGCAGCTACTGGCAATTAACCATTTCCCTACGGTGAGCTTCTGTAGAAGTCGAGTGCAGCCCATGCCGCCCAGCAGGTGGACTGCTGTAGCAGTTCTGCCTCGCGTCATACACTACTGGCCATTAAAATTGCTACACCACGAAGGTGACGTGCTACAGATGCGAAATTTAACCGACAGGAATAAGATGCTGTGATATGCAAATGATTAGCTTTTCAGAGCTTTCACACAAGGTTGGCGCCGGTGGCGACACCTACAACGTGCTGACATGAGGAAAGTTTCCAACCTATTTCTCATACACAAACAGCAGTTGACCGGCGTTGCCTGGTGAAACGTTGTTGTGATGCCTCGTGTAAGGAGGAGAAATGCGTACCATCACGTTTCCGACTTTGATAAAGGTCGGATTGTAGCCTATCGCGATTACGGTTTATCGTATCGCGACATTGCTGCTCGCGTTGGTCGAGATCCAATGACTGTTACCAGAATATGGAATCGGTGGGTTCAGAAGGGTAATACGGAACGCCGTGCTGGATCCCAACAACCATCTGCACGAACAGTTCGACGACGTTTGCAGCAGCATGGACTATCAGCTCGGAGACCATGGCTGCGGTTACCCTTGACGCTGCATCACAGACAGGAGCGCCTGCGATGGTGTACTCAACGACGGACCTGGGTGCACGAATGGCAAAACGTCATTTTTCGGATGAATCCAGGTTCTGTTTACAGCGTCATGGTGGTCGCATCCGTGTTTGGCGACATCGCAGAGAACGCGCACTGGAAGCGTGTATTCGTCATCGCCATACTGGCGTATCACCCGGCGTGATGGTAAGGGGTGCCATTGGTTACACGTCTTTGTCACCTCTTGTTCGCACTGACGGCGCTTTGGACAGTGGACGTTACATTTCAGATGTGGCTCTACGTTTCTTTCGATCCCTGCAAAACCCTACATTTCAGCAGGATAATGCACGACCGCATGTTGCAGGTGTTGTACGGGTCTTTCTGGATACAGAAAATGTTCGACTGCTGCCCTGGCCAGCACATTCTCCAGATCTCTCACCAACTGAAAACGTCTGGTCAATGGTGGCCGAGCAACTGGCTGGTCACAATACGCCAGTCACTACTCTTGATGAACTGTGGTATCGTGTTGAAGCTGCATGGGCAGCTGTACCTGTACACGTCATCCAAGCTCTGTTTGACTCAATGCCCAGGCCTATCAAGGCCGTTATTACGGCCAGAGGCGGTTGTTCTGGGTACTGATTTCTCAGGATCTTTGCACCCAAATTGCGTGAAAATGTAATCACATGTCAGTTCTAGTATATTTGTCCAATGAATACCCGTTTATCATCTGCATTTCTTCTTGGTGAAGCAATTTTAATGGCCAGTAGTGTATTTCTCCACTTCACTACGCTCGACTTGTGTGGAAGTCTGACCTATGCACCATCTCGCGGCTTTGTTCAAAGTCTGTAATTAACAACAGTCATTGAAATGACGTGTGTTAACCTCAATTAGTTTCTACTAAAAGTGATATGGCAGATAAGCGATATACTGTGGAGAAAGCTCTCTCTCTCATACTGGGTAGTGACTTTGAAGATGAAAGCGACTCATCGTCCGAATCTGACGATGAACATGAAACACCTATTGTAGCTGCTCCTACAACACGTACACGTGCTACTCCAGGTGTTCCACTGACATCCCCAGACTTGAATTTGTGCACAGACACGATACAATATCAAAAACATGTGTGATTTGTATAAATATTTTCCCGAATAAATGTATAGTATAAAGTCCAATAATTGCGACAACACCACGAGTGTGAAAGGAAGACAGAGTGGTGCCGCGGGGAGCGGGGAAAATGCGCCGTAAAGCGGGCACGGCCGGGCGGGACTGGCGTGAAAGGGTTAAAATGGTCCCTTTGTTCCCATTTCCTGCATGAGTTGCTAGCAGTGAATATGGAGAATGTAGTATGGGTTGACGAAACACGGGTCAGGAATTACAGGTTGCAACGCATTGACGACAACATATAGAAGTTTGGGTCTGGCTGTGACTCGTGCACAGAGAGCCAATGCTGTTAACCCGGCGGTGCGCGCACCTGGAAACAGGACGGCAGTACACGCAGCTGGTCTCACAGACCCTTGCAGTTCCTATCTTCCTGAATTTGCATGTAGATGTATGTTATTGAGGGAAGCGTGATTAAATGGAGTAATATCATTAAAAATCAGTTTAGTAAATATATTTAAGGGATAAATTTAATATTTTGGTCAAAAACATTTACACAAATGGAGATACATAAAATTTAGCTGTTATCAAAATAATGCATGTATTCAATCAGATATTTTGTCGATACAGTCTTGGCACACAGTAACAGAATGTTCAAGGCAAATGTATACCTTGCAGTTCTTACAAATACAGGGTGTTAGAAAAAGGTACGGCCAAACTTTCAGGAAACATTCCTCACACACAAATAAAGAAAAGATGTTATGTGGACATGTGTCCGGAAACAATTTCCATGTTAGAGCTCATTTTAGTTTCGTCAGTATGTACTGTACTTCCTCGATTCACCGCCAGTTGGCACAATTGAAGGAAGGTAATGTTGACTTCGGTGTTTGTGTTGACATGCGACTCATTGCTCTACAGTACTAGCATTAAACACATCAGTACGTAGCATCAACAGGTTAGTGTTCATCACAAACGTGGTTTTGCAGTCAGTGCAATGTTTACAAATGTGGAGTTGGCAGATGCCCATTTGATGTATGGATTAGCACGGGGCAATAGCCGTGGCGCGGTACTTTGTAGCGAGACAGATTTCCAGAACGAAGGTGTCCCGACAGGAAGACGTTCGAAGCAATTGATCGGTGTCTTAGGGAGCACGGAACATTCCAGCCTATGACTCGCCACTGGGGAAAACCTAGAACGACGAGGACACCTGCAATGAACGAGGCAATTCTTCGTGCAGTTGACGATAACCCTAATGTCAGCGTCAGAGAAGTTGCTGCTGTACAAGGTAACGTTGACCACGTCACTGTATGGAGAGTGCTACGGGAGAACCAGTTGTTTCCGTACCATGTACAGCGTGTGCAGGCACTATCACCAGCAGATTGGCCTCCACGGGTACACTTCTGCGAATGGTTCATCCAACAATGTGTCAATCCTCATTTCTGTGCAAATGTTCTCTTTACGGATGAGGCTTCATTCCAACGTGATCAAATTGTAAATTTTCACAATCCACATGTGTGGGCTGACGAGAATCCGCACGCAATTGTGCAATCACGCCATCAACACAGATTTTCTGTGAACGTTTGGGCAGGCATTGTTGGTGATGTCTTGATTGGGCCCCATGTTCTTCCACCGACGCTCAATGGAGCACGTTATCATGATTTCATACGGGACACACTACCTGTGCTGCTAGAACATGTGCCTTGACAAGTACGACACAACATGTGGTTCATGCACGATGGAGCTCCTGCACATTTCAGTCGAAGTGTTGGTACGCTTCTCAACAACAGATTCGGTGACCGATGGATTGGTAGAGGCGGACCAATTCCATGGCCTCCACGCTCTCCTGACCTCAACTCTCTTGACTTTCATTTATGGGGGCATTTGAAAGATCTTGTCTACGCAACCCCCGTACCAAATGTAGAGACTCTTCGTGCTCGTATTGTGGACGGCTGTGATACAATACGCCATTCTCCAGGGCTGCATCAGCGCATCAGGGATTCCATGCGACGGAGGGTGGATGCATGTATCCTCGCTAACGGAGGACATTTTGAACACTTCCTGTAACAAAGTTTTTGAAGTCACGCTGGTACGTTCTGTCGCTGTGTGTTTCCATTCCATGATTAATGTGATTTGAAGAGAAGTAATAAAATGAGCTCTAACATGGAAAGTAAGCGTTTCCGGACACATGTCCACATAACACATTTTCTTTCTTTGTGTGTGAGGAATGTTTCCTGAAAGTTTGGCCGTACCTTTTTGTAACACCCTGTATATCTTGTTTTTCTGTTTTTGCTTCTGCAGTCCACACACCGTCCTCGTGAAGTCGCAGTTGATTCCACTTCAGAAATTTTCACACTGCAAAGGTCTCCAGTTCTCTAAGTTATCTTCCTTGGCAATATTTTTGACATTACTCTTTGCTGAAGATGATCATGCAGAAGCGCAAAAGAAAGCTGCCTCAAAAACTCTCTTCTTCTCAGTTGTTCTTTCTGATTTGAGTTGAAAATAATAGCAGCATTTATCGCAGCTGTGTTCATGATGCTATAAAAAACAACCTTTTGCCATCTTCTTGTGTTCCTAGCCACATTATATGTTGCACTCATTGCGTCTACAACGTCAACTCCACCCTTGTTCCGTCTTTACCAACAAACACATCACTGTCAGCACCACAATCACTGTCTTCTGATTCATCACATGACGTTTTTTGTTCGGTGCCGGAATCACTTTTCCACTCTGGGTCCTGGATTTCTTCAAAGTCGATTTCTCCATCTCCAGAATCACCAGCGTCACTTTCAGCCATTACTTCTTCAATTAAGTTCCGAATTCTCTCCTCCTGTGCCTCGTAAGAATAGGCCATGATGCAGTTACAACACTTACAACACACTAAAATAAGGTACAAAGCACGAAAAAATCTGTTCTACTACTAAACTAAGCAGATACCGCGAATATGTGCACGCGTGAATAACCTTGGCGGAGCTAACAATACACTGACACCAGTGCACGCGGCTGGCCTGTGAGACCCTATACCTCTTCGTTGTGAGCTAACCGGAAGTGCTCACTTAAAGGTACTAAGAAGATAGCTTCTTGGAAACAACTTTCAGACATTGCATTAATGTGAAAATATTCTCCTTGGTCTGACAGACCACCTGCGTGTACTGACGGGTTAAGGAGACCACTCATGTAAAACGGGAATCAGGGTTTGAGTCCCGGTCCAGCACAATTTTTCAAAGTCGTAATTCCTTTACACTGTTGACGGTTGTTCGTGTTCACAACTGTGAATACATTTCATGTATTTCATAATGGCTATAGTCGCCGCATCATTCTTCTTAACCACACAGTATCGTATAAATCGTATACCTTTGTGGCCATGGCTCTCTGCTGACATGTCAGTTACATACTGCATCTTCTGTGGCTTGTGTCGTTTCACTAATTCCATAAGTTCTGCTGTTCAAAGCCAATTTTATTATCTTTCAACCAGCTGACTATTTAGTCTATCCTTGCAGCTCCCGCTGATGCCCTACTTAATTGTACAGAATGACACCGCGCGTTGTCCATTACAAAAACACTACCAGAACTGACATCTGGTAACAAGCGAATACTGAACCAGTATTTTAAATGTATCTCCATTCGTTTCCCCACAGTAAACGACAATTTTTTTGACTGCAACAAAATCTTAGCATAGGGCACAAAACCGTTCGTAGAGCCAGCATGAACAATAATTAGTCGCTCTCCTTTACAAGTTGGCACATTCATAGTTCCATGCCACGTGTCATCTGTCCACGCTACGGGACCACGCATAATGCACACCGATCCGCGTTTCGTCAATCCATACTGCATTCTCCACATTCACTGCTAGCAACTCATGCAGGAAATGGGAAACGACATCCCCATGCCACAATGTCTCTGTGTTCCATTAGTACACTTTTTCCACCGGAAGACGATTTTTCTTAAAACAATAGAGAGATTTGCAATTCTGTCGGCGAACAAACCACTATCCCACGGTGATGCCATCAGCCTTTTAAATGTCAGGTACCACTTCCTGCTGTAATATGTGTATACATGTTGCCTGATAACTCTTTCTTCAAATTTGTACGTTTCAGTCACACGACACGATCTCTTCCTTGACTTTCCATGCAGCCCAATCAGGTGATTTGGTAGCTTCTTTATAATTTGGTGCTCTATTCACTGTCGCTTTAGAGATGTTCAAAGGTTCTGCCACCCTGTTAATCACTTTACTCGCTGGTATCAAAAGCCCATCACTGCCATTTTCTCTTTCACAGTAAACACCCAATCTGCGTATAAATTCGCGTGCTTGAAGTTTCAGCGTAGTTCCTTTTCTTAAGTCCTCTTGTCTGCAATACAGGAAGCCATTTTCCACGTGCATACGGCAAGAAACTCACATAATTAGTGAAATGCCCACAAAATCCTGAACGAAGCACGCAACACCACTGGTTGAAGGCAGGGATCGCCATGTGCTACGGCAAAATTGATGTGTTGGCACAGTAATGTAAACAAAATCTCATGATCTGACTGGCTGTCATAGACGTGTGAAGCACCTGCGCCCATGCCACTTCATCTGTTAGAGCTCTTCTATCGCCATATGGAGTTAGCCAGTAATCAGTTGCTTGGGGTCCCCGTGTCCCCATTCAAAATGGGCACATACTCATTGGCATGGGGAATTTCCAGCTCAGGGACCAACAACGCGATTCCTGTGTGATCAGGGGACTACCCCGACTACCCCCACCACCACCACCACCACCACCACCACCACCACCAGGAGGGCTACTGTGCTGGGTCTTAGGCATACTACCTTATTACAAAGTTAAGTGTCCTAAAGTGAAAAGTCGCAAAGATGGAACATACACCACATTTGGCGACCTACCCTGCACGATCCACACTGCAGAATAATTTTGAAAAGTGGTGGCAGGTCAAACCCAACCATGTATTAATTAATGTGAAGATGTAGAGAGCGGCAGAAGTGAAATGGAAAACTAGGGTCCTACATCATGTACCTGGTCCAAGTGGGATCTGCACCAGGAAGACCATCTGTTGAACAGGCAGAGAAGGAAAGTGATAATGAAAACATAGGCTTGTGGCGGAGGATGGGAAGTTTTGCTGCAAAGGCTGGGGCCCCATGGTAGCCAAGCATATACTCATGAACGAGTTGTGGACCCCTTGAAGGGAATTTGTATCGAGTACCTATAAAATAACACACACAAACCTTCCTTGCGAATCAGTCTATTAGTGGAAACAGTATCAAAATCCCGACAGTACTTCCTGATATTAGCTCAAACATACAGACAGAAACCGCTACAGGGGCCTTCAATAGATAGATAGAACATACAGGCAGTGTAAAACGGCAAAGCAGGAATGGCTTGACCAAAAATGCAAGGCTGCTGAAACATGCGTAACTTGCAGACAGATGTTGGATATTGGGAAATTAACGAGACCTTTGGAGAAAAGATAACCCCATTTATGAATATCATGAGCTCAGGTTGCAAGCCAGTATTAAATAAAAAAGGGAAAGGTGGAAGGAAGAGGCTGAACAAGGAAAATGACTACGTAGTATTATAGGAAGGGAAAACGAATAAATGAGGATGAGTGGGAGGTATAATATTGCAAGAAGAATTTGACATATCACTTAAAGACTTACATCAAAAGAAGACACCTGGAGCAGACAATATACCACCAGAATTGTTGAGCTACTTGGGAGAGCCAGCTATGACAAAAAGATTACATCTGGAGCAAGATATATGAGTCAAGAGAAATATCCTGAGACATCAAGACGAAAGTAGTAATTCCAATTTCAAAGAAGGTAAGTGCTGACAGTTGTGAAGACTAATGAACCATCACTTTAATATGTTGTTCTTGCAAAACACTGACCCTAGTTATATACAGAAGAGTGGAAAAGCTGATATAAGCCAAACTTGGGATAGACCAGTTTGGTTTCCGGAGAAATTTAGGAATGTGTGAGGCAATTTTGACCCAAGAACTCATCTTAGAAGATGGACTAAGGAGAGGCAAACCCATTTGTAGAGCGTTTGTAGATTCGGTGAAGGCTTTTGACAATGTTGAATAGAATACACTCTTTGAAATTATGGAGTTAGCAGGAGTTAAATGCAGGGAGCGAAATATTATTTACAGTTTTTACAGAAATACGGCAGTTATAAGAGTCGAAGGGCATGAAACAGAAGCAGCAGTTGAGTGAGACAGGGTTGAAGCCAATCCCTGACGTTATTCAATCTGTACACTAAATAAGCAATAAAATAAACCAACGACCAATTTGGAAAAGGAGTGGAAGTTCTGGAAGAAGAATACAAGCTTTGAGGTTTTGGATATGACACTGGGATTCTGTCAGAGACGGCAAAAGACTTGGAAGAGCCCATGAACTTAATGGACAGCGTCATGGAAAGATGTTATAAGATTTACATCAACGAAAATAAAACAAGTTTAATGAAATGTATACCAATTATATGACGACGTTGAGGGAATTAGATTAGGAAATGTGCAACTAAAAATAGTAGATGAATTTTGCTATCTGGCCAGTGAAACAACTGATGATGGCCTAAGTAGAGGATTTAAAGTGCAGCTGGAAATAATGAGGAAAGCATTTCTTAAAATGTGGAATTTGTTAAACACGTAATTTCAATTTAAGTGCCAGGAAGCCTTTTCTGGAGGCATTTGTCTGGAATATAGTCTTGTTCAGACAAAAAGAGAAAAGAAGCTTTTGGAACGCGGTACTAGAGAAGAATGCTGGAGATCAGATAGGTAGACCAAGTAACTAATGAGGAGGTGATGTTGTTGTTGTCTTCAGTCCTGAGACTGGTTTGATGCAGCTCTCCATGCTAATCTATCCTGTACAAGCTCCATCTCCCAGGGCCTACTGCAACCTACATCCTTCTGAATCTGCTTAGTGTATTCATATCTTGGTCTCCCTCTACGATTTTTACCCACCACGCTGCCCTCCAATGCTAAATCTGTGATCCCTTGATGCTTCAGGACATGTCCTACCAACTGATCCCTTCTTCTAGTCAAGTTGGGCCACAAACTTCTCTTTTCCCCAAGCCTATTCAATACCTCCTCGTTAGTTATGTGATCTACCCATCTAATCTTCAACATTCTTCTGTAGCACCACATTTCGAAAGCTTCTATTCTCTTCTTGTCCAAACTATTTATCGTCCATGTTTCACTTCCATACATGGCTACACTCCATACAAATACTTTCAGAAACGACTTCCTGACACTTAAATCTATACTCGATGTTAACAAATTTCTCTTCTTCAGAAACGCTTTCCTTGCCATTGCCAGTCTACATTTTATATCCTTTCTACTTTGACCACCATCAGTTATTTTGCTCCCCAAATAGCAAAACTCCTTTACTACTTTAAGTGTCTCATTTCCTAATCTAATTCCCTCAGCATCACCCAATTTAATTCGACCCCATTTCATTATCCTCGTTTTACTTTTGTTGATGTTCATCTTATATCCTCCTTTCAAGACACTGTCCATTCCGTTCAACTGCTCTTCCAAGTCCTTTGCTGTCTCAGAGAATTACAATGTCATCGGCGAACCGCAAAGTTTTTATTTCTTCTCCATGGATTTTAATACCTACTCCGAATTTTTCTTTTGTTTCCTTTACTGCTTGCTCAATATACAGATTGAATAACACCGGGGAGAGGCTACAACCCTGTCTCACTCCCTTCCCAACCACTGCTTCCCTTTCATGCCCCTCGACTCTTATAACTGCCATGTGGTTTCTCTACAAATTGTAAATAGCCTTTCGTTCCCTGTATTTTACCCCTGCCACATTCAGAATTTGAAAGAGAGTATTCCAGTCAACACTGCCAAAAGCTTTCTCTAAGTCTACAAATGCTAGAAACGTAGGTTTGCCTTTCCTTAATCTTTCTTCCCAGATAAGTTGTAAAGTCAGTACTGCCTCACGTGTTCCGACATTTCTACGGAATCCAAACTGATCTTCCTCGAGGTCGGCTTCTACCGGTTTTTCCATTCGTCTGTAAATAATTCGTGTTAGTATTTTGCAGCTGTGGCTTATTAAACTGATAGTTCGGTAATTTTCACATCTGTCAACACCTGCTTTCTTTGGGATTGGAATTATTATATTCTTCTTGAAGTCTGAGGGTATTTCGCCTGTCTCATACATCTTGCTCACCAGATGGTAGAGTTTTGTCTGGACTGGCTCTCCCAAGGCCGTCAGTAGTTCTAATGGAATGTTGTCTACTCCCGGGGCCCTGTTTCGACTCAGGTTTTTCAGTGCTCTGTCAAACTCTACGCACAGTATCGTATCTTCCATTTCATCTTCATCTATATCCTCTTCCATTTCCATAATATTGTCCTCAAGTACATCGCCCTTGTATAGATCCTCTATATACTCCTTCCACCTTTCTGCTTTCCCCTCTTTGCTTAGAACTGAGTTTCCATCTGAGCTCTTGATATTCATACAAGTGGCTCTCTTTTCTCCAAACGTCTCTTTAATTTTCCTGCAGGCTGTACCTACCTTACCCCTAGTGAGATAAGCCTCTACATCCTTACATTTGTCCTCTAGCCACGCCTGCTTAGCCATTTTGCACTTCCTGTCGATCTCATTTTTGAGACGTTTGTATTCCTTTTTGCCTGCTTCATTTACTGCATTTTTATATTTTCTCCTTTCAATTAAATTCAATATTTCTTCTGTTACCCAAGGATTTCTACTAGCCCTCGTCTTTTTACCTACTTGATCCCCTGCTGTCTTCACTACTACATCCCTCAGAGCTACCCATTCGTCTTCTACTGTATTTCTTTCCCCCATTCCTATCAATTGTTCCCTTATGCTGTCCCTGAAACTCTGTACAACCTCTGGTTTAGTCAGTTTATCCAGGTCCCATCTCCTTAAATTCCCACCTTTTTGCAATTTCTTCAGTTTTAATCTACAGTTCATAACCAATAGATTGTGGTCAGCGTCCACATCTGCCCCTGGAAATGTCTTACAATTTAAAATATCTTGCAATTTAAATGTCTTACAATTTAAAATGTCTTACAATTTAAAACCTGGTTCCTAAATCTCTGTCTTACCATTATATAATCTATCTGATACCTTTTAGTATCTCCAGGATTCTTCCATGTATACAACTTTCTTTTATGATTCTTGGACCAAGAGTTAGCTATGATTAAGTTATGCTCTGTGCAAAATTCTACCAGACGCCTTCCTCTTTCATTTCTTAGCCCCAATCCATATTCACCTACTATGTTTCCTTCTCTCCCTTTTCCTACTGTCGAATTCCAGTCACCCATGACTATTAAATTTTCGTCTCCCTTCACTGCCTGAATAATTTCTTTTATCTCATTATACATTTCTTCAATTTCTTCGTCATCTGCAGAGCTAGTTGGCATATATAAACTTGTACTACTGTAGTAGGCATGGGCTTCGTGTCTATCTTGGCCACTATAATACGTTCACTGTGCTGTTTGTAGTAGCTTACCCGCACTCCTATTTTTTTATTAATTATTAAACCTACTCCTGCATTGTCCCTATTTGATTTTGTATTCACCTGACCAGAAGTCTTGTTCCTCCTGCCACCGAATTTCACTAATTCCCACTATATCTAACTTTAATCTATACATTTCCCTTTTTAAATTTTCTAACCTACCTGCCCGATTAAGGGATCTGACATTCCACGCTCCGATCCGTAGAATGCCAGTTTTCTTTCTCCTGATAACGACGTCCTCCTGAGTAGTCCCCGCCCGGAGATCCGAATGGGGGACTATTTACCTCCGGAATATTTTACCCAAGATGACGCCATCATCATTTAACCATACAGTAAAGCTGCATGCTCTCGGGAAAAATTATAGCTGTAGTTTTCCCTTGCTTTCAGCCGTTCGCAGTACCACAACAGCAAGGCCGTTTAGGTTAGTGTTACAAGGCCAGATCAGTCAATCATCCATACTGTTGCCCCTGCAACTACTGAAAAGGCTGCTGCCCCTCTTCTGGAACCACACGTTTGTCTGGCCTCTCAACAGATACCCCTCCGTTGTGGTTGCACCTACGATACGGCTATCTGTATCGTTGAAGCACGCAAGCCTCCCCACCAACGGCAAAGTCCATGGTTAATGGGGGGAGGAATGAGGAGGTACTGAATCGAATTTACAAACACGAAATTTTTGACAACTTCTTCAATAAATAGTTTGATAGGACACATCCTAAGGCACAAAGAAATCCTCAGTTTGGTAGTAAAAGGAAGTGCAGAGATAAAAATTGTGAATGGAGAACATAGCTTGAACAAGCTGGTTCAGTTGGTTGTAAGCTGTGATAGTTATTTGGATATGCGGATGCTTGCATAGAGTGGAATAGTGTGAGAGTTGCATCAAAACAGTCTCTGGCTGAAGACCATGACAACAACGTGGTATATTTACATGTTTTTATATTATTTTATATTCATTTATTTGCTTGCACTAGGAAGCATACACCTGTCTTGGGAAACCAAATCATAAATGAAAGAAGCCATTCCTTATCCAAATGAACCATCATCTGTTATACACACTATATTTCATGGATCTGGTATTTCTGTGCATTCACTCCAAGAAACATTAGATCCCCTTGAAATCTCTGAACCATAGCTCGGATTCTTGTCAGGGCTTTTAACGGTACTGAATGCAATAATGAACTGGTGATATTAACTGAGACTGAGCTGGATTATTTAGTTGGAGACTTCTATTTTTGCAAGCATTTATCTCAAACGACATCATCGCCCACGGGACGGCTAGGGACGTGCAAGTCCTAATCTTCCCTTCTTTTCCTAGAGTTCTACTGAGTAGCGTTCCTTTCCATTATTGCAATCGACTTTTAACACAGGGTGGGAATGTCATATGAACCACGTTTCTGAATCGTGTGTACTTCGTTCTGTACGCATGCGCACTTTAATAGTTTGTTTTGTTTTTTCCAGTCACAGGCAGACAAACGGCTCAGCATTTTCAGTGGAAGGTGTGGAAAATCGCCGAAGAACCAAGCTCATGGTGGTCGGTCTACCAGACCAAATGTCTTTGATCTGGTACGCTAGTTTCTCTGCCTCGTGATGGCTGGGTGTTGTGTGATGTCCTTAGGTTAGTTAGGTTTAAGTAGTTCTAAGTTCTAGGGGACTGATGACCTTAGAAGTTAAGTCCCATAGTGCTCAGAGCCATTTGAACCATTTTGGTACGCTAGTTCGATCCGGATTCGGCTCGTATTTGTATCTCACGAACTACTACGCTGCCGATACTGCTGTACAAATAGCCGCATCTCGCTCGTAACATTATTAGGAAGATAACCGCACGAGCTAACTTTTTGAGAATTTCATCATCGCTCTTTAGTTATAAAAGTAAATAGCCAAATACGAGGTGTGTTAGAAAAGTAATGAGACTTATTTTTATCTATCAACTATTTTTTCAAACAACAATATTGTCCCCATCACAGTAGTTTCTTGTGGAAGCTATATACCGGCGCTGAAAGGCTTCAACTAGTAGGGCCTTTAACATGTCGGTAACATGTCGGTAACATACTTTGAATGTCCTCCAGAATCCCAAAATTACAACCTTTTAAGGCATTTTTCAATTTCGGAAAAAGAAAAAATTCACAAGACCTCACGCCACGTGAATAGGGGGGGCTATGGAACAACAGGAATGCCTTTTGAGGTCAAAAATTCCTCGATGAAAGTGGCCGTGTGACACGGGGCGTTGTCATTATGCAGCGTTCAATTGTGTGCAGTGTCTGGTCTCACTCGATTAACCTTTTCTTCTGAGCCTTTCAAAGACATTTTTGTAAAACACTTGGTTGACAGTTTGTTCTAGAGGAAATTTCACAAGAGTACGCACACGTTCGGGGTTTTAGTCGGTTTTTGGAGTTGAAGGTCTCCATGAGCGAGGTTCATCTTCAATGTGTTCTCGGTCTTCCAAAAATGATTTGTGGCATTGAAAAACTTGTGCTCTTGATAAGGGATGTTCCCGATAGCCCTGTTTCAACTTTTCAATGGTCATGTTCGCGGATTCCCCAACTTTACCACGAAACTTGATGACCTAACGTTGCTCTGAATTCCGCTATTCTATTTTCGCAGCACTCAACTTCAGTGATGGCGCGCGCTCTCAAAAAACCACGTGATGGCTGTACGGAGCTGAAACTCCGAGCGTGCACCTGAAAGGGACGAACACACCTGTCTATACAAACAGAACAGCACAGCGTTGCCGAATGGCTCGCAATGTTGTTAGTCTCACTACTTTATCACACCCCTCGAGTACCATACATTCTCTACAGCAGAAAGACACAATAAAAAAAAAGACATTGATCGCCTTCGATTATTTCCAAGACTAATTACTATGAAATGAAAATGTTAATTTATTGCCTCGAGTCACGAGCACACACATAGGATCCTGAAAATTTACGAGTTCAGGTTATGAAACAGAAGGAATTTATAGCTTAAACACGTACAAAATGGAAATAAAATAGTCTCTGCCCAAAAGCGAGTACGGCTCCAACGTTTCTTGTGCCTTGAACACTTCTCGTTGCGATAAACAGGGCAACATAAACAACGACACTGATGTTTCGTTGTCTGCACCTCTCCATGTCCTCGTGGTTTTGATGCTTTTAAGTATCCTTGTTTCGTTAGATTGTCCTTAGATTTGTCAAAACCCGTTCGTAACCTGTTCAGTGGCCTCCACAAGGTTCAGTCCAAGTTGTATCCGACTGGTAAGCATTCTGCTGACTTTACCTCTGCTTGGAAATTACTTATTTTGGTTGCCTAGTTTTTCTCTGACTTTCTTGGTTGATGTATTTAGTACAGATGTAGATTGTAAAAAGATCTTCCTAGACTTCACCCTAGATCTTGATAGAGTATGTCCATGAAATGGGTGGAATTCTCTTTCTTCCTTTCGGTGTTTGCGGCTACTTCCCAGTGTATATCAGAAGAGCGATGCTTGTCATGCAATACAATTTATCAACAGGAGTTTGTTTCAGACATCTAATAATTAGCGAGACATCTAATAATTAGCGTCGGAGTTTCATTACGGGCTAAGCCTGCTTCTTTCGTGTAGGCTGATTTATACCACAATGGGCAAGCATATTTCACCAGCTAGATACAGAGCCACAGAAGAAGTATGGTTCACATGTGGTTGGCACCCCAATTACCGCCAACAAGTTTCCAGGTGATGTGTAGGACTGATACCTTATATTTGGAACCATGGCGGTGCCGTCAATGAATGAATGAATGAATGAATGAATGAATGAATGAATGGAGTGAGTGAGTGATCTGTCTAAAACAGGGGTTACCAAACATTTACCCTAACAGAACACACTGATAATCCTGCTACTTTGATGGAACGCCTTGTTTATTTTGAAGGTTAATCAAATTTTTAAAAAATGAGAAAAACTTGTTTTATTCAGTGATTACTTCAATTCCGAATCATAACTACAGAGCCGGCCGCGATGGCCGTGCGGTTCTAGGCGCTGCGGTCCGGAACCGCGGGACTGCTACGGTCGCAGGTTCGAATCCTGCCTCGGGCATGGATGTGTGTGATGTCCTTAGGTTAGTTAGGTTTAAGTAGTTCTAAATTCTAGGGGACTGATGACCTAAGATGTTAAGTCCCATAGTGCTCAGAGCCATTTGAACCATTTGAGCCGTAACTACAGAAGCAGGTGGCTTTTGTCATAGCAATCGGAAAATGTTCCCAGAGTATCAGCATCTATTCTGCTTCTCCGAAATCATTTGTTCGTTCTGCCAAAGCAAGGTCGTGAGCATATATGAAACTGTTGTTGGATTAGCTCTTAGCTGATCATTTGAATTCTATATTTATTAGCAAACAGTAACGTTAGCAAATACGTAATCAGTTTTAATATAAATAATGTCTTATTTTTAGTTATTAACTGCAGGCAAATATATATATTTGCATTTTTATGCCAAATTTTAATTCTTTCTTTTGACAGTAAGACTTTTTGCGTTTTTATACCAAATGGAAATAATATTTAACAAATACTGAATCAAATTTTTGTAACAAAAACAACGATTTATATTTCTATAAATTAAAATTTGATTATAAATATGGAATTCAAATAAAGGTGGAATAAAGTTATTATCAGCGCGAATCAAACCAGCGTCTTAGCGATTACAGGTTTATATGCTCACTCATCAGCAGCTCTGCTAAAATGCTCTAAATCTCTTTTGCTTCCATTTCTCGCAAATCTTTATATCCTCAAAGGCGAGAGTTTTTTGTTTCGAAATGCTTTAGGAAACTTATGTCCGGGCATTGCCCATCAAATCTTCGCATCTAAGCACATTCGCGTGAGTCATCTGTACAAAGTAATACAACAAAGGAATGCTATGGTTAACGTAACGCCGACATTGAGGTCAACAGAGGGGGAGAACATGCTCAGATTGTTTCAGCGATGGGGAAGGAGAAAAGCCGTGCCCTTTCGAAGGAGCCACCCGGCATTTTGGTGGAACTATTCGGGGAAAACCTAAAACAGGATGGCCGGACGCGGTTTTGAACTGTCGTCCTGAATGCGAGTCCATTGTGCTAACCACTGCAGTACAATGCAAAAATGGAAATAAGGAAATCTCGTCCAATGTTAAGGGTTAGATTCTCTAGAACAAACACCAAGATTACGGGAGGTTGGCGACCCACCTAGATCATGTGAAATAAAGTATTCGCTCAAGGGTTTGGTATTCAGCTGGCTCCTTTATATCTCGTTACGGAACAACTGGGGACATAGCGATTTCCGTCTGTATCAACTCAGTATTCCGATAAGGAGACAATTACGATCGTGGATACTACAAGTGTGTTAGACGTTGCCGGGCACATTTACCTAAGTCCGAAGTCTGAAAAACGAAAGATAACATCACAGGGAAGGGAAAAGTTCACGGAGCTAGTTGCAGACTGCTCAGCAATCTACAAGGGCATTTACACGCGCCAAGGAAAGCCACATTTTCCGCCCGGCCATGCAGCTAAGAAAGTAGCCCCAACAGCAGTCTTGGTAGAGGTGGTGATAGTTGAACGTAACGTTAACAGCGGCAGTCATGAACAGGGCAAATGACGAGAAATGAGCTCTCAATATGTAACATGCAGTGTAAAAAAATGGACACCGGTAATATTTCAAAACGCTGTAGAAATATCTAACGATGTTTTCCACAGGTGACGCTTCGCACAGGTATCGAAGCGACTAGGTTCCAATACAAACGTGACAACACATCGTAGAATTATTCAAGGGCGATATAAAGCTTATTAATGTTTGAAACTTAACTTTTTCCTTTATAATTCGAAAAATTTAACATAAATGTTAATATGAAGACTAGCAGAAGAGTGTTTTTCCAGTTCATTCCCGCGCAAGAATAGAATAATGGATCTTGACACTGAAATTTAAGGGTAGTCCCAACCTTCACATTTATCACATCTTTCGTTTGCTTTGGTGAGCAGTTTCACTGCACACATTAATATGCGTTATTTCGTCGTGCTACTGTATTCACGAGCAACCGAATGCTACGAAGAAAGTGTGCAGTTCCTGACAAAATTAAACGTACGTGCTTCAGTACTCGAGAGCATTAACCACACTCCAAAATACTCACCCCGAGCATTAACCACACTCCAAATCACTCAACCTTTTTGTATTATCAGCTGATGGAAAATTTGTTTTGGTGTATCTGGCGGTACCTGACGTACTATGACTCAGCTTTAAAAGGCTCTTTGCATAATTATAGCACTCAACAAATCGGGAGGTGGTTTGACAGCTCATTGTTTTAATAGTCACGATCCTATCCGACGTTAAATAACCTTGCCTTCCTAGATCTGAGAATAAGCACATCCATGAGGTTGCTTACAGTTTAAGGTGGAAACCTAAGCACAATACACCTTACGATGCGTCACATATGAAGACTGTAGTTAATTGTGAATGGTGTGATAATTGCCGGAATTACTAGTACTAATCAGTTATCAAATCTCTTAAACCTTTGGTTTTGTAAGCTGTTAATACGCAGCAAAGTGGCGTTTGATAATACGGAACCACAGCAATACTTTTTTCATGCACATCTGCTGATAACTGGGTGTTGTGTTGTCTTCATTATTATCATTGCCTAGTCGGCGGTGCGGACCTCCTGCATCGTCCCCTACGCTCCTCGTAGTATGGGACCTTCATGATTCTTTAAAGAGTGTAACACATATTCAGAGTGATCAGAAACAGTCTGAGACGGTGTCGCTGAACGTGTTCTTTTTATTTCCTGAAGCCGAACAAGAGAACGATACAAAAGTGGGGCATGGGACGTTAGTGAAGATCGAATCCGAGTCAAAGGCCGAGTAACACTCTGAAGTTCAATGCTAGTTAACTCGGAAAGGCGCAAAGTACAGAATTTTTTTCCTTAACAATTATTTCTCAGTATACGTTACACTGCAACACCCTTATAAACTTTTCAGACTGCTTCTAACCACACTATATAAAACATCTTCAGATGTCTGATCAGTTTAAGTTCTGAAGTTTTACTGCAAGAACAGCGAATATGTAGAAAGTGACATTTTTTTTCTTTCGTGATTTTGTGGGAGTATCAGCGAAAAAACTTTCGTAATGGTATGAAATTGTGTGTAAACTTTGTTGGAAGTCGCGGCTTACTCTCATTTTCTAACACTGGACGATTGCAGTTAGAGTATTTGCGCGTCGTCAGTTACGTTGTCTCAAGACAAACACAGTTTCTACATGTAACACTTGTCCTAAGGCGCTCAACTTTTAACATAAGTTTATACCTATTAATGAGTTGGTCATGACAGCATTTTAAATTTTTAAACTCTGTCAATAACTACGAGAAATATTGACATTTTTTTATTTTTTATTTATTTATTTATTTGCCCCTACGCAGCAACTGGTACCATGCACCATATTTCGGGATTGCGTTTTAGTAACAGCGTTTGTCTCCCGGCTACGGACAGCTTCCCGAGGACAACCATCGAAATATAATGATTTAAAACCGTAACAAGCTAAGGTGAATAATACGAGGGTTCGCTAAATTTCCATGAAAGAAAGGAACATATCTTGCGTCTTCATGGTTGGTGAGCTTGATTATTCCAAGAATAGTCCAAAGAATTTCAGCAAAGTGCAGCGCACAGTTCATTGTTGATGTTATGGCGTAGAAAGACAGCCACGCCACGGAAGTAGCCGAAAGGCACGCGTTTAGCAGGCAAGAGATAGGTCTGTAACAGGATACGTAATGAATGCTATAAAGAAAAGTACGTAGCTTCTGTAATACTTAACTTTAATCCATCCTTGGTACATCGCTATTGACGATATAAGTGAGACTCCATAGATACATGCAATGTTACTAATGGCGCCTTGCTAGGTCGTAGCCATGGACTTAGCTGAAGGCTATTCTAACTATCTGCTCGGCAAATGAGCGAGGCTTCGTCAGTGTAGTCGCTAGCAAAGTCGTCCGTACAACTGGGGCGAGTGCTATTCCGTATCTCGAGACCTGCCTTGTGGTGGCGCTCGGTCTGCGACCACACAGTGGCGACACGCGGGTCCGACATGTACTAATGGACCGCGGCCGATTTAAAGCTACCACCTAGCAAGTGTGGTGTCTGGCGGTGACACCACAGTTGACACCCGTATCAACTGGTTAATGTATCCACTGCGATTAGAAACAAAGAAGACGAGTTTCGTGCTGTTATTAAACGTCTTTATTCAAAGGTTTGGACTGCCGCACAAATCAAAACAGAACTGGATGAAGTTCATGCGGACTCTGTATCATCACTGAAGAACAATTACTCTAAGATTGATGAATTTAAACGAGGTCGGACAAGCGTCGAAGACGGAGCGCACTCCGGCCGTCCAGCTTACGTACCACACAGAAAACCATTCACAAACTCCATGATAAGGAACTGCAAGACCGCCGAATAAAAATTCGTGACACTGCTGAGACTTTAGGTATCTCACACTGGACGAGTGCATGATATCCTGCACGAATTGGCTACGAAGAAGCTATGTGCGTGGTGGGTGCCGCGACTGCTCACAGTCGACAAAAAAACGCATCCGGCACATTATTACAACACAACATCTGGTGATGTTTAACCGCAATCCGCAAGACTTTCTGCGCCGATTTGTGACTGTTAATGTAATCTAGATCCATCATTACACGCCAGTGTCAAAATGGCACTCCAAACAATGGACAAAGGCTGATGGAAGCGCACCGAAGAAGGCAAATCCTATTTGGTCATCTGGTAAAGCAATCGCCACTGTTTTTGGGATTCCCAGGGCATAATCGGTCAAATGACTTGGGAAGAGACAGAATTCTAACTGGACCCTTTGTGCTTCATTGTTGGATCGTCTGAAGCTTGTGTTGGCTGAAAAAAGACCTAGATCGACACTCAAAAAAGCGCTTTTTCACCAGGGTGACGCACATCAATGATAACAATGGAGAAAGTGCATGAACTGGGCTTTGAATTGGTTTCTCATCCATCCTATAGACCAGACTTAACCCGATATGACTTGTGCCTATGCAGTAACTTGTAACTTTGGCTTGTTGGGAACAAATTTTCATGAAATGGAGTGATAGTTTCAGTCACCGAGTATTGTGGAGAGTTTAACAGAACCTATGTTTCCGATGGGATGAAAAAGCTGGAGGATCGCTGACCAAGTGTATATATCCCTCAAAGGTGACTACTCGAGAAGTAAGGTAAGTAGTTTACGAAACATTTTTCTTGCTTTTTAATCAAACATTAAACCACTCTCGTACAGCGCTTAGTAGTTTGTGCTGCGTAAAAAAGGGAAACTTGGCAGTTACACATGTCTGAATAGTTAGAAAACAAATCTTGTGTCCGGCAAGGCGACCAACTACTCATTTTCTGCTGTGTCTCGGTAAACAAAATGATTCGGCAGTGGTGAAAATACGGGGGTAAGAAGAAAACTAATTTATATCGGTATATGTGAAAGTTGTATCTGGTCTTTGCAATTACCTAACGAGTAAGTAATCGTGAAGCACAACCAGTTGAAGGGCGTAGGAGAATTGTACGAGAGATTTCTTTCAACAAAACAAAAAATGTAACAAAGTTTAAAGATGGACTTGCATGAACTGTCACTTATAGGACGATCACACGGGTTAAGAAAACTGAGTCCATATTAACCCATGCTATAACAGGAAGCTATCAAACGCAGGCTCCAAAGTAAGACCTGCACTGACATCTGAATAACCAGTCAGTTGGTAAGGCGAGAAAGCAAGATACTGAGCAAGTACAGAAAATTTAATATTCTAGAAATAATGCAAAAGAACAGATGAGTTGATATGCGGTACAACCATGGGAAATCGTACATGAAGATTATATCGAAAATATCGGTTACAAAGACTGCAACAAATGTATATGATTGTTAATCGTCGACATGTTAACATTCGGAAGCACTGTAAAAAGCTCTGAAGGTTGAACGTAGGGCCTAGACCTAGTCCCATGGCGTTCAGACCACTGATGGCACTGGCCCATGAGCTTATGGAATACTCGCACGACGAGAAAGCTGCCAATTAGGCAAAACCTAAAAATTATATCAGTCGTTGACAGGCAGAGCTAGAGTTTCAACTAAAATGCCAAAACAGAAACAAAATCGAGAAACAACGTAGTCAGGTGACTTGGCTGTGAATTGTGTTTCGGAATAACACTAATATGCGGGAAGTGTGGGTTGTGGTGAAAAATGAGTTAGATTGGAAGACAGACTTATTTTCCGTCTTTCGATTGCGGTTTTCATTATTTCAAACTGACAGCTTTCTGGAAGTGTCGCCGCTCTTCAGATCATCCCGGCACTTATGGAGAGAAATGATCAGGACAGAGGAGAGACTGCACGAAACAGGTCAATTTGAAATAATAAAAATAGCTACTGATAGACGGTAAATAAGTCTATATTCCACAAATAAGGATAGTAGGAACTCCCCGTGACAAGTATGTGCAGTTTATATGATGTATGTCAAGTCAAGAAACGACACTGGTAGACTCGCATTACTGGAAAACCCTATTAAACAAGAAATTAATAGACTGGTCGGCTGACGGCGAAACTGCAATTGGCAGCCTGTCTGTAAAACGTATTGAACGAAATTGAATGTTATAGAGCCAATGGACACACAACATAATATACCCATACTACATATATCAGATAACAGAATCGCAAAAATGCTCTGAAAGATGACTCTAGGAATGTAATCCCCCTTCGTATCGCTCATATACGGAGCATGTGGATAATATTAGAATAATTATTGCACGCACAAAGGAATTCAATCATTCTTCCCGCGCTCCATACGTGAAAGGAAGGGGAAGAAATTCTAATAACTGGTACAATGGGACGTACCCTCTGCCATGCACCTCTCGGTGGTTTGCCGGTACATGTAACACAATCGCAAAAATAAAAACGATTATTGAAGTCGAAACAGCAATAAATAACTAGAAACCATTAATCATAAAACTTGGAATATATTAAGCGTGCATAAATATATGATCAGACTCATAAATGAATCCTGCTGAACAGAAAACAGCCAATTCAACGCAATGAAAGTCACCTTACTGTAAACAGCACAAAATTGCTCGAAAGATAATACCGAGTCAATACTTCAAGGACAAGATAAATGCCAGCTCCCTAAGAAAGAAAATTGTGTGCACTGTATTCCATTAAAGGAGATATAGACACAAAACTGATCAAAGACATGTACGAACGGAATCTGTAAAACTAACTGGAAAGGGTGAGTTCTGATAGTAGTTTTATCATACGTTAATAGATAGGGACAAAGCGTGCGTCAGGAAATTATAGCAGTTGCAAACAGAAAAGGGTGTTTTAGCGTATCTGTTAGATTTGGTGTAGAGACGCTGCAATAGAAGAAAGTTTTAGTGACAATATTTCTTGAGGACGGACAGTTGCTCTTTCGTCAGGTATAAGTATCCTCACTATTTTGTGTGTGTGTGTGTGTGTGTGTGTGTGTGTGTGTGTGTCGACATAGACAGCTACGCTTTTGCAAGCTAGCAAGAAATGACAAGCAAACTCAGGTGCAAAGGCCAGCAAGGTCGATTTATGTGTTAAGGTCCAGATCATGCTGATTGGAGATAAACAAGTCAACACGGCCGTTATCAGCTGGATACACGACAAAGTGATATGAACAATTCATTTAGTTCGGCATCATAACCAAGGTACAACGAAAGCTGTAACACTTAGAACCTAGGTGACATATTCTGAGGTATAATCCCTTTGTGGATAACAGCAGGCATTATTATCACTATCACTGACTTTCATCTTTCCCACACTCGTCATACACACTCCTCCGGATTCCGGACATTTCGCGCCAACGTGGCTGGACATGAACGTTCTTCATCAGCATTACCTTAGGAGACTCCTTTCCATCTGCATCCATTTCCGAAGGAACAGGCACTGCGGCGAATACAGTCGTTGTGAAATACGTGAAATGTACCTGCATTGTACTTCTGAACAACGAAGGCACTGAACACAGAATGAAGGGTCGGCCGGAGTGGCCGTGCGGTTCTGGGCGCTACAGTCTGGAGCCGAGCGACCGCTACGGTCGCAGGTTCGAATCCTGCCTCGGGCATGGATGTGTGTGATGTCCTTAGGTTAGTTAGGTTTAATTAGTTCTAAGTTCTAGGCGACTGATGACCACAGATGTTAAGTCGCATAGTGCTCAGAGCCATTTGAACCATTTGAGCCACAGAATGAAGGCTTTCACGACCGCATGGTATAGCTGCTGGTAAATCTTTCGGGATGTGCTGTCTTGGATCACAACCTCATATCCCGAAAGGTTTACCAGCAGCTACGACACAAGCACTGCAATATCGTATTTACCCGCCGACACCAGGCAGGCGACTTTCAATTAAAATGTCTCACCTATACGGGAATATACATAGTGAATGTACGAGTGCAGGTTGTAGACATTCGGTTGACGACATATGGAAGTTTGGATCTGGGCGTGAGTCGTGTTTGGATAGCCTAATGGTAAGGCGACCGCTCGCGACAAGCGGGAAATTTGAGTAGAGTCCCGGCTCGGCACAAGCTTTCACTGTCGTCATTCCATTACACATCTGACGGTTGTCCATATTCGCAAATGCGAATGCGTTTCATGCATTTTGCAATGGCTGTGGTCGCCGCAGTGTGCATGACCGAAGGAACTTTGCCTCGTACTTCTGAACTGGACAGGCACTGCAATGTCATAAGGTAAGGGATGGATGATTATGGTTTTAATTTGTTTGCTGTGTACTTACTCCGTATTACAAAGTTCATTTTAGTCATATGTATCATTCTTGGTTCTGCGTCTTCACCAATGTTGTGTACTTCAGCGAAAGGAATGATTTTTCCATGTGTGTGATTCCCTTCAAAATTTCTGTCCTGATACGTGATATGTTATCACCGTCCACTTCAATTAAGTGCGGCAGTACTTGGAAGGTAAAGAAAACAAACACACTGTCTCGAATGTAAATGGCGCCAGAGAATTGCTAATAAAACGTGTATCTGCAATATGACGCTTCGTTCACTTATTATGTCCAGTGCAGGAAGCTGAATGCACTGCTTGATTTTATAATAATTATTTTTCAGAAGGTAACATAAAAAGTAATTCTTCAAGGAAATATGATTCAGAGACTATATTGTAAACTGACACCCTTAACTATATATAATTATTTACAGCAATTTTATCGTTTCTGGGTCACCACACGAAAATAAATATGTCTGAGTAGGAAACACATTAAATTTACTTCCACTCAGTTTCCTCTGATCTCCCTTTGCTACACGAATATTTGATGAGAACGGGAAAAATATTTTTTGTCTGAAACAGTTCTCCAGCACAGAGAACAGCATATGGACTTCCAAACAGTCCCAGTTGCATTATACAAACGAAAAAAAAAACCAATTAGGTTCTGGATCAATACATAGCGCATAAATGTTTCAGAAAACAAACCACAGGCCCAATTTTTAGGTGGTGTGGGAATATAGCCGCTTGGAGATGCTGCATAGTTTCTAAGTCCATGAGTTACATTTAAACAAGTGAGATGACTTAATAAAAGGGTCTGCAGTCTTAATCTGAGTGTTGGTGATATCAAGTGCTTAAAACAATAGCGCCGTTAACACTCATTCTCCAAATTGCCGGTTCTACTCTGGAGTGACACTAAGAGGAGTCCCCTTTCGACGGGAGTGCGGGGAGTAATGGTACGACACTGACGGCCGCGGGGCGAGGAAACGTACGGAGAGACAGTTCTATGCAGTGACAGCAACTTTGGCGTGACTTATTCTTCATTTCTATAGTAGGAACGAAGCACGGTATTGTTCGCCTATGTTGGCTGTAGCTCCAACAAGGACGACTTGTGACTGCTACGGCAAATATCGATCGGAGGCAGAACGCGTGGCTAGCCGCTACTGATTTCAGCTGCGATCGGTAATATTCAGCTACTGACAAGGGGATATCGCCAATCGGGACACGCCGATTTCACCCAAATTACGTGTGTAGAAGAAGGTGCGTCTCCACATCACTAAGGAAAGTTGAAAATGCTCTCTAGAAAGATTTTCCCATATAGCACGATATACCTTATTCAGCGCTCTGTTCGTCGTTACCGGCTTTGTTGAAAATCATCTACAGGCGTATTTCATGGGTCACGCTAAGGCAAAAGATCTTCATCAAAACCTTGTTTCCGCCGGAGATTTAGCAAGGCTTCCTTTAAACAATTTGCTGATAGTTGTGATGGCCCAAATGTGAATAAGGCAGTATTAAAATTAATGAACGAAAGAGTCCTAGCAGTATGCAGCAAATCTTTGCTTGATATGGAACATACAGTCTGCATAAAATCCATAATACATTCTTGTGTGGCCTTGAAAATTTTGGATCTGACTATGTAAATCTTATTATTGCAATATTTCACTATTTTCATGGCTGGCCTGCCAGATGGGAGGATTTTGAACTATGGCAGGAGAAACTTGTACACACTAAGCACCGTTTCTTAAAACATGTGCCATCATGTTGGCTTAACTGTAAGCCCTGCAGTCCAAAGGATTTTCGACCAGTGGTGTGCTATCAATAGATATTTCCTCACAGTTTTATCTGCAAAATCTACTTCGGTTTCAGACAAGTCGAAAGAAATAGGCTTATAAAGCAACCTGACATTAAAGCGCAACTTATGGTTGCTACTGAAAGGGCCAACATCTTTTCGTCCTACTTGCAGTTCTTTCAAAAGGAAGGATCGTTAATTCACCTTTAGTATGAACATGCAAGTTAACTTCTAATAAAGTTGAGGAGTAGGGCTTACAGGTCTAACACTGTACGTAATCTCTCTGTTGCGAAAGAAAACTTCTTGCCAGTGAATAATATTTCTTGCAGTGAAGTCCTCATCACGGAACCGAATGAAATGAAGAAGAAAGATACTGCCTCTTTTCGTAGAGGCATGGAATGCCATTAAGTGCTTGTCAGAATGAATAAGGCTTCTCACTACGACAGTGTGTTCTTTAATGCACGTTGCTTGAAGGTTGGAGATTTTTGAATCATTTCCTCTCAGGCCAAAATTGTAATTTTAGTTAATGCTTTACCCTTTGATGTGGATGCACCTCTACTGTTGGATGAGTGGAAACTCCTGAAATTTGAAATAGAAATTCCTGGAGGTGCATAGTCAATTGAAAAATGCTGCTACTATATTTTTAATTTAAGGTCTGCTTCAAACTGTTTAAAATATCCCATTGTACAGAGTGTACATAAAGTACAGGAACAAGAACCAAACATTATATAGATATCATAAATGTCACTTTGAAGAGAAACCCTGATTTTTTTCCGTATAGCGCCACAGCGTAGTTTGGTAATTTGCCAATAGCCAGCGCTGGTCGCAAACATGGCGAGTTCAGATCCGGAGCGAGCTTTCTGTGTGTTGGATTTCGACAAGAACAAGTGTGCTACAGCTCTTCAACGGACGTTTAGAACCAAGTACGATAAGAAGCCACCAACAAGGAAGGCCATTTATCACTGGCACAACAAATTCGTTACGACGGGTTGTTTGTGCCTTGTCACGTCGAAAACTGTACAGGCCATTCTTCTTCGCCGAGAGCACTGTCACTGGATATTCCTACTTGGACTTGTTGCAGCAATGGCTGATGCCTCAAATGCAATCGGACTCTCCGTTCATCTTTCAGCAGTATGGGGCTCCACCCCATTTTCATCGTGAAGTTCGTGGGTACCTGGACACGGAGCTGCCGCATTGGTGGATCGGCCGTGCTACAGAAGGTGACAGCTGTTTCATGAAATGGCCTCCCCTATATACCAGATCTCACTCCGTGTGACTTTTTTCTGTGGAAACACATTACACATCTGGTGTATGTACCGCCTCTACCATGTGATGTAGCAGAGCTCCAGGTGAGAATACGGGAAGCGACTGCCACAGTCGACGATGCCATGCTGGGACGGGTATGGCAAGAATTCGATTACCGTATTGACGTCTGCCGGGTCACTCATGGTTAGCATATCGAATGTTTGTAAAAAGAACCTTCAGAGTCTCTCTTCAAAATGCAATAAGAATGAAATCTGTACAATGTTTAGTTCTTGTGCAATAAATAATTGAAAGAGTTCCGGGACTTTATGTACGCCCTATACTTTGTCTCATGGTAGTGCTAAGGTAGAAAGAAAATCTTCTCTTTCTGGGCATATTTTAACAATTGATATGGTAAAAACGAATGAACGTGGTTTAAATTCAAGATTGAATATTTTATCTAGCACGAAACAGTACAGCAATTTTATATAGCACGTAACTGTACAGCCATAAGGCACACTTGTTCCGTATTACAGACGAACTTTAGCTGTTGGCTACAAATGCATAACAAGCTACAGGGTACGGCAGAACCGATTAAGCAGGTTTAAGGAGCAATAGAAAGTAAATTCAAGATGGCGCCGTTAGCATCGACACATTGTTTTAGACGATCCCTGAAGTTTCGAGCAGCTCCTGCACGCGTATCGCGAGGTATGGCATTCACTTTGCCAATAACCCGCTCTTTTAACTCTGGTAGGATGTGAGGGCAGATTTTGAAAACCTTTTCCTTCAGATACCCCTTCAAAAAAGTAGTCACAAATGCTCAAATCTGGTGACCGTGCAGGCCACATGTCATCACCACTCACAGAGACGAGGCGCCCTGGAAACATTTCTCTCAAAACATCAAGAGAAATTCGAGATGTGTGAGCAGTAGCTCCATCCTGTTGGAACCTCAAGTCTCCAAGTCCATGTTCTTCAACAATCTAGTCCATTCTGGGTTGCAGAAAATTTTGCAAAACTGAAACATAACGTGTGGAATTCACTGTCACTCCTTCCTAATCGAAAAAGTAAGAGCCTACCACACCAAATTGTGATATGGCACACCACACTGTCACTTTAGGAGAATGTTGCGGTCTTTCGTGAATAATTCGGGGGTTATTTTCAGCCCAGTAGAGAAAGTTGTGCTTATTCACGCACCCACTAAGATGAAAATGTGCCTCGTCACTACTGAAGAAAGCTGCATTCGGAGGGATCTGAGCAAGCATTTGCTCACTCAGATTTTGACAGTTGGCGTAGTCTTCTGGGCGTAATTCTTGAGCAATCATTATTTTGAAAGGATGAAACTTCAAATCGCACTGCAGAATCTTCCTCAAACTGCGGTCTGAAATCCCCAGTGCAACATCATGTCGTCGAGTAGAACGTTGCGGCGATTGTTGAACTGCTGTTATCGCCCGCTACACATTTTCTGGCGTTCTGATGGATCTACGTCGGCCATGTGTATCTATTCTTAGTGTGCTACCAGTTTCCTCCAACTGCCAAACCCAGGACCGAATTGTGTTTGCATTAGGAACGGCATTGTTGTGTGAAATGTTGAACTGTCGTCGAAAAGCTATCACAGATCTGTTGTCTTCATAATAAGCGCGAACAGCAAAACCACGATGTGTACCGGTCCAGATCATGTTGGCTACTGAAATGCGGCCAACGACTGGACAAAGGCTGACCACGTGCAACTGCCTACCCCCCACGACAGCCCAGCGGTAATCGATAGGAACTGCCGCACCCTGCACAAAAGCTACTTAGAAGAAAAATTAAGTACGAAAAGATGTTGACGGAAACTGAAGAAAGACGAGCATTGGAAAACAGAATAGAAAACTTGAGGGCTAAAACTGCTGCTGATCTGAATGAATTGTCAAAAACTTTATTGCAGAAAAATGATTAAAAGGAAATCCAAGGAAAAGCTGCTGATCAACTGCCCGAAGAAGCCACTAAGCACCTTGAAGAAGAAATTGAAAGTAAGGATTATGGCGAATTCACTCTTGTTCAAGGTACGCTAACTAGAGTTAAAAGAACTACAAGTGGAAAAGCAAAAAAATTGGATCAAGTGGATACAATTGCAGAAGAGATTAAACGAAAAACAAGTAAAATATCATCCTACTTTAAGAAAAAGTAAATTATGTCTTCGTAATTGCAAAAGTCTTTGATATGTAGAGACGGCGGTGATACTAACATTGTTGAAGTTTGATTTATAATTTGATTTTTTATTTGATTTCTAATACCAATATTATCATCTACAAAAGAACGATAAAAAAGAAAATAAAACTGTAAATGAAACGAGGGTAAAACGTCATCAAAGAGATTATTTGAGAAAGTTGTTTTCTTATAGTACCTAATTTCAAATGGTCTAATATTTTTGTTGTGTATATATTCCCCTACTCGATACTGGCTGATGCAAGCAACTGTGATAATGATTAGCAAATTAAAAACAACCTTGACCGTACTTCATTTATATACTGCTAACTCGTTTCACCCTTTTTGGTCATCTTCGGAACAATAAGTACGTGTCTGTTGATGTGTATAAATCTCACACACATAAAGAAAGTTTTGCGTCGGGGGTCCGACAGCCGATCACTTCGAGTCATTCCAACAGGAAGGAGGTACACGGCTCGTGTTGTCTGTAGTTCAACCATGCCTAGACGGTCAATACCGCGATTTGATCGCGTCCGCATTGTTACTTTGTGCCAGGAAATGCTCTCAAAAAGGGAAGTGTCCAGGCGTCTCGGAGTGAACAAAAGCAATGTTGATCGGAGTCGGCCGAAGTGGCCGTGCGGTTCTAGGCGCTGCAGTCTGGAACCGCGAGACCGCTACGGTCGCAGGTTCGAATCCTGCCTCGGGCATGGATGTGTGTGATGTCCTTAGGTTAGTTAGGTTTAACTAGTTCTAAGTTCTAGGGGACTAATGACCTGAGAAGTTGAGTCCCATAGTGCTCAGAGCCACTTACTGAAGTGGATGACCGCTTCCCTGACAGCAACGCCACCATGTTGAATAATGGTTCTCGTGCAGCCACAGAACGTCGTGTTACGACTCAAACTGTGCGCAATAGGCTGCATGATGCGCAACTTCCCTCCCGACGTCCATGGCAAGGTCCATCTTTGCAACCACGACACCATGCAGTGCGGTACAGATGGGCCCAACAACATGCCGCATGGACCACTTAGGGGTTGCCACCAAGTTCTCTTCACCGAAGAGTGTCGCAAATGCCTTCAACCAGACAATCATTGGAGACGTGTTTGGAGGCAACCCGGTCAGGCTGAACGCCTTAAACACACACTCCAGCGAGTGCAGCAAGGTGTAGGTTCCCTGCTCTTTTGGGGTGGCATTATGTGGGGCCAACGTACGCCACTGGTGGTCATGGAAGGCGCCGTAACGGCTGTACGATGCGCAAATGCCATCCTCCAACCGCTAGTACAACCATATCGGCAGCATATTGGCGAGGCATTCATCTTCATGGATGACAATTCGTGCCCCCAAAGTGCACATCTTCTGAATTACTTCCTTCAGGATTACATTGTTCGACTAGAGTGGCGAGCCTACTCTCCAGACCTGAACCCTATCGAACATGCCTGGGATATTTCCAGAATGAGATTTTCACTCTGCAGCGGAGTGTGCACTGATATGAAACTTCCTGGCAGATTAAAACTGTGTGCCCGACCGAGACTCGAACTCGGGACCTTTGCCTTTCGCGGGCAGGTGCTCTACCATCTGAGCTACCGAAGCACGACTCACGCCCGGTACTCACTCACAGCTTTACTTCTGCCAGTTTTGAAGGTAAGAGACGAGATACTGGCAGAAGTAAAGCTGTGAGTACCGGGCGTGAGTCGTGCTTCGGTAGCTCAGATGGTAGAGCACCTGCCCGCGAAAGGCAAAGGTCCCGAGTTCGAGTCTCGGTCGGGCACACAGTTTTAATCTGCGAGGAAGTTTCATGCCTAGGATAGATTGAAAACGGCTGTTTGTGGACGGCGTGACCCACCAGCCACTCTGAGGGATCTACGCCGCATCGCCATTGAGGAGTGGGACAATCTGGACCAACAGTGCCTTGATGAATTTGTGGAAAGTATGCCACGACGAATACAGGCATGCATCAATGCTACTGTGTATTAGAGGTACCGGTGTGTACAGCAATATGGACCACCACCTCTTAAGGTCTCGCTGTACGGTGGCACAACATGCAATGTGTGGTTTTCATAAGCAATAAGAAGGGCGGAAATGAAGTTTATGTTGATATCTATTCCAATTTTCTGAATAGGTTCCGAAACTCTCCGAACCGAGGTGATGCAAAACTTTTTTTGATGTGTGTATTATTAAGTCAAAATATTCAAGGCCTACGACTTAAGCATGAAATACTAGCTTTGTGTATATATTATTCTGAAGATGTCTCAAACAGGAGAAACACGTTAGCAGTAAAGAAATAAAGTACAATCAAGACTGTTCTTTGTTGCAATTTTTTGTTTGCTTTCTTTTTTAAATCTCTCATCAAGCTCATTTGGCGGGGTACTTCATTAAAAAGTTTACTGATGTCTCGTATTTTGTTTCCCTTTTGGTCCCTTAAAAGTTCATTACGTCTCTTAAAAAAAATGTAATGTTGGTCCCTTAAGTCCATATTTGTTTTTAGATTTCTGCTAAAAACGCTGAGTCACTTCAAGCCAAAGTTCTGAACTTCAATTTCTGCAACATCATTGTGTTACGTAATAGTACAAACGCTAAACGGAGAGCGTGAAAAGATTTGTAGGGCCATTTATTTGCAAGAAATCCAAACTACAAGTAAATAATTCACATTCATTTAAAAAATAGATCTTTTTCCAATAGTGATTACAATTTTTACACACTATTTACACTTCAGTCTTTGGTTGCATCCGGATATGTCACGTACTATTTTGACTCAGTACATTTACACTTATTATGAGAAGTACTATTGTTGGGGGGGGGGGGGGGGTATCCAGTGAAATTTGTGACTGATGATGTCTTCATTGGGGGGATGCAACAAGTTATCTTGGATGGAGAGCCATTGACAGATGTAGAAGAAACTTCGGATGTGCTCTAGGGAAGTGTGTTGGGACGCTTGCTGTTTACGTTGCAATATTAATAGTAATCTCTCTGACATTTACAGATGATGCACCGTCTGAAAGAAGCTGCATAAATATTCAGTCAGATCTTGACAAAATTTCAAATTGGTGCAAAGACTGAAGAATTGGTTTTAACGTTCAGAAATGTAAAACTGTTCACTTCACAAACGGAAAAAAGTAGTATTCTATTAGTGTACTATCAGTGAGTCACAAATGGAATCAGTAAACTCATACAAATATACTTGGGTGTAACAATTCGTAGGGACATGAGATGGAGCGATCACATAGCCACAGTCATGGGTAAAGCAGGTAGCCGACTTCAGTTTACTGGTAGAACATTGGGGAAATGCAATTAGTCTATAAAGGAAATTGCTCACAAATCACTCTTGAGGCTCGTTCTAGAATACTGATTAAGCACATGGGACCCGCACCAAATAGGACTAACTGGGGATATTGAATGTATACAGAGAAGGGTAGCACGAATAGTCACAGGTTGTCTGACCTGCGCGCCTTTGCTGACGAAACTGAACTGGCAGATTCTTCAACACAGACGAAGTATCGCGAGATATAGAATGTAACTGCAAACTGTGAATACGGTATCACCACAGCTATAAAATTTACTGAAAACAAATGAAAATTTTTGCCTAACTGGAACTCGAACCCCGATTTCCTGCTCTACGTGAGCGGTTGACTTAACAACTTCGGCTATCTGAGTACGTTTCACGGACAGACCCAAACTTCCAATGTCTGCTACCCAAAGTTGATTTCTGCATTGGGAAAGACCGTTCAGTATTCTCCTCAGATTGTCTTGGCTTTGGCAGAAAATACATTAGTGCAATGTTTGTATTGACAGTGTAAGTAAAGTTTGATGCAATGTTCCTTCGGACATGCACGGACACTGCTCACGATTTACAGCCGCATTAAATCATTAAATGTATTCGCAAGTTGCAAATACGGTACCACTACCGATACACAATTCGTGATTTAATAAGGCTATAAATCGTCAGTGCTGTCTGTTCCTTCGGACATGCAGGCATACACTGCACCGAACTTTACAGACACTGCACAAATGCATCCCGAGAGAGCCTACTTTCGAAATTTCAGGAGCCAGCTATGAATGATGACCAGGAATATACTACAAACCCCCTACGTTTCGCTTTTGTAGGGATTGTGAATGATACTGGAGGAAGCCGTAACAATTGGTACAATGGAACGTCCTCTGTCATGCACTTCACAGTGGTTTGCAGAGTATGGGTGTAGATGTAATTATATAGTAGTGTTACAGACATCAGTCAACTGCTGGTACACTCAATTTTTGAGATCTCTGTTTTTCGTACTCGTCCCATTTTACCCTCCACATCATGGATAACTTTTAAATAATTTTACAAATCTTTGCCAATTATCATTTTCTGAACCATTTTAACCCATAAACATACCGGAGCACTATAGTGTTCAAACGGCATCCTCGACAGTGTACGGTGCACCTGTGTCAAAATCGTGCGCCTGGTATGCTCTGCATTGCATTTACACACACGGTAGTGGCATGGGCGCTTGGCATGTATGCGCCAAAAGAGTCGTAAAAACCGTTCGTGTAAATGAGGCTAACACTCGTAAAGCACGTGTTTACATACGCGGAATACTCTGAGATGACATTTATTTACGGAATTTGTAATGAAAATGTTATTGTTACTTGTGAAGAATACTGGAGATGGTTTTCTAATCTTTGAGCATCAGATTGTTTATTCATGTTTTCAACATTTTTCTAACATTTTTTTCTCAGTACACATGTTCATTCTGAACGTGCAGCTGAAAAAAATGTGAATGAAACAAAAGCAATTCCTCAGTGCCTAGAACAATGTGGCCGGCCAGGGTGGTCGAGCGGTTCTAGGTGCAAGTCCCATAGTGCTCAGAGCCATTTGAACCAAACATCATTGTGAATATTGTTTTTATAATCAGCAGCTGCAACACCTTCAAACCAAACAGCCAAAGAATCAAAACAATCAGAATAATTTATTCAGTTCATATTATATACCAATGAAGTTACATCCAAAAACTTAAACCCAAATTGCATTGTGGAGCTATTTTCGACAGAGCGTCACTGTATGTGTCAGGCACCCTGTTATCGACAGTCAACTGAATGGGTGTGCTTTACAGACTCCAGTTTAGGACATGATACATAAAACAAGATGAGTTCCCCTGTTTTGGTATTATATTGCTAAAATTATAGAAGAGCAAGCTTTGTATACAGTAGGCAAATTCTAATGAATGTAGAGTACACAAAACTTTTTTCTTTCTTATGAAATACTTTCACAAGACAGAATAACAGAATATCACGGAGAGCTGTAGTTCTCTTAATATAGGATCGTCCAACTGCCAAATAAATTATTACTGCAGCAGGAAATTTGTTAAGTCAAGCAAAGAAAATATTTTGTGTCCCCATTAGTTGTGGACAGGACTTGGATGAAACTGAACTGTGGGCTGGCACCTTTGAGAACATCGTAAGAAGTGAGAGGGTGTAGAAGCCTTCTTCAGTTACTTAGAGCTGGTTAGTGGAAAGGAGATGATTGTTATCATACTAGTAGGTATTCTGGATTAAAAACATATTGTTTAAACAGTGCAACAATTTATCTCACATGTGTAGCTTACTGAGAAAGGTGTCTTACAGTAGCTTTACACTTAATAGCTCAGTGGCCTAACGCCTTCAAAACACAGAAGTGTTGATCCAAGGATAGAGCATTTAAGGAACACTCACTCAGGCACAGACAATACACTGTAAGTACAGATATGCTGAGGCTCAGCACTGCCCACGAGTCTCATGAAACTCGTTTGACCTGGCAGGCTAAAGTTTCATTGGTGGTACTGGTGGAAGTCCTACGCAAGTGGAACATACTGCAAGCTCTATCATACTGCAAGCTCTATCATACCATTCCCTAAAAGGTATACAATATGAGTACAAAAATAAAAGTATGTACCCAGAACAATAGAATATGAAAGCTGAGAACCAGCTAATGGGGTGCACAACCCACAATCCTTCACACATCTGCTCTATCCTTGTGTTTTTCCAGTACGGTTTAGGTTGCCCCAGTCTGGTGAAACTCTATTCTTGCCGAAAAAGTAGCTGTAGCCCTGAACGACAAATGGCATAGCCCAATCATTACAGTATATTTTTTCCCTAGCCATATAAAATAGATATATCAGCTTAAGGGTATAGATCCTACAGGGGTAAGGATAAGAACAGCAACACAGGTTGAGAAACAAAAAGTAAGAGAATTCGAGAAATCCTATGTTTGGACATAATCCTCAGCCACAGAGATTAAAATCAAGAAAAATGTTTTTACAAGTAGCCAAATCAAGCCCATTGTCACCCAATAAATGTCAAGTAGAGCTGTGGTGGCACTCTTTTACAATAGGCTCATGGGACAACCTGAAGGGGGAAATTTCTGGGTGTTTCAAACTCTTTTATACAACATGGAAAGTCCTGAATCATCTAAGGATGGACATACCACAATATACAGAAAATCTGAAGAAACAACAGTATATTAGTACTGATGAACATCCTCAATGTAGCGAACTACATGATCCACCACATTGCTAATCTGCAAACAGGTGGAATGACATTGCTACACCGAACAACAAGGCTATTCAAGGTTGCTATTTTATGGATTAATTGTGGAATCTGAACACCAGAAAACCCTGCTGGACACCATTTTCATTACCACGTGACACATTCGAATGAAATTTACTACATATGTTTTTAACGTGTTGACTTGGTTATACGAGTGTTAAGTGAGGTTGATTTAACATTCTACCATAAATTATAATTCTACTTAATGATTTTATTCTTCCTATTGTATGATGTCTTTGACAAGAAAAAATAAAATACCTCATCGACAGGCATCCCCTGATGACTTCATCATTAACAGAATGGTAACATTCTTCAACAGAGATTACACAAAGTCCCTGAAAATGGTATTATCCCAATGATATAATAAAACAGATTCTGCAGAATTTGCAAGGTAGAGAAAGGAGCCAGTAGTAAGATCACAGAATTTGCTTGGATGGCTAAACTGTTATGGGAAAAGTTGAAATCCATGTTTACCACCAGTCCAGTACACAGTTTTAGCTTGCCACATATAATAAATACGGTAAATAATCTGCAAGGAGTACAATAATTCCACCCCACAAACTCTGTCTCTTTCACATAAATATCTGTAACATAATGCTAAAACATAATACAAAGTGGAATAAAAGTTCAAATTATTTGTACTGTAACTTCCTGGCAGATTAAAACTGTGTGCCCGACCGAGACTCGAACTCGGGACCTTTGCCTTTCGCGGGCAAGTGCTCTACCATCTGAGCTACCGAAGCACGACTCACACCCGGTACTCACAGCTTTACTTCTGCCAGTATCTCGTCTCCTACCTTCCAAACTTTACAGAAGCTCTCCTGCGAACCTTGCAGAACTAGCACTCCTGAAAGAAAGGATATAGCGGAGACATGGCTTAGCCACAGCCTGGGGGATGTTTCCAGAATGAGATTTTCACTCTGCAGCGGAGTGTGCGCTGATATGAAACTTCCTGGCAGATTAAAACTGTGTGCCCGACCGAGACTCGAACTCGGGACCTTTGCCTTTTGCGGGCAAGTGCTCTACCATCTGAGCTACCGAAGCTTCATATCGGCGCACACTCCGCTGCAGAGTGAAAATCTCATTCTGGAAACATCCCCCAGGCTGTGGCTAAGCCATGTCTCCGCTATATCCTTTCTCTCAGGAGTGCTAGTTCTGCAAGGTTCGCAGGAGAGCTTCTGTAAAGTTTGGAAGGTAGGAGACGAGATACTGGCAGAAGTAAAGCTGTGAGTACCGGGCGTGAGTTATGCTTCGGTAGCTCAGGTGGTAGAGCACTTGCCCGCGAAAGGCAAAGGTCCCGAGTTCGAGTCTCGGTCGGCACACAGTTTTAATCTGCCAGGAAGTTTCATATCAGCGCACACTCCGCTGCAGAGTGAAAATCTCATTCTATTTGTACTGTTTTGAAAAAGGTGATAGTATATTCACAATATTATAGAGATAGGTAGGTCAAGATTTAAGGTATTTTACATTACCCTCAGATTGATTTTGTTGGTGTACTGAGGTTGCAATAGTGCCTTGGCCACTTCCTCTGCTCTTCTCCGCCCCTTTTTCTTAACAGTGGGGGGAGAATTAACTATACTATAGTCTGTGATCACACAAGGTGGGTCCTTATCCTGGGGCTATCTGTTCTTCCCTTTTAATCTCACCCAACCCATTCCTCTTTCGTACCCAATGAAAGAACTAGGAGTTTTGAAGGCTACAACAGTCTTGTGCACTTTTATAAGTGTGTATCAATAGAAATAATAATTTTACCTTTTCACACACACACACACACACACACACACACACACACAGTGCCTGTTCAAAGTTTGGTGTAGGGAGAGAGATTCTGAATACGGAGTACACAGGATGTATTCAGCACCTACCACATGGTGCACAGTGTCATAATCATCACCCAAAGAAAGGATGCCATGTCTCATACACATCAGCAACCACACAAATTTATTTTTCCACAATAGCTCGCCAAACAACTCACTGTTTTTTTTTAAACCATGAACACTTATCTGCAACAATTTAGTAGTTTCCTTCTTAAAAAAGTTGGCATGTAATCCCAGGAATTAGCATATTGCCATTTTAACTTTTTTATGACTTCTCAATGTACATCTAAAAACAGCCTGATGAGAGATCCAGCTGCAATTGCTATTCACTCGATCACTGTGCTCCGTAGATCAAGGAGGAGACTCTCAAAGAATGTGGGATGAGTTAAGGTATATTTACATTAATGTGAAACAAAGATATCGTAGAAACTTAATCTGTATAATGTATTAACAATAAATCGTCACTATACTACTTAAGCTATTCACATTTATGCCATCTAAATTTAATTGGGTAAAATTTTAGGAAAGCTGCTACTTTGAAAAAAAGTTGCTGCCATGTCAGTTTTACTATTACCTTTTGCTGCTTGCTTCCTATTACATGCTGTAGACGCTAAAGGCATAAACATTAACATAAACACAAAGGAGGACTTCAGACTGCCCAAGGGGACAGGAACGGTGCAGGGGAACAAGCCCTGCCTCCCTCTCACAGCAGCACTGAAAGTATGTCCATATTCTGTGCTTCTGTGAGAGCACAACTAATGTTGGCATAGTTATCATCGATCCATCTGGTACTGTAAGGGTCATACTCGAGCCCGTCACGGATCAGGAGTGGTCTCTCTATTAATTTGCAGATAATAAAAGAAAACAACAAGCAAGCTCAACACAAAGCATTTGGTAAGGGCTACAGCACAATTGTTTGCTGAGGTTGGCGCGCACGCCCCCCCTCCCCCCCCCCACAGTAACTGCTACATTAGAATGTCCTAATAATAGTAGGTAAATATTTACTTTATTAGTGTGGTATTCACAAACCTCTGATTGTTTAAAGAACTGAGCTCTCATATGCATAAAAAAGCTTCTAACTCTTCAAAATTCTGTTTACTTCACAAATGACTTAGTGTATTAAGTACTTGGGATTGATGAAGTTAGTGAGAAAAAGTTTAGAAAAGATCAAACTAAGTTTCAAGTTTGTTGGAAGTCATTGAACGCACTAATTATAAACTACTGCACAACTATAGTCTGAGTAACTTGTACTTAAAAGAAGCTAATTTCTCATGTATCTTACTGTTTATGAAGTCAAGTCTACTGAGGTATGTGCTGTACAGTGATATAATTTTGCAGCTACATTCAGTGCTACATGTGGACACTGTCTGCAAAATGTGTTTCAAATTCAGTTACTGGTGAAAAAGTAATAAATTAAATCATCATCCCCCCGATGCTGAAGTTTCACTGCATATACAGCAAAAACGTAATAAGCAATGAACTTTTTTCGTTCCACTATTTTGTGGAAAGTGTTGGAGAGAAAAAAATGTTTTGAAAGGTCTGAAATTGTGTAAAGTTTGTTGGAAGTCACTAAAAGTTCTCATTCTCAAATACCGGATACCTCTGGGTAATTTGAGTGCCGTGAGATAACTGCCGCCAGATGTATACACAGTTTCTCACTTTAATACTTCACTTATTATGTTAAGCCCTTAATGAAAGATTATACTTCTTAATAAACAGATTAGGACATAACTCTAATTCTAAAAATGAAATTTTTACTGCCGTGGAAGTTATTAAACAGACAACCTCTGGCTAGGGCTATGCACCGTGAATTTGATCAGGTGTTTAGTAATACAGATGTCACAGAGAAAATAGTTGACATCTCTAAATACCAAGTGCTACTTACAGTACATTTCTACTAGTCATGCAGCTGTATAACAAACACTACTACTTGCCATGTAGCGAACAGAACTTTTCAATCTCTGAATCTAGATATTCAGATGATTTCAAGAAAAAGTTTTTTCTGAATTAGATAGGATTTCTAACGTCTTGCTTTTACTGACAAGATACAGTTGCACAATAATAAATCTCACAACAGGTCTTAGTGAAACTCAGTGTGGTTAGCACTTAGTGTTCAAGAGAACTACAGAACATTGCTATTTACACTGGACGGTATCTGTTCATTACCAGAAGACAGAGACTGCTTCAAATATGTTGTTGGGTTCACAAGAAACATCCAAGACTAGCTGTCAGATTTGAGCAGAGACAATGTTAATGAATGCTGTGGTGTCATCTTTTGGTGTGTACCTTGACCATTTGGTTTTTAGTTGGTGGAGTCAATGAATGTGGAAGCAAAAAGCCTTCTTGTGGTGACAGCCTGATCTATAGCTTAGCCCGAGGTCTAGGTTAGGTTGAAAGGTGACAGTCTGGATGCAAGCCAGCGAAACCAACAAATGTGAAAGCAAAAAACCAGCTAATCTCTAGCTTGGCCCATTTTATAAGATTGGCACTGATATATCATTATAGCCTCCATCTCGTTTACAATATTTGTCGCATCTTTCCTATGTTAGTGGTCAAAGCTGATAACTGAGGAGGAGGAGGTGGTAACTAGTGTTTGATGTATCATACACAATGAGGTCATTAGACGTGGAGCACAAGCTTGGATTAGGGAAGGAGAGAGTAGGAAAGTGGCCATGCTCAACCAAAGGAACCAGCCCGGCATTTGCCTTAAGCGATTTAAGGAAATCATGGAAAACCTAAACCAGGGTGGCTGGACACTGGTTTGAATTGCTCTGAATGGGAGTCCAGTGTGCTAACCACTGCGTTGTCACACTCGGTCAAATGTTCCTCTTTATCCTGTTATTTCAGTTTTTCCACAGCCACTAATGCATTTCTTTAGATTCATAAATAACTTTGCCAATTTTGGAATAAGTAATACAATCAGTTCAAAACTACTTCTTGATTACATAAGTCCACTTTCCAATCAATAATTTCTAACTATTCAGTTCAGTTTAAAAAATAGAGTTCCCAACACCAAAGACTGGTTCAAACACTGCAGTGTATGACTAGGAACAGTCTTACTGGAGGTGGTCCATGGTATGCCTTGCTTTCCTATGACTGCTGAACAGGACAAGAGAGCCAGTTTAGCACGGACTCTGAACCACAGTACGACAGAGTGGTTTCTTTATTACCAGTACCCACAGTGAAAAATAGTAAACATCCTAGGAATGACTGAGGATTGATCTTTGGACCTTTCAATTTTTAGTCTGACACTCTATTACTGAAATATATCTATCTAATTTTACTGAAACCAGATAGAAACCATACGTCAGAAATTAACTTAAAGAAACTATATTAAACCAAAGAAATAAACATCTGGATTCTCATATAAATTTATCCGGACTAGTGCTTTACAACTGTCAAGGAGCCTCCCGATTTGTCACAAAATAATTTTTTTAAATTTTTTACCAGTAGCAATTTAGCAAAAAATAATAATATGGAGTGTGTGTCAACCTAAAGTTGACTTTTTGTTAGCCAATACACACTTGAGGATTAGTTAACAACACTGTACTGCACCGTCAGAACAATATGTCATTGATACAGCTGACATACAAGCCTTAAGAAACTACAAATGGTTAACATCACAAACAAGGCTCTACAAAGTACAGAGTAATAACCACATCATTAACACCTTCGACCATGTTAAAAATCTGAAAAGTGCAGATCAAATGTGAAAGTAGATAATTTATTAAAAAAGGAAGTAGCCTATGGTTCATAGTGTCATCACAAGCTCTGTTTAACCGAAACAGCTTTTTGTCATCACATTCAACTCACAACTAAACATCACCTTCCAATCTAAATTAGACATCGGGCTACGCAACAGTTCATTAGAATATGAAAATTCAAAATATTATTCTCCTCGACGGATCACCATCTCCACAATATGATTTAAGCCATCATCCACAAGATGTAAACAACACTGTAAACAAAATGTACAACTGACATCTATAACAAACATATAAACAAAAACATTGCTGACATCCTCCACATAACATATGACATCACATTTCATCAATACACTGATTGCTTGTGTTGTTCACTAAACATGATGTCTTAATTTGTGACAGTGTTTAAGTGTCTAGCCTATCTCACATAACAAAGATGAAACGGATAGGTTGCTACTCACTGTAAAGATGACACACTGAGTTGCAGATGAGCATGACGAAAAGACTCTTACACACTGAGCTTTCAGCCAAAGCCTTCTTCAGAAAAGAAAGGAACAGACACATTCACGCAAGCAGGCACATCTCACATACACATCACTGCTATCTGACTATGATGAGGAAAGATCTCTTAAGCTAAAGAGCAAGTCACAACAGACTGGTATATAACTGATAGTATCATATACAAATTTTTTAAAAATTGCAGAAAAATACCTGAAATCAAGAGGTCTGACAAAGAAAATAATAGGCCTGTTACATAACAGCAAGCACCTCTAAACCATTCTGAAGAACTACTGTAATTATTAGCTACAAATTTTTAAGGAATAAACTTTGATGGAAGTAATTGAATATCTAACCTCTTAAGCAGCAACCTATAATAAGTTTGTACACTATCGTCGGTCATTTGAATATCCCTTTCACGCAAGGATTATCCTTCGTGGTCACAGAGAGATGCCAGAATATATCATAGGACAAAAAGGTGTGAAATTACAATGTTAATACAGAAGAGGGAAATGCTAATTCTGTTGATGAAGCTAGCTGCACTCTGTTTCCGCAATACGTAACTTCCAAGAAAGTATCCATGCTAACCTAAACGGATTACTTGACCCATTCACATTAACTTGATCTTCTCTCACGATGGTTCATTGTTGACAACAACCTCCAGAAACTACTACACACATTGTGGTTCTTATGCATAAATGACAGGTTCTTAGAATTGCTTAGAATAAGAATAGGTGAGATAGTGAAAAACCTGTTTTCTACATCATCTCCAAAGTGTACTGCTGCCTATAATGCAAAAGCTGTCCTGCCTAGACAAAGTCTGTAACAAGTAACTACAAGTCCCAGTCCTTATAAACAAAAATAATCAGGGCGAAAAAAAAGTCTCTTTTTCAAGTTACCAACGAACAACTCCGCATGCAGCAGAAAAGTATAAACACACAAGACAAATTTGGGATACAGAAAAGTATAAAATACTCGCCTGAATCCTGGTGGATTCGGGAAATTTGAGGCAATCCTGTAGTTTGCACCGGCACTTTCCCACGGTTTTGGTGGCGCAGCCATTTCAGAAAGTTAACACACGACGATACATTAAAAACGTCAAACACATACACATGACACGAACATAATGATAACAGCTACCTGCGATGTTAAGTTTGAGAACCTACTTGCGATGCAATGTCATCTGTGGCAAAGCCGCTGTGGTGGTATGTAATCTGCGAGCGAAAATGACGACACAGTTTTGACAACAGGTTAACAACCAACGGGCAGGGACGCTGGGACCGAGCGCGCAAGACGTATGCCGCACACGGGTGGGCACCTACAGGGGCAGCAAATTCAGCCGACTCGTTATGTTCAGACTTATTTTAATGTGTGCATATCTGCATGTTACAATTATTATTATTTCAATTACGTCATAAAACGCAATGTATTTCTTGATCTTGTAATTAAAATACAAAATGTCTGCAAATTCGAATCACATCGTCAACAGCAGGTAATTCCTTTGTAGGAAGAAGGAGAGCCAGCAGCCAGGTGTCAGTTCCTTGCGCAGGGGAATTCTCTTGACATCTCGCCCTGTGCATTTGTCTGACGAGATTTTGTTCTCTATCCACTTGTTGTGGGCTTTCTTCACGCGACGCAAGTCACAAATTGACCGTTGATTTCAGAATGCGATTTTCATTCTGCAGCGGAGTGTGTGCTGATATTAAACTTCCTGGTAGATTAAAACTGTGTGCCGGACCGAGACTCGAACGCGGGACCTTTGCCTTTCGTGGGCAAGTGCTATACCAACTGAGCTACCCAAGCACGACTCACGCCCCGTCTCCATAGCTTTACTTCTGCCAGTACTTCGTCTCCTACCTTCCAAACTTTACATCCCCCAGGCTGTGGCTAGGCCATGTCTCTGCAATATCCTTTCTTCAGGAGTGCTAGTTCTGCAAGGTTCGCAGGAGAGCTTCTGTAAAGTTTGGAAGGTAGGAGATGAGGTACTGGCAGAAGTATAGCTGTGGAGACAGGACGTGAGTCGTGCTTGGGTAGCTCAGTTGGTAGAATGAACACAAAGCTCTTGGAATGGCATTGACAATGTCCCTTTTAAAAATGATAGCAATTAATTGGCGGGAGGTGGTAAGAAAAATCAAAGGAACTTTGATTGAAAGCTGTCAAAGTAGCATAGACCAGTTCCAGAGAATACTGTTTATCAACACGTATATTTTATCCAAGGCCTACTACATACACTCCTGGAAATTGAAATAAGAACACCGTGAATTCATTGTCCCAAGAAGGGGAAACTTTATTGACACATTCCTGGGGTCAGATACATCACATGATCACACTGACAGAACCACAGGCACATAGACACAGGCAACAGAGCATGCACAATGTCGGCACTAGTACAGTGTATATCCACCTTTCGCAGCAATGCAGGCTGCTATTCTCCCATGGAGACGATCGTAGAGATGCTGGATGTAGTCCTGTGGAACGGCTTGCCATGCCATTTCCACCTGGCGCCTCAGTTGGACCAGCGTTCGTGCTGGACGTGCAGACCGCGTGAGACGACGCTTCATCCAGTCCCAAACATGCTCAATGGGGGACAGATCCGGAGATCTTGCTGGCCAGGGTAGTTGACTTACACCTTCTAGAGCACGTTGGGTGGCACGGGATACATGCGGACGTGCATTGTCCTGTTGGAACAGCAAGTTCCCTTGCCGGTCTAGGAATGGTAGAACGATGGGTTCGATGACGGTTTGGATGTACCGTGCACTATTCAGTGTCCCCTCGACGATCACCAGTGGTGTACGGCCAGTGTAGGAGATCGCTCCCCACACCATGATGCCGGGTGTTGGCCCTGTGTGCCTCGGTCGTATGCAGTCCTGATTGTGGCGCTCACCTGCACGGCGCCAAACACGCATACGACCATCATTGGCACCAAGGCAGAAGCGACTCTCATCGCTGAAGACGACACGTCTCCATTCGTCCCTCCATTCACGCCTGTCGCGACACCACTGGAGGCGGGCTGCACGATGTTGAGGCGTGAGCGGAAGACGGCCTAACGGTGTGCGGGACTGTAGCCCAGCTTCATGGAGACGGTTGCGAATGGTCCTCGCCGATACCCCAGGAGCAACAGTGTCCCTAATTTGCTGGGAAGTGGCGGTGCGGTCCCCTACGGCACTGCGTAGGATCCTACGGTCTTGGCGTGCATCCGTGCGTCGCTGCGGTCCGGTCCCAGGTCGACGGGCACGTGCACCTTCCGCCGACCACTGGCGACAACATCCATGTACTGTGGAGACCTCACGCCCCACGTGTTGAGCAATTCGGCGGTACGTCCACCCGGCCTCCCGCATGCCCACTATACGCCCTCGCTCAAAGTCCGTCAACTGCACATACGGTTCACGTCCACGCTGTCGCGGCATGCTACCAGTGTTGAAGACTGCGATGGAGCTCCGTATGCCACGGCAAACTGGCTGACACTGACGGCGGCGGTGCACAAATGCTGCGCAGCGAGCGCCATTCGACGGCCAGCACCGCGGGTCCTGGTGTGTCTGCTGTGCCTTGCGTGTCATCATTGCTTGTACAGCCCTCTCGCAGTGTCCGGAGCAAGTATGGTGGGTCTGACACACCGGTGTCAATGTGTTCTTTTTTCCATTTCCAGGAGTGTAGCACAGGTTCTCCCCATTCCATCAATGGTGGCGAAGACGATCATGTCCACCTTAGCAAAGTTCTTGTGGAAAGGGGAATTGTTTCGAGTGCCGGTGAAGACAGCAGTTCTGGGTCCAAGCAATGGAGGAATGGGTCTAACCGACATCAAGTCTAAAGCGATGGCATTGTACGTCAAACGAACATGGAGCATAATGTGTAATGATCCAGGGTGCATTACAGCAAAACTATACGATATTGTCAGGCCAGAAAGTGTAGAGCCGCCGATAAATATACAAAAAATAAGTTTTAAGCTGAAACACATTAGGGAGTATTATCTTGAACTAAGTTACCTCAGCAAAAAGATTTTAAACTCCAAAAACGTTACAGCAAAGGCGATTTTAGCTGAAAGACGGAAACATGAAAGGAAAAATAACATAGAAACCAAATATGCTGGAATAGCATGGAATGTGGTCTGGAAAAACATCAGTAGTGATGTTCTTTCGTCTGACGTGAGAACAGCGTGGTAGAAGGTAGTCAATAACATCATCAGCATTAATGAGCGTCTCTTTGCCATCGGTTTAAGTGACACAAACCTCTGCAGCAAATGCAACCTCGTTGATAGTGTGCCTCATCGTTACACTTGTGGAGATCGGATTATCAACTGGGGGTGGACCAGGGAGAAAATTGCTCAAATAACAAGAACTTCAGCAAACAATGTACCGACTAATATTTTCTTCAGACCAGAGGAAAGTTACTACCCTCAGGCGAAAAATAACGCAGTGATTTGGTTAATGGGCAAATATACAAGTTATGTTTTTAACTATGTTGGGAGCGATGAACATATTGAATACAAGATGTATATGGAAAATGAATTCGAGAAAATACTCAAATATCAGAATCACAATAAGAAATATGGTAACATGCTCCGAATTGTCTTCAACCGAATGGGTATAGGTTAGGAACTGGATTCCTAGTAGAGAGGGAATGGATTGGGTCACGTTCCCGACCCTAACCTCACCTGCAAGTCACACATGAAAAATAAATCAGCAGTACAGCAGATACAAGAATATGGCGAGAAACATCTGGTGTCTGATATAAAGGAAGATCTTGAACTCCCTATAGATGCGTTTAGAAGGCTGGAACTGACAAAAATAACAAGGCAGTGAAATATTTTGCGATGTCACTGTTCGGGACATCTCTTCTGTCCATGTAATTTACCCTGGAAGGAACACACATCAAGGATTTATTGAATGATTAATTTTGGTCTGGGAAATGATGATGAGGAACCGGCTGCAGAAGAAGAAAATGTGCGTGCTGATCTGCCACCAGTTGAGGGTGACAGTGAAGGTGCTAAATTGTGCTACTGCTAAAGACTCATTTTTTTGAATGCTGTAATTTATGACTGCAACTATCTGTCACCTTATTTATGTCATTTCATTGTAGCCATTTTTGTTACTGTTTTTGGTGAATAAAAAAAAACAAAAAATAAAAGTTGGTAGAGCACTCGCTCACGAAAGGCAAAGGTCCCGAGTTCGAGTCTCGATCCGGCACACAGTTTTAATCTGCCAGGAAGTTTCGTTGATACGAGCTAGTCAAGCAACTGAGATGTAACTCGTTTATCAGTGCCAGTACTTCATTCTATTTCAACTAATTAATTAAGGTCATAAATATACTATCACTGATTACTTCATAAGTTTTATAAAGTACAGCAGAAGAAAGAAGCATAAATATGGTATGTACAGTTTTCTTTTTCCGTTTCGCTAATTGATAATACTATATAGTACCTGTTTTAACAGATTACTTGTTGTTAACGGTATGCATACAATCAATTATTCCTTTAGACAACCCTCGGCTGGGTGCAACACATATCCCATCATGTTTGAGTACAGCTCACATGCAAGATTAAAAATTAACTCATCACTCAAGACCTCTTCACAGATCATATCTTTAAAATTGATGTTAGCTGGGATGTGTCATTTACACCCCAATGAGTCACAGTTTCAAAGAAGTAATTTTACACATCAATAACACAGCTAATTTTTAAAATAATGTAGCCACCTTGTTCTCATTTTAAAGAAGAAGGCTGAAACATTGTGCCAGTAACCATTCAACATTTGTGGCAAACCAGTATCATTAAATTCACAGGCAAAATATAACCAAGGATTTCCTACTTTTCAAACTAGATCTCTGTCCATAAATAGGATAATATATCCAACCCACTCATACAGTGCTTAGAATCAGAATGCATTCACTGCTCATCGACCACCTCATTTTATGCGATCTTATAATGTATACAGTAGTAATGAGAGATAGATGGTTTAAAGGTGGCTTAGTGATTTTGTAATTATATCCCATCGATTTGTGTCGAAATGTGATGTACACAAAGATAATTACTGAAAGTGCACCACCACATAATGTAACAATTTGTCATTATTACTGTCTCTTTTCCTTTAATTTAGCATGCACTGTGTCGAAATGTGATGTACACAAAGATAATTACTGAAAGTGTACCACCACATAATGTAACAATTTGTCATTATTACTGTCTCTTTTCCTTTAATTTAGCATGCACTGTGTTTTAAATAAATGATTTTATCGAGCATAGTCTATTTTCTCAGATAAATGTAAGTAATAATCTGCTCATAATATTCGTTATAAGATACTGACACAGCTCCGCAAGGTTATTTCAACATTACAGAATTTGTTTCCATGTAATAATAAAGAAAATCACTGGGAGGATGGCAATTTTGAGAGAGTTTGTTGTGGTTCGCTATTATTGGGAAACAAATTAGTATCACATTCAATGTGACAATTCAGTGCTTCAGTCATGGAACTGGCAACCCCACAGACAAATCCTGCAGGCACTGTATTGCATTGCACTTCACATAGGTTAGATCAAACAGGAGGAGAGCGACCACACCAATTTACTCTTGTCCACAGCGGAAGCAGACAGCTTGTGATTTGCTGCTAATTACACTTTGTGCATGGGTGTACTACAATATACATTCATGTTACAACACCTTCAATTTTTTTCTCAGAAATGGAAACAGATAGAAACATTTTGTTTTAAAACAGTTTGCTTTATAACTCGGGCGCACTCACTGTAAATGTACAACAGAGATGGCAGTACTGTATGACACAGAGCTCTAGCAGCAACAGTGAGTGTGAGGGCGGTTTTGGATACTGAAAATGGGGCTTAGTTTCAGGGTTGAGAAAAGGCCTCCTGGACTCATCCACTGTCACAACTGATGAAAAGAAATTCCCATTCACATCGTCGTTATTGCCTGGCAACATGCCACACACGCAACCTTCTGGTCGTCCATCAGCAGTCATGGCACCCAGCTGGAGGATACTGCAGATCTTCAAGCAGGATTGCGTACACACATCCAATGGCAACAACAACTCTGGATCAATGTGTTCCACACTCATTCAGTGATCGTACAAAACAACTTTCTTCACTCACTTGATCATGTCATCAAACACGTTGGCTTGTGACCGAAATTGTCTTGGTTTTTTGTCACATGATGCTCTGCTTTGAACTGTCGCGCCTATGAATTCACATTAGACACGTCCATGACACCATCACCAAATGCCTCACTCAACTGTCGATGAACTTCAATCTTTGTCACACCACTAAAATGGAGAAAATGAATGATTACATGTTGTTCTTGTAACGAAAACGCCACCATTTTAAATATCAAAAACAGTTCTTGCTCTCGCCACAGCCATTTGATTTCTGTGTGCTGTGCAGTGCTGCCATCTTTGTTATGTTCTCGCAACGAATGCAAACGTATTATAAAATAAACTGCATGTTTCTGTTTCCAGCCCTGAGAAAAAGCCTGGAGGTGTTGCAGTTTGAATGAACCTCATATACGGCGAAAAAATCAAGTCCAGTGGTGTAATGGCTAAAGCAGTTGGCTGGAAATCTAAACATCATGCAGTCGAATCCTAATCAGACCATGAAAATTTATCAGTTAATCTTTGGACCTGCCCTTTATCTTTCAACGTTGTGGACAACCCCAGGAACAATCATCTTTCAAAATACACATTGAACTGTAGCTTCGCTTTCCCCTGGTAGGGTTACTGGGACCATGCAAGTCACCCAAGTCGTCCAGCTGAAAGACTTGCAGCAGCAGCCTCATGAGCCACACGACATTATTATTACTACTACTATTATTATTATTATTATTATTATTATTATTAAGGTGGATGAAACAGAAGGCCACTTGGAGTTTGTGCATGGAAACGCTTTTTTTATGTGATACATGTTGTCCAGACTACAAAAATGTGCTGAAACGGGCAGAAACTTGAAGAGATATATGCACAGATTTAATTTTCTGGCAGAATAGCCAAAACAATAAGGACTGAAGGAAGATCTCGTTGTTGTTTTAACGATATACAGAGCAAAGAATGTAACAATACATAAATTCCCTAGCTCGACCATAGAGACAATTTGTTTTTGAGCTACTTTCTTCTTCTTTTTTCTTCTTTTTCTTGTGCCTTTAATCCACATCAGCGCAGCATAGGCATGGTTATCATGGATTTAGCATGCTTAATTTAAGGAGTGGTCGGATGCCCTTCTTATCGTCACCCTGTTATCCCTTGTGACAGAACATACATACCACAACTGTATGTGTGTGGTGTTATTCATGTGAAGTGAGTGAAAGTTTTTCTATATGTTTGTGAATCGTGCAACTGAGATGGGACTTGGGTACGAGCCCAGTGTTCATATAGTGGGCTGTGGTAAAACGCTAAAAACCACATCCAGGCTAATGGGCATGCCGATCCTAGTCATTAATCCACCTTGCGGATTCGATCTCTTGCCAGCATACCTACCTGTGCTGGATGCAGCACTCTAACATGCATGTCTATGTCAGTAAGTGGTTTTGAGCTGCGTTCATACGTTTAAAATGTTTACTTCACGACACAGACACTTTTAAAAAATACTTGGAAATGCAAAGCTCACATCATTAGATGATTATATCACAGAGTTCAGTGGAATCATAACACAGAAATAATGTATAGAGTGTTTAAATGAACTCAGACAAATGCTTGTGGAATTTTCTTGTGTCACACATGTTTATGAATCACCAACTCGGTGCTTCAATGACTGAACCAGTTCTTGTGCACATTTGTCACACAGTTTTCAGTCCAGTTCACAAGTAAAGATATGTCTTCTGATATTAAAAGATAGGCCTATATTTTCGAGAAATCATAAAATGAATTAAAATTCTAGCAAATAAGATGGTAGCCTCAGACAAATTGTTATCTTGACCGTGATACAAGGCACTTTCCCCAGTTTCTTTTATTTATTCTAATATTTGGTTCAGTAAAGGTGTGAGTTATTAGAAACTGCTTGCGAGATATTCGAAAATAACTGAATAAATGGTCTTTGCATGGCCATAGCACTTTATTGCAAAGGCAGTTAAATTTGGCAAAGTGTTCTTGTTAATTTCATGTTTCCTATTTCATCACTTAGTTGAAGCAGGTGCAAATCAAAGCACTTGTTCGTCCTGATCTGAACTACTGCTCTTCATTTGAGGGACTCACTACAAGCCTCATTTAACTGGTGGTCCTGGCCACAATCTGTTTGACTGTCATTCACATCAGGTGTGAGAGTGTTCTGCAAATGTGTGCAACCTTCTCTGTTGGACTGAGCTTTTAAAAATTCATGTGCCCTGTGCATGTGATATTAAAATTCACAATAAGTTCGACTGCAGGAATAAATTCAAAGTGTACCAACACATCAAATTCCTAAAAAAGCCTTCACACTTTAAATCTATGGTTTTTGCAGTGGAACATGCCAATTTTATGATTATGTATTGTATTCCCCTGAATATAACTTCTCTGTACATCCACACATAAACGTTTATTCATCCATACACTCATAAATGCTACAACCAGAAATCTAACATTTACTGATTTTTGGCAACAATTGAGATTTTAACTGTTGCTTTAAATATTGACTTATTCAGGTGAGCTGAACTTAGTAGCAGACCCTCAAAACAACAAAGGAAGAAGTATTGATTGTGTAGTGTTTCTAAAGTTTTGAATTAGTGTATGACAAATTTCAATAATTTTACTATCGTGAGATAAGAGTAAAATACACTTAAGGTATTCCTTTCTCACTGAAAATAACACAAGGTATGTCAGTGAGCTGCACAATGGTAGGGGATGAAGTATACTTGCTACTAACAATCACTGCGCAGGATTCACAGAGAAAACACAGTTGGTTGCCACAGTACTTGAATGAATTTGAAATATCAGTTCCTGTTGACAGAAAATTAGGTTTCATGTCACTTTCTTTTCTGTGTTCATTTGAGTCTGATGAAAACTTTCTCTCCAGTGTCACCTTCAAGATCACAACCATGCCACAGCTCTTACACTTTCTTGTGACACAAGTACACAAAGCAAGAAGTACTTGGTACTTACATTGTGGAATGATGATACGAGAGACATCAGAGTACACTGTATTCAATTTACTACCGAATTTATAAATAATGTAAAAGACTCCTTATGCAAATAATTATAACTGGCAAGTTCACAGTTGTCGATTAATGTCACATCACAGCTCCACGCTTAGTCTGAAACCATCATTAAACAGATCACTGTGCCGAACGGAATACCTTATCATATAATTTTTCGGCACGTCTTCCTTTCATTCTCAGCAAGTCTTCCTCATTGAAAGTATTCCCATTCACATCTGAGACATGATTAGTCAGTAGTAAGTCATTCACCAGCGACCCTACAGGAAAATCTCCTTATACTGCCAGCGCAAAATACACTGCAGATGCTTTGAAAGAGTCGGCAAAAACTTACACAAGGATCACAAGAACAGTTTACTCCTTGTGTGTGTTTATCCAGTAATCACAGGCATGTAAGGGTGGTTTTTCCCTTGCATATCCTGTGTTGTGTTTAGTCAGTAAAGAGTGGGGACAGCTAGCCTGCCAACTACTGTCAGGCCTCTATACATCTCTTATGTGGCACCATAAGTGAACGCCAATGACTGCATTTTGATGTGGCCGACTATGTCAACACACTAAGATTTGACAGTGGTGTGGAATCATTACTCATGTGTGGTCTGCCTAAAAGACTATAGTAACACGAAGTGTAGTTGTATAGAACAGAGGAAAGTGCTCGATTTATTTCAATTGTAAGTATGTTCAACCAAACACTAAAAAATTATCTCGAGAACTTTGGGGGAAAAACTTTCTGAGGCTCAATTTTGTCATCAGAATTGAGAGAAGAAAAGACAGAAAGGAAGACTGACAGGTTTTACTTTGAAATTTTTATCCAAGACTGATAAAGAGTTCTTGGCTTTGATATATTGTCAGTGTCAAGATTCAAACATATGGAATCACCTCAAGACAAAAGACATATTGCAGTAACAGTCTTTCAGGTGCTCTTAATGATAACTGTGTCACAAATGACGATACTCCTGATGAATTTTCAATCAGTACAAAAGCAGTTTGTAGCAGTTTGACAATTAGTGCTGATCAAGGGTTCTGATAGTATTAATAGTGATGTTGTCAATATTTTAATTCACTGTGGACATGTTCAGGTGTATAAGCACAACTTTCCAATTAATAATGATGGAAGAAAATTTACTGACATTTACTATTACATAAATCTTTCTAAAGGTGGAAAAATTAATAGAGACTGGCTTTTTTACTCTTTTTCAAAAGTTCAGTTTATTGTCTTTGTTGTAAAAGGTTTGGCAAAAGTGTAAGGAGACTGTCTTCATTGAACAGCTTTTCGTATTGACAACATTTATCTTTAAGCCTGAAAAGATATGATTTTCTGAATGGAAATGTGAAGTCATGGATGGGACTGAATAATAGGTCCAAAACAAACTCTAGTCTAAATCAAATGCAGCTTGGGCTATTAGAGCTGTAGAAAAGCACTGATGTTATGTATTGGCAAAGATTGTTGCTATGATCAAGTTTTTACGATGCCAATGTCTGGTATTTCAAGATTCATCAAAATATCTTTGAACATAATACAGGAACATATTTGGAGAACTAAATCCAAATCTGATTTAGGTCGAATGGGTATGACCCAGTGTTTATGAGATCATATTCAAAACGAAATTATTTATTTGCTCACGACACTGATAAAAATTATATTTTGAACAAAGTAAGGGAATCAAAATATTTTTCCATCATATAAGATTTCGTAACAGGCATAAGCCACACAGAACTGTAATGTACATAGATTATACAAATAAAAATGTACAGGTATGTGAACACTTTGCTAGATTTGTATGATTATTAATTCAGTTTTGCTTTGAATTAATTTTCTCAATTAAAGCTCATCATGCAAAATTAGTATGGGCAAGGCTATGATAATAGCTCGAAACAGTGTGGAAAATGCAACAAATTGTAGAAAAAATTTTTGGATGTCAACATGCATACATTTTATGTTCTATGCTCAGTTCATAGTTGAAAATTTGTAGTAAATGATATAGCAAATATTTCTCACAGAGTAAACAATTTCTTTGATGTAGTTTAAGAAATTTCTGTTTTTCTTTCATTGTCAACAATTCGATGTTCAGTCACATAAAAATATTTACCAGACTTAAAAATAAAAAGCTCTAAATGCTACATGATGCTCCAACGGAACTGTTACAATATCACACTGAAAAAATATTTCACACACTATTGGAAATATCAGAAAAATCGTGAGCGCTTAATTTTTGACGATGTTAGCAATACTGTCCAGGAAAAGAAGAATTTAGGAGTCTGAATTTATAAGAAAGCTTGTTGATAGCGCAGCACCAACTTTCCTAAGCATTGTTCCAAAACTCTGCACACACGTCAACGACACGTTTCGTTGGCTTCTCATTACAATTGAGAAGGAAATTTAAAAGCAGAAGACTCTTTGCAGATGACCAACATAGCTTGAATAAAGGGAAGCGTTTACACTCTGTTTATTAACGACTTGAGACATTGAAGGGCATCACGCATGCGAGCAACGAATTGCAGCAGTCTGTCATGTGGTTATGTGATTGCAGCGATCGCTTACTCTATGAAAGTGCCAAGTTGTCTGATAAATTGCATGCAGTGATTCCTTGAATAAAGGGAAGCGTTTACACTCTGTTTATTAACGACTTGAGACATTGAGGCATGCGAGCAATGAATTGCAGCAGTCTGTCATATGGTTATGTGATTGCAGCGATCGCTTACTCTATGAAAGTGCCAAGTTGTCTGATAAATTGCATGCAGTGATTCCTGACCACATGATCTATATAGCAGTATGGCTGTCTGGCTGTGACTTGCGTGTTTAGTTATTAAGCATAGTTCTGGAGTTTTGTTTCATTTCGTTTTGTCAATGTTGAGTAAGATATTTACTTTAGAATTTATAGTTATTCAGGGACCTTACACCACTCTGAGAAGTGAAGTTGCAGCCAGAGTGGCCATTTATGTTAAGAAGATATACAAAACGCTCTTTCCAGTTGGCATTGATTAGAATTTTGAAGCTTGTGCTGTAGCCTACAAGTGAATTGATGGGAAGTTCTTTGTAATAGTCACAATACACTGGGTCTATCTGATGATTGTGAGTTATTTATAAAACAAGTAAATTGATTATTAAAGTTTTCAACTTCTGAATGGGATCACATACTATAATATTATGTGGACATTTTAATTGAGATGTTCAGGTCAAATCTATTATACTGTTATACTCAAGACCCCTGTCAATATACATATCTCATAGAGTGGAACCTCCATTAATAAATCACAATTCGCGTAACGTGCAAAACAAATTGTAAAAAAATGACTTGCTTAACAAGCGATATTTCGCGTAAAGAGTGACGGAGGATTTAGTGTGACGTCACCAGCTGTCCCCCGCTGTGAGGGAAACGTTCAGCAATATGAACATCTTTCATTGTCGGCAGCGGCCTATGAACAAGATCTTTAGTGCGTACAATAGAGCCGATATCTCTGGAGTGAGCATTCACATGCGCAGAACAGATTTTGTGTTGTCAACATACATTGCCGGCCTGGTCATGTGTTCTCGGGACGTCGTGTGTTTGTCCGTATAGCTCCCTGTATATTAAGAATGTCACTACATCCCTAATACAGACGGATTCTTTTCGTACGTGTCGTGGATTATTTATATATGTTGCGCAGACATTTTAACAGTTTCCATTAGATACCGGGAATTAACCAGCTACGTAACTTTTAAGGGCAAGTGATATTACATCCTGCTTCTTTGCGATAGGTGTCACAGTTCAGATACACTTGAGTGTTACGGAGCCTGACGTACATTTTAGCAGTGATAGTCTTGCAAAACAATTTCACAGTACACTAATACTTTTGCAAGTGTCCGAAAAACACCGAATTTGCCACACATTAGCGATTATATCCCTGCTATTTCGTCCTTTTTTTCTGCTATTTCTGCGTATTTATTTTCTCGTTTTTGCGACCTAAAGCACAATTTTTCTTACTGGTGACACTCCTGAGTATTTATTTAACGCATTTTACGCACTTGCTCCCAGTTTATTAAATAAATAGTAGACTGAGTAATCTATATACATAATCGACAAGTCACTGATAAATGCAAGGTGGATAGTATTTGCTGAAACAACCATTCCCTTTCCTGTTCCACTATCAAATTTACGAGAGGAAGCGATTGTTTGTAAGCTTTTGTACGAGCCGTAATATCTATCACATAGTCATAAAATGGTAGAAAAATAGGTCTACAGAATCAAACCTTAATTATAATGCATTTCGAAATTTTTAAACTTATACAGTGTGTCTTACTAATATGATAACTATAATTAGAGCAACATGGTATGTACCTATGAAAAGTTACTATCCCTCCTTTCACACATTTTTCTTTGCATCCATAGCAACAACAGTAATTCACCATGGCTATTACACTACCAACAAACGGTGAAACACAACAAAAACTTCTGATACTATAAACTTCAAACGCTGCAGAAAGCACACACGCAAGGCAAAGTCCCGAAAACACGTGACAATCCTGGTTTAATGTTGACAACATGCGCAGAACGCAATGTTCACTAGAGAGATATTTGCTCTATGGTGCGTACTGCCGTCTGGGTTAAGCACTCTTTCTGTTACCGTCTTCGTGCAGCTTGTGATCGCACATTTTTCTAAACTCGTGTACGCACAGAGTTTTTTGTGTGCAAATTTTAATAACTTTCGTAAAAATGTCCCTGAAGATATAGTCACAAGAAGACGACCATAAGAGAAAGAAAATGACTTTAGAAGTGAAATGTAAAATCAGTGAAAAACGCGAATGTGGTTCGAGAGTTGCTCATTTAGCACGTACATACAATCGGTGTAAATCAACTATTTGCACTATCCTCAAGAGTAAGGATAAGATTAAGGGGATTGGAACTTGAAAGGGAGTGACAAGAGTATCTGAACAACGGTTTCGTATTCCAGACGATGCCGAGAGGTTGCTCCTTATATTGATAAATGAAAGGTAATTACAATGTGACACTATCATCAATAACATGATTTGTGAGAAGGCGAGAATGATTTTCGCCGTCCTCGTTACGAAGACTTCAGGATCATCAGTGCCCGAAGAAGTGTTTGAGGGAAGCCGTTGATGGTTCAAGAAGTTTAACAGAAGAACCGACATCCATAGCTTTGTTAGGAGTGGCGAAGTAGCCAGGCAGCAGAGAACTTTATCAGCAACTTCAAGATGCAACAGGTTTTTAATCGTGACAAGACAGGTCTACTCTGGAAAAAGATGACGAAGCATACCTTTGTAACAGCAGACGAGAATTCATTGCCAGGTCACAAGCCAACGAAAGACACAGCAATGCTGTGCTAATGCAAGTGGCGATTTGAAGATTAAGTTGCTGTTTATTTACCATTCAGAATCTCCACGAGACTTCAAGAAGTGTAGTCTACAAGAGCAGGTTAAATATGATGTGGAGGTCCAACAACAAGGCTTGGGTGACACACGATATTTTTTGTGATTGGATCAATGAAGTGTTTGGTCCTCTGATGAAAAAGCATTTGCTTGAGATGAATTTGCCATTCCATATCTCGCTTGTTATGGACAATGTCCTTGTCCGTTCTCCAGGCCTACAATACCACATCCTTGAAAAATTTCAGTTCATCAAGATCCCATTTCTGCCTACCAACACCACTACGTTACTCCAGCCTATGGACCAGCAGATTATTTCTAACTTTAAGAAGTTCTAAAGTAAAGCAGTCTTCGAGCATTGCTTTGAGTTCACTGAAGCTACCAATCTCACTCTCAGAGAGTTTTGGAAATACCACTTCAATGTCATTGACTGCATTAAGAGATCAAAAGGGGTTACCAAGAGGTTACCAAGGGGTTACCAAAAGAACTGTTACTTCTGCTTGGAAGAAGCTTTTTCCGGAGTACATTGTCGAGTGAGACTCTGAGGCATTTGAGTCAGTATCTGTGGAGCCTGTAGCCAACGAGATTGTGTCTTCAGCCACGAGTTTGGAACTAAGAGAGCATAACAATGACATCGATGACTTTGTGGAAGATCACAGCCAAGAAATGACGACAGAAGAACTTATGGAGTCATGGTGTGTTTCACAGCAGCAAGTTGTGAAGAGTTCTTCAGAGGAGGAGAAGGAGGCAGTGGCAGCAAAGCAGCAATCTTCTGTCGCAATGAGAGAAATGCTGAAAGCATGGGAATCGGTTGCATCATATGTTGAAAATCATCACCCTAATAAAGCAGTGGCTATGTGCACTAGAAATTTATTTGACAATAATGCTGTATCGCATTTTCACCAAGTATTGAAGCATCAGCAGTAACTAATAATTATAGGTAGCTTCCTAGTAGAAAAGAATTAGTTATGTATCGTGAATAATAAAGTATATACTATTGTATGTGTAATTCTCATTGTATAAATTGCATGAATAAGATAAAAATTTTAGTATTTTTTCTGCATGGAACATATTATCGTATATTACATTAATCTGTATTGGATAAATTGTAAAGCTCAAGGAGTGTTTCATACTGTGAGTAAGATTCTGGAATGAATTATGCTCGCTATGCGAAGTTCCATTGTAAAGTAAGTATTATAACACGATAACTTATCTTCTTAATTACTGTGTAAAGACAAGTCATTGTTACCAAAAATCTTGAAAAGTTCTTGCCTAATTTACTTCAGACTTTTACATGATAGTCTAATAACAACATAGGCTACGGTTTCTGTAATATAAATGATATACAAATGTATATACTTTATATATGGGAAAGTTTGTTAGCAAAAATCTCGAAAAGTTCTTGACCGAACTAATTCAAATTTTTAGCTGATAATCTAATAAATGTATGGACACATTTCATAATTTTGTTAGCCAGCTTACTTCAAATTTTTTCACAGTTCCCTGATAAACATTTGGAAAATCATAGAAAAATATTTTTAGCAGATTTAATACATATGTGTATATCATATAACAGGGAAATGTTGTTGGCAAAAATCGAAAAATCTTGAAAACTTCCTGACCACTTTACTTCAAAATTTTATGCAATACCCTAATAAACATTGATACATGTTGGCTTAATTTTTTTAAAACAAAAATGCACACTTTTTCTGTTAAAACGAACTGTGAGATAGAAAATGCAGCAAAGTGCTGTGAAAATGTGCAATTTCGATTTATTTCTCGCCATCAGGTTCAACTAGGTTAGGAGGACATGTAAACCATGAGACAAATTGTTTCTACCATGATATTGTTTCTCTTTATATCTTGTTTTCAGACGAAAATTGAATACACAACAATATGCTGTATTATTTTCTTCCTTGTCAGCAATTTTACATAAAGCAGAAAAGTTATATTTAAGGCTTATTGGGTTATGATTAGAGTACTACTGTGGAATCTGAATTATCCGAAATTTTGTAATCCTAGCCATTAACAGATTACATTTCGACCCGAGTACACTGGAATGGTGCTCTGGAACCTCCTAGGGAGTTTTATTTGCACTCACTGGAACAGGTCGCCACCGGAGATTTAAAATCGTACATGCACTGGGTGGTTATAATTAAACTTTCCCTGTTTAATACGTTATTACACGAAGACTACACTGAAGAGCCAAAGAACCTAGTATAGGCATTAGTATTCAAATACAGAGATATGTAAACAAGCAGAATACGGTGTGGTTGGCAACGCCTATATAGGACGACAAGGGTCTTGTGCAGTTGTTAGATCGGTTACTGCTGCTACGATGACAGGTTATCAAGATTTAAGTCAGTTTGAACGTGGTGTTATAGTCGTGGCACGAGCGATGGGGCACAGCGTCTACGAGGTATAGTCTGTCGGTAAACTGAAGAGCGAGCGAGCGAGTCCCCACTCTGCCTACCCTGCTACGTCACAGGGCGCTTCTACAGCCGGTTTCACAACGCAGTACCGGCCCTGCCGCGGTGCGCGCTTTAAATCTGTGGCGACGCCGCCTGTGTTTATTTTTAGACAAACGCGTTAAGAGTATAAGAAAAACAAAAAGACGATAGGTTCTTTGAAACAAAACATTATAGAGTAAATAGTATTAACATAAGAACGGAAGTCAGAATTTTACTACAAACATAGAACCGAATGCCTATTCATGTGAATGTATGTTCCTCTATTCATAAGACGAACCATATATAGTGCAATCAATCTGTAGAATTTAACGCTTGTTCTTACTTTGTGTTTCTAATAAAAGGTAGAAGTTTTCTTTAAAGTGTTGCATTGAAACTTAACAATTCTTGAAACGCAATGAGTGTTTAAAAAGTAAGCAGAAATTTATAATTCCATGTTTTGTACTAGTTCGATTCGCAGTGATTTTTTTTGTCACTGTCTTCATAAACATGTCTGAAAAGTATCTGTGCAATGTTTTGCATATTGGGCATTTTCCCTGTTGTCAGTTGTCAAAAAATTGTATGTGATTTGGTAGCATCAACTATTATTTGTTTTGTATAAAAATAGATTAGAGAATCTGTACTAAATTTTGTTATAAGAATGGGATAAAGTGTATCAAATTTTTAGGAATGTTAAATATTGCTTTTGGTGACACTCTTATGAGTAAACCAAGAGCATACAAGTGGTATAAACATTTAAAAGCGGGTCTTAAAGAACAGCAGTTTCACAAGAATGGATCAGATTAAAAATGCAGTCAAAAGGTGTATGAACTATCCTGAGGAAACAATTCCTAAAGTGTTTTGGGAATTGGAAAAAGCACTGGCATAAGCGTATAGCATGTACTGGGGAATATTTTGAATAGGATAACATTGTTGTACATTAACAAGTAAAGTTCTTACCAAAAAATGAAAATTAATATGTGAACACACCTTTTATATCAAGCTTTATACATAGAAGTCCAGAATCGGTATACATGTTTCGAAAGAAATTTCAGCAGTGTTTAGAATAGCTATTGAACACATGTTTTAAGCAATATTCCTTAGAATTATGTGAATAGTAACCGAGATAGAGTTTTAGTGACAGAATACATTCAAATGCTGCTGTTCTCTAAGCATCAAATGTTTTACGAGATTGAAAACGTAATTGATTTTACTATGAATTTCTCAAGTTATTCCTGGTTTTGTACAAGTGATAATGGTATTTATTGCTTTGGACCACATTTGACTGTATTTATCTTGGAAAATCTTTTACTACCATGTAGTACATTTCTACGAAAAGAAACTTCATAGTGTACGAGCAGAGTCAGGCTTGAAAGGAGACACAACACATTTTTCAAAAGTATATTCATTGCCTGTTTACATACATCGTATTTTAGAGGTCATCATCAACATTGTCACTGTCATTACCGTCGTCGTCGTCGTCGTCGTCATCACTTTCTAAATTAGTAACTATAGCGTCTATTATGTCTTCCATAACTCCATCCTTAACCCAGTACTCTCTTTCAAGTTTCTCCACGTGGAGACAGTATGCACTCTAGTCATCTTGAGTTATCGTTTCAAAACCTGTAACAATTGGGACAAGTGTTTGTATATGCTCTCTTTCGGTTACAGCAAAATTTAGTTCGGAATAAAAAATGGAAGCTCAGAAAATGGCTACATACCTTTTTTTCACCAACTGCAGCAACTTCGTCATGCAAATATCTCGAAGAATATGTCTTCCTCTGACGAAATTCTTGAGCTTTGCCCACGCCATTTCAATTGGATTTAAGTCTCAGTTGTATGGTGGGAGTCGCAGCACAGTGTGTCCATGAGCTTGAAGTATTTTATTAATTTCAAATACCTTGTCTTCTGGCTTATGTTGTTTAATTAAATCAAATAATTTTGTTTTTCTCATTGTCAAATCAGATTCCACCTTATTTTTTAATAACCTATTCAATCATTTCGCTTTTATTTGGGGACCTAGTTGGAGCTTTATTGAGCTCCTTGTTGTGATATGAAGCGTTGTCTATAACAATAACACAGTTCGGTCGCAGATTCGGAATTACTTTATTCGATATCCAATTAGAAAAATTTTCGTAATTTATTTGCCCATGGTAGTCTCCTGTTGCACATCCCGCTTTATAAAACAACTGTGCGTTGGGTAAGAAACCATCTTTTGATCCAATATTGACCACTATAATCCTATTGCTTCCGCTAACATTGTCCATAATGCCATCAACGCCAGGGCCCTGCCAACATTTTCTGTAAGTAATGTTGTTGTGCACCCAAGTTTCATCAATATAAAAGAATTTTCTGCCTAGCTCCCTTAATTTCCTCACTTGGGTCAGGTACTTACATCGCCAGTTAATTATATCCGTTCTTTCTACAAGAATCTTTCGTTTACTTACAGATCTTTTCCAGGTAAATCCCATTTCACGCAATGTCTTGTGTAAAACATCTTTCTGCCAAGGAAAATATATTTTTTGTTTCACAGCAGTAATTTCCGTAATGTCGGCACTATTTTTTGGTTTATGTAAATGTCCTCCATCGTTTGTCGGAGGACTGATTTTGTGAAACTGTCTATAACGATGGATTTCCTCCCTAAATTATTACTTTTCCGTCGCGGCGATTCCAGTAAACCATGTGGCTTGGTTTCACGTTCCTTCCTTATGAGTCCTATTGTGGCGAGGCTGACGCTTGCATATACTGCAGCCCTTTGATTGGGACTGTTAATATTAGCCAACAGTTCTTTTTGTGTCGCCTCCTTAACACACGCTGTAATAACGTTAGAGACGATCGAACGCTCGTTACTCCGCAAATACCTCCTCTTCTTCGTATTCTGCATATTTTCTTGCAATGCAGGGCGATTATCCATCACTTCGGGATACTGAAGTATATCTATGAGTACACAAAGTCAACTGACTGACACTGGCAACAAAGATCCGCCGAACAGAAACGACGTATATCAGGATATCACTGCACACTGAACTACACCGCTAGACAGGTAACGGGGCAACTGATTTTGGGTGGCCCTGTAGGCCAGTGGCAGTGTTCTTCCAGGAAAGGCCACTTCCCCCACCAAAGGCGCTGCTCGCTCTTCAGTTTACAGACAGACTATAGCGATGAAGTGGGGATTTTCCCGTACGACCGTTTCACAAGTGTACCGTGAACATCGGGAATCCGGTAAAATATCAGATCTCCAACATCGCTGTGGTCAGAAAAAGATCGTGCAAGAACAGGATCAACGACGACTGTAGGGAATCGTTCTATGTGACAGAAGCACAACCCTTCCGTAAATTGCTGCAGATTTCAACGCTGGACAATCAACAAGTGTCAACATGAAAACCATTCAATGAAACATCATCGACATTGGCTTTCGGAGTCGAAGGCCCACTCATGTACCCTTAATGACTGCACGACACACAGATATATGCTTCCCTGAGCCCGTCAACACCGACATAGGACTGTTGATGTCTGGAAACTCGTTCGGACGAGTCTCGTTTCAATTTGTATCGAACAGATTGACGTGTACAGGTATGGAGATAACCTCATGAATCCATGGACGCTGCATGACAGCAGGGGGATGTTTAAACTGGTGGAGGCTTTGTAATGGTGTGGGGCATGTGCAGTTGGAGTGATATGGAACCCCCTGATGAGCATAGATACGACAGGTGACACGTAAATAAGCACCCTGTCTGATCACTTGCACCCATTCATGTCCATTGCGCATTTCGACCGACTTGGGCAATTCCAGCAGAATTGCTACAGAGTGGCTCCAGGAACACTCTTCTGAATTTAAACACTTCGGCTGGCCACCAAACTCCCCAGACATGAAAATTATTGAACATATATGGGATGCCTTGCACGTGGAGTTCAGAAGAGATCTCCACTCCCTCGTACTCTTACGGATTTACGGACAGCTCTGCAGGATTCATGGTGACAATTCCCTCCAGCACTACTTCAGACATTAGTCGAGTCCATGCCACGTCGTGTTGCGGCCTTCTGCATGCTCGCGGAGGCCCTATACGATATTAGGCAGATGTATTAGTTTCTTTGGCTCTTCAGTGTAATTATCGTACGAGTACCAATCTTGGTAGCATTAAAGTTCAGAGTATGGGTTGCATGATTTCCGTACGTCACATCGCCACAGTCCATTTCCAGCTATGGCCACCAGGTGCCGTGATCAGTCATCATGATTCGTAGTATCACACACCTGACCAGTCGCAGTGCACTTGTTGACATGTCGACATGAGCTTGGACAAAAGGAGCAGGGCATATTTAGTGAAGCTCTATTATCACAACAACAGTAATGCTGCAGCTGCACTTCGAGACTATCGCTAGCTGAAAGGATTATAGAAGGGTTCTCTTTCTCCACCTGCTGTGTGGAGCATGATGAAGAAGCGAATCAGTTGGAGAACTGGGCGTGGCTCTGGGAAGAGGCCCACGACCTGTTGCACCACAGGTGATTGATGAAATCACTGTTGCTATAGCAGACAACGCTGCGCGCAATTCCCGATCGTCAGGCAGTGCGCGTGGTGTGTCATGACAATTGAACATCCTATGGTCCACGTACAGAAGGTCCTTTGAACCATTCTCACATGGTAGCCGAACAAGATCAATATTTTACAGCAGCTTGCACCACAGGATGCACAACGACATGTTGACTTCGCTCTCCACTTTTTCGCAAGGATTGAAGTTGAAGAGGGTTGGCCCTGGACCAACTTGTGGACAGACGATGCTCATTTTTCTCTGACAGGTGGGGTGAACACGGAATTTCGGAATGTGGGGATGTTCATCTCCAGTCACTGTGCATGAAGTTCCTCTGTATGGTGAACGTGTCACCATATGGTGTGGCTTTCCAGCTACGTTCATCATTGGCCTGTTCTCTTTTGAATTGGTTGGCACTCGAGAATCAAAGACATGCTGTGTGACTAGCCAGAGTTACTGAAATATGCTTCGCCAGCATGTCATACCCGTCCTACAGGAGAGAGAAGCCTCAACAGTTTTCATGCAAGTCCCACTGCACATCACTCGTGAAGTACACATGATTCTCTAAAACACATTTGGAAACGATCGAATTATCAGCCGATCGTTTCCATATGTTTGGCCAGCACGATCACCTGATCTCACTCCATGTGATTTCTGGTTGTGGGGCTACACGAGGGACAGGGTTTACCAGGGGAACATCACAAATGTGCTGATATGAAGCACAACATACTAAGAGAGGTAGCCAGCATACCTGGGACATGCTTCGTTCTGCTGTGCAGAATGCAACTCTGTGCACTCAGATTCTTCTGGACACTGATGGGCGCCATATTGAGCCCCTATCGTAGGATTAATGGTACCAGTATGTAATAGTATGATGTACCGTAGCAACACATTAAAAGTGTTTCAATTGAATTGATTCTGCATTATTTCTCTTCCCCATGTCCTTGACATTAATGCTACCAAGTTTGGTACTCATGCCGAAATTAGTTTCTGTGCTGTAATTTGTTAAATAGGGAAAGTTTAATTATAACCACCTGGGATATTAAATCGCAACATAACTATAATTTTCCAGCCGACGTTGTGATCGTTACATGCTAATCTCCGTGTCTACTGTGTTTTGTTTCCAGCAACCACAGAGATCCACAATGCAACTAAGATATGTTGAGATTCATTCCACAGTTGTGATCAGCAAGTACCGCTTTTTGTTTACGTGTGTCTGCTACCTTAGCGACCTAGTAGCATGGCGATGTTTCATGTTATAAGTGGCAATGAGAAATAAATAATGTAATGAGTGTTTAAACATAAGCACGTATATAATGTGCTTTCATGAAACCTTGTTGCTCCATGCTCTAATTTATGCAATAGCAGGTGATCAACTACACACATAGCGCATGTATGGCTAAAAGGTGGCAGCCTCTCGAGTCGATATGTTAACATCATTCCCTTCACAGGCGTCCGCAAAAGGGAGAGCAATAGGTAGCCCCACCCATCACCCCTACCTGGAATGAAGAGTACAGAGTTTTTATTCACTGCAGAATTCTCATACACTTCTGGAAGTGACTTCCAGTGTGATTCTACAACATCTCTTGCTTAGCCAATTGTAGCATTATGTGGCTGATAACGGTGAGACAATACTATCGCAATTACTATACTGTCTTCTATATGTGCAACACTCGATTATGGAGCACAACTTCATTCATTTGTGAGTCCTTCTCCATTACATAATAATGAGTACGCTGTTGTGCAGCCGATCAAACAGACAGAAACAAAGCCAATCTTGTGTGTAATGCCGACTTCCTTTATGGACTTCTTCGAAGTACTGTTGTGAAACTGTCTATGAGGCGTACACCATCTGCAGCAGAGTCAAATTTCCAATCACATTCTCCAACAATAGCTAAACACCTCGGTTTGTGGAACATTGTTTGGTTACACAGAACTGCTCGTCTGGTACCATGTGCACTGCGCTATAATGGTCGCTTTCAGAACAGCTTTGTCGTTTTCATCATGAGAAAGCATTCAAAAGCAGGTTTCACCATTTTTTAAAATTTATAGGCTTTCAGAATGTGCCCATACAGTAATCGCAGGACTGGGAATGTTTTAATACAGAATGTTTTGACAATTCTGAGTATTACGGGATTGTGTTCTGAATATTACAGGATTACGAGAATTTCATTGTTTGTACGAGGTACCAGGTGAAAGCATCCATGAATTTTGTATAAGGCCTAAGTTTTTACAAAACATACATTGTACACATTTGTTGGGAAAATAATTAATTTGCTGGTATATTTATTGATATGCACATGAGTTGTTTCAGATTTATGGTTAAGCATAATGCAGTCTCCATCAATCAACAACTCCAGAGAGAGAGACTAAGACCAAACCATTGACCCTGCCTAACAAAGTCAGGAATGAGGCTTCAAAGATGGACCCTGGAAAAAAATTGAAAAACCTGACAGTAACAAATCACTTTGTTTTGTACAACTTTTTACACTCAGTTTTGATCATAAAATTTCAGAAACAGAGCGCCAACAAGAATCACAAAACGTCAAAATGTCATTTCAAACTATATTCTTATATAATTGAAAAACAATTGATAGTAATTTACCCTACGATATTCTGGAGTCCCTAGTGCAATTGTTAAATACAATCAATTCTAATAGTAATAACTTTAGAATTACTCTTAATCAGATGGTTTGTTTTCGACTTCAACAAACAATACTCTTAACAATAAGTGTTTCACATTCTCAGTCCACTCAGTTGCATTCATTTACTGTTCAGTTTGAACACATGCTTCATGTCATTGCGTTTTGCTATGAAAAAATAGAAAAATGGAAAGTGAAAGTGAAATTGAAGAAAATCCAAGCACCTCCAGCTCACGCACATTGGGAAGAAAAAAATATCTAAAGAGAGGCGAGGTCTCTAAGACCGAACATCATGTGGGTCGATTTCAGGAGGAATAGCCAAATATGTAAAAGTTCACTAATTGGCTGGTTTGCGACAGTGATCCATATAGGACATGATGCAGGTGATGTAATACAAGTATGGTTTCTGAACTTCAAAATATTAAGAGCCATTCAAAAAGTAAGAAGCACATTAACACAGTGCAGTCTGTTACTGTATGTCAACCTTTAGTTTCTCTCAATTCGTCTGAAACATACAACCACTTAAGAGTAAGGTTGCTAATATTGAAATTAAATTATCAATATTATTCACAAGACATAGTTTGGCATTTTTAGCAGCTGATCATTTATCTGATATGTTGAAAGGAATATTTCCAGACTCAGTTACTGTACTGCCCCTGAGTCCATGGCTCTTAAACAACACCAAGCATGGGCCATTGGAGTGTCACACGAAGAAGTGATTGTGAAACAGCTACAGCATGCTAATTTAGCTAATGACAAATGAGCTCCCTGATATTGGAACTGTAAAAAATGCCTGTATGGTGATCCGTTTTTATGACAAAGATTCATGTGAGGAATAATAAGAGTTCCTCATGAAATAAAAATCATCTAAATTGTAAAATAAAATTATCTCTTGAGTTATAATGTTTTGTATCACTTCTCATTTTACAGGTGGCATCGGAAGTGGATTTTTGGAGTTATATAAAGTTCACAGTAATGCAGATGTAAACACTGAGAAAGCTTCTACTACAGAGAATCTCTAATGTGATCTAGTAAAAAAATTCCAGCAGCAGAGTATTCCTTCTGAAAGTGATATTTGCTTTAGAGCAGATGACTGCAGTTCCATGGTAGGAGTTAATAAGCAGCTTCCGAGATAATTGCCCAGGAAATTTTATAACAAAGAGTATTTGCCAGTCAGGGCATATATGTGCAAGTAAGGCATACAAAGCCCGCCCGGTTGGCCGTGCGGTCTAACACACGGATTTCCGGGTGGGAAGGAGTGCGTGGTCCCCGGCACGAACCCGCCCGGCGGATTTGTGTCGAGATCCGGTGAACCAGCCAGTCTGTGGTTGGTTTTTAGGCGGTTTTCCATCTGCCTCAGCGAATGCGGGCTGGTTCCCCTTATTCCGCCTCAGTTACACTATATCGACGATTGCTGCGCAAACAAGTTCTCCACGTATGCGTACACCACCATTACTCTACCATGCAAACATAGGGGTTATCCTCGTCTGATGTGAGACGTTCCCTGAGAGGGGGGGTCCACCGGGGGTCGAACCGCACAATAACCCTGGGTTCGGTGTGGGGCGGCGGAGGGGTGAAGTGGTCTGTGGTAGTCATCGTGGGGTTGTGGACCACTGCGGCTGAAGCAGGGATGGAGTCTCTCCGTCGTTTCTAGGTCCCTGGTTAACATACAAATACATACAAGGCATACAAAAGCCTTCCAATGGCTTGTGAAGACCTTGAGAAGAGAACTTGAGGTTTCTTCAAACTCAGCGCAAAACGGCAGGTGAAGTTCAAGGAATTTCAGGTATGGTATCACTTTATATATCATATGTTTTATTTTATGACATACCGAGTGGAAAAAAGGTGAACATAATGCTTTATTCTATGTTCTTTTCAATTTGGAACCATATAAATTGCTTCATCTTGTGCAGACACATTGGTTGTCAATGACTGCAGTAGTTAGGATAGTGCTGCAAAATTGGGATGCTCCATTGCCATTTCTTTTTTTTATTTTAATTTTTTAATATAAAGTGGCTTTTTAAGCGAGTTTTAAACGCAGAATGAGTTTTTAACCATTTACACAACCTCTTTACATATACAGCATGTTCTTAAGAGTCGATTCTACGAAAATTTACTGCTTTCAAAGAGTATTTAGAGTCTAAAAAAGTACTAATTGTTGATCTTCCTAACAAGATTGTAGCTCTCTATACAGAAACACTTCGGTATTCTGTCAAATGGTGTTATGTAATTTGAAGATATATGCATGATATTGATCTCAAAAAAGGCAGTGCATTTGGACGATTCACAAACGTATTCTTGTTTAAAAATTCTGAAAAACATTGGGACACCAGATATAAAGAATCATCCACACCTTCTTAGGGTTTTTTATCATCAATACTGGAACTTTCTTGTGAAGAGCACATTGTATCTTCATTTTGTCTGTAGACTATATAAAGGAGGTAAGTTCATTTTTATTTTGAAATGAATTTTAAGCAAAAATATCCTAAGAATTTTCTTTACTTCTACTGTAACATTTTCTCCTTTCGATCCTTTGGACCCATAAAAGCTGCTAATCTGTCATTTTATATTTTTATTGTTTTGTGTTTTTTATACATTTGAATATTTATATGAGGCATACCTAATGAGTGCTATTAATTCTCAGACGTTACAGACACCTTCATGCAAGATCAAATTAAGATATGATATGAATGTGCTATCCATATTAGCCAGAGGGTACATAGCTGAGGGCCACAACACCACCTCATTTATTTTCCAAAGCCCACAAGCCACGGATCTTCATGCGGCAGCGGCCATGGCCAAACTAGAGTCTGAGCTGCGCAAATTAGGGACTGGTTCCGCGGTAACGACTGCAACTCCAGCGAGCGAGAATGAAGTATGGACTTCTCCTTTCGTTCATATCTCAACAGGAAGCACGCTTATGGAGAAGTAACTGGAGGAGGCGCTAAGGAAACAATTTCAAATGCGCCAAGCGCGAACGCTACAGAACCAGGAACAATTTCGAATGGGACGGATAACAGTATACCGTTGGCAGCGAGGATTTGACACAGTGAGATGAACGTCACATTTTCTGGAAGCCGAGAAGGGAGCACAAATGAGGGGACGTCGAACGAGGACATCCAAGGGACTGATATGTTCAGTGGGACGGAAGTTGTCGATGAAATGCAATTTATTTTTCAACACTTCTTACAAGTCCAAAAATGCGAAATTTTCTGATATGAGGGTAATTTTATTCACCACGCATTTGGATATCACAATTTGACCTCTCTTTACCTCCAAATTGGCCTTTAAAATAGAAATTAGTCTTTATTTGCGGACACTTGCAAGAGTCAGTTGCCGAGAAAATGTGCGGAATATCAGCGTCGTGTAGAAGTTACCAGGAGTTCAAGGACAGCTTCCTAACTATCTACTGGTCCAAGGAGACACAAGAACGCTTAAAATACGAGATGATTGCTGGCAAAGATTTGGGAGTTCAGACCACAAAAGCCCAGTCAAGTTCCTTGATGCAATGATTGAGAAGAACCAGTATCTTGACGTACCATGCTCTACCGGTGAAATCATTCGTCATTGTTACATCAAACTTCCGCCAGCATATCAACAAGTATTAGCTGGCAGGTGTAATGTGGAGCTCAGTACTTTCAACACTCTTTACGAATTAGAATACGCATTCCGAGCAGAAAGTATCAGAGAACACAGAGGAAAGTCTGACAGATAAGTCGCAGGCCCAATGTCGCGTCCACAGTATAACCATTACTATGATAGGAACGGAAATGTACGGAATGGAACGTCTTACGGAAACCATTCACGGCCGGGAAATTTCAGGAGCAATGAATCTGAACATCAAAGAGACTGGAATGGGAACCGCAATAGTGATGTACTACGCAACAAAGGCTGGTATGGAATGAGGAATAAAGGCTATGGATCGCTAAACACCGGATGGCGAAACCATGGATCTGGTTTCAACGATAATGGAAGAGGTGCGGGAATAAACAACAGAGGAACAGAAATGGGGCTCAGGTCGAGGAAAGGGAGATTCGGGGACCGAACCCAGGACGAGGGGCGCGAGGGAATGACAACCAACGCCACTGACCTTCTGAACAAGCCGCAGATAGTTTAATGGTAGGTGACAGCCGAACATAAGCATAGTAGTATAAGTTTTGTTTGGTCATGATAGTGTTAAAGATAACAATCATTTTTTTTATAGATTTTCTTTGCAATTCCACCATGGTAATTAGCATAGGAACCTCTCCCATTACTGCTAGTCGTAAGAATTGGCATTGTTAGAATTTCACTGTACAATTATTTCTTCGTGACACGTGTCAAGTCTATAGATGTACAGTTGGTCATCCCAGATCTGACAAATTACAATTGTTGAGAGTAGAAATGTGCCGATTTCACGACGGAAACTTCGTTGTTTATTTGAGTCCTATTTTGCACGAGGTAACATGTTCTCATAGCAGTTTTGCAGTTTGCACGGAACGACAGTACCAGGTGTCACAACAACGATAGAATTTTATGTCTTCGAATCCGAAATAAGTGCACGAGTATTGGGGACAGAATTCTTCTTGTAACATCTTGGAGGTCAGCTACGTTCAGATTTCTTCTGTTTATTGCATGTGCATTGCAGTAAACGCCCTTGTACGATCCGGCATATAATTCGTAGTATAGTGTGTGAGAGGGGCGTCGTTGAGATTAATTTGTGAGACCCATGGAGGTATTTTGCAGGATGGTCGTGTATTGTCCACGTGGGAGGCGTGTTGACTTCCTTGTGTGTTTCGCCGTGGTTGGTGACCATTGCCCAGAGCATTGTGTCTTCGCTGTGGGCTGATTATTGTCATCGCCAGTGGCGCGATGTATTTGTGGCGTGTTTTTGTCTATGGATGTCACCTTTGGTGCGATGTTTCTCGCGAATGAGATATTTTATTCGAGTGTGGTTACGCAGATGAGCTATCGCGTCTAATGCGATTGTTGTTCACTGTGGTTATTCGCTTGTGGTTTCCGCATGTGGTTTTCTTCACTATTGTGCGATGATATTCGTGTGGGCTATTGCGAGTAGTCCGCAAGCGCCTGAGTGGTAGATCTTGGGCGATAGTTTGTAGAGAAGAACGGAAGAAAAGTAGCTTTGCAGTCAAATGTCGATAATACCTTGTCCTTTTTTTATGTGAGAGGAGCTGGAGTGAAAACTTTGTACACCAACCTGAGAAAATTTTGTGTCAGTTTCAGCAAAAAGAGAATTTCGCAGCGGTTGTTTTCCCACATAGGACAGCAAGCAGACTGGTGACGTCGGCACTCATCGAGATTTACACCATACACCAGCGTTAGTGCCACCATAAAAAAATATGTATATATGTTATGGGAAGCCTAGTAGCTCGTATATCTTTTACAGTAGTTGTGTTGCATGAATAAGAAGTAGACTTAGATGGAATGAGAATGACTGAAGTGAATGTGTAGTCTAAGCTGGGTTAGTACTTTGAGTGCACGAAAGGTTGTGGGAAATTAATGCTACACTATCATACAGTACAACAACTCATCACTACTTAAGATTATAAAGATTTACATACAGTTATTTAAAATTATTGCTGTAATAATATCCAAATATTTGTGAAATAGGATAAGAGTATATTTTTGTCAAGAGCTCTGTAAACCATTTTATTTTACTTTTTTTATCTCTTGGAGTAATCATATAAAGTGATCCTTTACAATTTCATTATGATTCTCTGTGTTTATGCTCCAAACATATTTGTAAAAACATGGCACTAAGTCTCCATTTAAGCATTGTGCAGACTGTGGGTGCCTGAGTTGATGGTGACACGTCAGGCAGTTGGAGAGGTTGCTGAGACCACTCTGGTCTCAGCACCTGGGCAGATGGATCGCCAAGCCAACAGGATAGTCAAGGTAGTCCGCCAACCCTGTGAGACAGAGGGAAGGAGCTCTCTCCAGGGGGTGGTGGCCCACGTAGCAACTGCAGGGCAGCTGGTCGACATGTCGTCATCAGGTTGTGTGAATGGAGGCAGGTGCGGACAAGCCCCTTCGCGCTACAAGCAGTCAACAAAGGGCTGGTCCCCTGTCCCACACGAGCGCTTTCACTGCTGCTTCCCACTCCAAGGTCCCAAGCGACCTACCGCTGAATGGAAGGACAAACGAGGAACACCAGGACTTGGCTGCCTGTGGAGTGCTGAAATGAGGTACTTACATGTCTGGAGACACGTATCAGTGCAGACAGCAGGAGGTGATCCACCTCAAACCTGTGTCCATATGCTGCCTGGGTCATCCCATGATTGTCTTCAACAGTGGCAATCCATTGCCAACTACCATGTCATCCAAAAAGGTCAGCAATCGAGATGCAGTGATTGCTGCCGACAGACAAGGTCCTGCCACACTGAGAGTGCTGCTTGTACCGTACAAGCCGAGAAAAAGCGGTAACCCATCTTGGCAAACTCATCCCACATAGCTGCCACAGCTAACCTGTTACGTGACATATATAGTGCAGGGTTTATTCGTGTGACAATCGTAAATTTAAAAATCGGACTCCCTGAAGACCTTTAAGAAGGGAGATGTAGGAGATTTGTTTCTGTCATTAATTTACTTTATGTATGTTTGTTTCACATGTGTTTTATATATGTTTTATTTGTGCTTGGCTGTTTTCATATTTACAAGGTTACATGTATTTTCTATGTTTTCTCTTAATGAACTCATGTATTATTTTTTCGTTTTGTGTAAAGATTCACTTGTTTTATGTCAATCATATGTTGTTCTGTTGTGTTGACACTTATATCTTTGTACTGAAGGAACAGACTGACACATTTTAGAGAAATAGCCTGAACATATTACACATGCAGAATGAAAACTAGGAATCCTTTATATTGGGTGTGTAAGAGAGCATTTGTGATCGATGTTCTACGAAGGAATGAATACAGCCATTTGTATAATTACGCAGGAGTAGTAATTTCCCATGGGGCAGAGAATCCCCAAGACAACAAGATTATATTCTGGTTAGGGAATAACCTTCTCTGGACCCAATTTCAGGATGAATAAGTAGATAAATGTCTGCTTCGCACTGTAACCGTTTAGTAATTGTCAATTAAGTCTCGGTCTTCAAGAATATGACCCGATGGTATGCCTATCACATTTTTATTTCTCACTTTAATTTTGTAGGTATGCAGCAGAGAGTGTGTGTATGACCCCTGGTTGAATGTGGTTAAGACTGTCTATAACACTGTGCTGGTGTTTATGATGAACAACGATTCATTCATGTTTATTTCTTTGATAATGATCCAACTAAAGCGTCACAATTTATTCTGTTCCATGTCACGCTAACCTTCTGACACTCCCCAAGAATAAATTTGAGAGGAACAGGGAGTTTGATAGAGATTGCAGGGAACTCTCACTTCTGATTCAGTGTGATGGTGCTTACTGTTCTTAGGGAAGATGATCTTCATTACGATCTGATTCATACATCATGATGAAATGGTTGGCAGTAGTTAATGCTCTTGCTTGTGTGCTCTAGTGAAGGAATATCGGTAAGCTTTACCTGCATTCAAAGGCGTAGGGCGACGTTTTAAACAACTGTAATAAAAGCATACGGCGACTGAGGGCCGAGGGGAGCGTTTTTCTCAGCCGAACCTGGGTGAAATCATTTGCAAACTGCCGAGTTCTGCGGCCTCATTGTGCAGACACGTTGGATGGCGCTGGTCAGGCGAAGGCTGCATCCAGGTAGACTAGAAGTCGCCAATGCAAAGGGCAGCACGATGAAGACCAGCATTAAAGCAGAGGATGGGCCCTTGTTAGGCAGGAAGTCGATGAGACGACTGCGAACTTTCTGTGAATTTCCGTGGGATAGGTCACTGGCACCCAAACGTCCAGACTGTTACAAAACATATTTGTGAAAGCACAGCTGATAGAATGCTGCAATATCCAAATTTGCGGAGCATTAAATTGAGATAGTGCAAGTAGGACAGCATGGAGACGTGAGCTCAAGCATACTTGTAGTCAAAGTTCCAGTCTACAGCATCCGAGCATCACAAGGAAGGATGGCTATATTGTGCACCAAGCATGTTAATCATTTCACATCTGCACCTGCCATCCAATGACAAGCAATGTGCCCTTGCAACACTCTGTGTTGTCCTGCGTCATTGACTGGAAATCAGCAAAATCTGGATTAGAGAATTAGCATTCCGTATGTTCAATGCCGTGAACACTACGACACGAATGGCTGTGTTTGGAGTGTGCCATTACTGGAAAGCATAGACTGTTGATGAATGGCACACATGTTGTGCATGATGAAGCGTGGTTCTGCAGTATTCTGAATGACCATCGTCAGTGCTTATGGTCATGACCTGGGGATCCCATTTCATCAGCATTTCGGAGAGCCCACAGTGGTATTACTCCCAATAGTCATGGTGTAGTTATACATCAGGGATGACTTCAGGTTATAGCTGGTAGTTCCTGAGGGAATTCAGATGGCACAATGGTATGTAACAGACACATGCATCCTCTTACGTTATCTATCATAAACAGCAATAGGGTGCCACTTTTCAAGAGGTGCTTGTCTACATCTACATCTAAATCTACATCGATACTCCGCAAGCCACCTGACGGTGTGTGGCGGAGGGTACCTTGTATACCTCTATCGGTTCTCCCTTCTATTCCAGTCTCGTTTCGTTCGTGGAAAGAAGGATTGTCGGTATGCCTCTGTGTGAACTCTAATCTCTCTGATTTTATCCTCATGGTCTCTTCGCGAGATATACGTAGGAGGGAGCAATATACTGCTTGACTCCTCGGTGAAGGCGTGTTCTCGAAACTTCAACAAAAGCCTTTACCGAGCTTCTGAGCGTCTCTCCTGCAGGGTCTTCCACTGGAGTTTATCTATTACCTCCGTAACGCTTTCGCTATTACTAAATGATCCTGTAACGAAGCGCGCTGCTCTCCGTTGGATCATCTCTACCTCTTCTATCAACCCTAGATGGTACGGATCCCACACTGCTGAGCAGTATTCAAGCAGTGGGCGAACAAACGTTCTGTAACCTACTTCCTTTGTTTTCGGATTTCATTTCCTTAGGATTCTCCCAATGAATCTCAGTCTGGCATCTGCTTTACCGACGATCAACTTTATATGATCATTCCATTTTAAATCACTCCTAATGCATACTCCCAGATAATTTATGGAATTAACTGCTTCCAGTTGCTGACCTGCTATATTGTAGCTAAATGATATGGGATCTTTCTTTCTATGTATTCGCAGCACATTACACTTGTCTACATTGAGATTCAATTTCCATTCCCTGCACCATGCGCCAATTCGCTGCAGATCCTCCTGCATTTCAGTACAATTTTCTATTGTTACAACCTCTCGATATACCACAGCATCATCCGCAAAAAGCCTCAGTGAACTTCCAATGTCATCTAAAATGTCATTTATGCATATTGTGAATAGCAACGGTCCTACGACACTCCCCTGTGGCACACCTGAAATCACTCTTACTTCGGAGGACTTCTCCTCATTGAGAATGACATGCTGCGTTCTGTTATCTAGGAACTCTTCAATCCAATGACACAACTGGTCTGATAGTCCATATGCTCTTACTTTGTTCATTAAACTACTGTGGGGAACTGTATCGAACGCCTTGCGGAAGTCAAGAAACACGGCATCTACCTGGGAATCCGTGTCTATGGCCCTCTGAGTCTCGTGGACGAATAGCGCGAGCTATGTTTCACACGATCGTCTTTTTCGAAATCCATGCTGATTCCTACAGAGTAGATTTCTAGTCTCCAGAAAAGTCATTATACTCGAACATAATACGTGTTCCAAAATTCTACAACTGATCGACGTTAGAGGTATAGGTCTATAGTTCTGAATATCTGTTCGACGTCCCTTCTTGGAAACGGGGATGCCCTTTGCCCTTTTCCAATCTCTTCTAGAGACCTACGGTGCACCGCTGCAACAAGGGGGGCAAGTTCCTTCGCGTACTCTGTGTAAAATCGAATTGGTATCCCATCAGGTCCAGTGGCCTTACCTCTTTTGAGCGATTTTAATTGTTTCTCTATCCCTCTGTCGTCTATTTCGATATCTACCATTTTGTCATCTGTGCGACAATCTAGAGAAGGAACTACAGTGCAGTCTTCCTCTGTGAAACAGCTTTGGAAAAAGAGATTTAGTATTTCGGCCTATAGTCTGTCATCCTCTGTTTCAGTACCACTTTGGTCACAGAGTGTCTGGACATTTTGTTTTGATCCACCTACCGCTTTGGCATAAGACCAAAATTTCTTAGGATTTTCTGCCAAGTCAGTATATAGAACTTTACTTTCGAATTCATTGAACGCCTCTCGCATAGCCCTCCTCACACTACATTTCGCTTCGCGTAATTTTTGTTTGTCTGCAAGGCTTTGGCTATGTTTATGTTCGCTGTGAAATTCCCTTTGCTTCCACAGCAGTTTTCTAACTCGGTTGTTGTACCATGGTGGCTCTTTTCCATCTCTTACGATCTTGCTTGGCACATACTCATCTAACGCATATTGTATGATGGTTTTGAACTTTGTCCACTGATCCTCAACACTATCTGTACTTGAGACAAAACTTTTGTGTTGAGCCTCAAGTACTCTGAAATCTGCTTTTTGTCACTTTTGCTAAACAGAAAAATCTTCCTACCTTTTTTTAGTATTTCTGTTTACGGCTGAAATCATCGATGCAATAACCGCTTTATGGTCGCTGATTCCCTGTTCTGCGTTAACTTTTTCAAATAGTTCGGGTCGGTTTGTCACCAGAAGGTCTAATATGTTATCGCCACGAGTCGGTTCTCTGTTTAACTGCTCAAGGTTGTTTTCAGATAAAGCACTTGAAAATATATACTGGATTCTTTGTCCGTGCCACCCATTATGCACGTTTGAGTCTCCCAGTCTATAACCAGCAAATTAAAATCTCCACCCAGAACTATAACATGGTGGGGAAATCTACTCGAAATATTTTCCAAATTATGCTTCAGGTGCTCAGCCACAACAGCTGCTGAGCCAGGGGTCCTACAGAGACATCCAATTACCATGTCTGAGCCTGCTTTAACCGTGACCTTCGCCCAAATTATTTCACATTTCGGATCTCCGTCAATTTCTTTCGATACTATTGCACTTCTTATCGCTATAAACACGCCTCCCCCTTCACTGTCCAACCTATCTCTGCGGTATACATTCCAAACTGAGTTTAGAACTTCATTACTGTTTACATCTGGTTTCAGCCAACTTTCTGTCCCTAGTACTATGTGGGAATTGTGACCGTTTATTAATGAGAGCAGTTCTGGGACCTTTCTATAGACGCTCCTGCAGTTTACTAATATTGTTATTCCCTGTTGCATTTTGCCTACTCCTACCTTGCCGCGTCTCAGGAGGCGTCTTGTCGTGCCTAGGGAGGGAATTCTCTAACCTAAAAAACCCACATGTGCACTCTACACGAACTCCGCTACCCTTGTAGCCGCTTCCTGCGTGTAGTGCACGCCTGACCTATTCAGGGGGACCCTACATTTCTCCACCCGATATCGGAGGTCGAGAAATTTGCACCTCAGATCTCCGCTGAATCGTCTGAGTCTCTGGTTTAAGCCTTCCACTCAGCTCCAAACCAGAGGACCGTGATCGGTTCTGGGAACGATACTACAAATAGTTAGCTCTGATTCCACCCCGCGAGCGAGGCTCTCCGCCTTCACCAACTCCGCCAACCGCCTGTATGAACTGAGGATGACCTCTAAACTCAGACGGCAGGAGTCATTGGTGCCAACATGAGCAAGAATTTGCAGTTGTGTGCACCCAGTGCTCTCTATTGCCGCCGGCAGGGCCTCCTCCACATCTCGGATGAGACCCCCCGGCAAGCAGACAGAGTGAACACTGGCCTTCTTCCCCGACCTTTCCGCTATTTCCCTAAGGGGCTCCATCACCCGCCTAACGTTAGAGCTCCCAATCACTAATAAACCCCTCACCCCGTGTGCCTGCTCGGACCTTGCTGAAGGAGCGGCCACATGTCCACTCACAGGCAGACCGGGCGATGCCACACGGCCAGCCTCCACATTGACCCTCCGCCTCGTGCGCCGCGAACGCCGCTGAACCCGCCGCTCCCCTTGGGGAGAGGGTGGCCCAACCGCGCCCGGTACCCGCAAAGATGTCTCGACAGCAGTGACAGTGGGTGAAGCATTTAACACCTGGGGTGTACCATGCGACGCACCAGACTTCCCACTGCCGCTACACTCCGAGGCAGCAGCCTGAAGACGGCTGACTGCGGCCATCAACACGTTCAACTGTTTGCGAACAGTGCCCAGCTCCTCCTGCGTCCGTACGCAGCAGTCACACATCCTATCCATCCTAAGAAATCAATTTACTGTAGAGAGTTAATCAACGTTTAACTAGACTGCTAATTCACTAAAGGCGGCTGATAGTTGACTAAACTGTGGTTACTAGACACTTCTTGTAGAAAACAATGAAAATAGCGCTGCCTGTCTCTGGACTGTATTCAAAACAAACACTAGCACTACTGACACTATGGCTGACTAAAGGGACTCTCTCTGACTGTATTCAAAACAAACACGAAATCTATGGAACACTATTACTAGCACTCGACAATTAAAGCTTCCTAAAAGCAAAAACACATGGAAGAGGTGACAAATAAGAAAAATACAGTTACTACTTAAATTAACGTAGCTCGCTGCACAGCAGACGTGACACAGACGGCAGTTGTCCACACATGTCATGTGTGTCTATCAACTTCTCGTGTGACATTGAGGTACTCTCGTGGTCAGCATGATCTCCAGATCTGTCACTCATAGAACATGTCTGGAGCCAACTCAGATGTCAATTCTGTCTTGGCGACAGTATCCAGTTTATATTGGGCAGTTATAATAGTTGTGGACCAATTTGCCTCAAGAGAGAATACAATGGCTTTATGACACCCTTCCTAACTGAATTAGTGCATGCATCCAGCGAGAACAGGTGCATTTTCGGATAGATCAGTGGGCTCATACTGACAAGTTCTTTGTAAATTTGACTTCATTTTGCAGTCACTGAAGTAACATTGTAACAATATGTGAAATTTCATTCCGTTTGGGCAATGAATTATTTCTCTTAAATGCATCTGATGAAATGCCTATGATGAGAAAGGAACATCAAAGAGAGGAAATGATAGTGATGTGAGAACTATTCTATGCCATACACTCTAAGGTAGCTTGGTAATAACAGGTGTCGATGTAGGGCGATTTCATCTCAAAACATACAGGTTAAGAGTGAATGTGTCACATCACTATTTCAAAGTTTGCTGAAAAAATATATGTTGTAGATCCACATGATAACTCTCCAGAACTAAAATATTTTGATTTTCTGATGGTTTGTTAAAACGATACAGGTTTCTGTAAAAGAGAGTATTTAAGAAAATGACATACCAATAGGGAAACTTCAAAAGTTGAAATAAAGAAACAAAAAGTTATAGAGACCAGAATTTGTTTTCAATAAATACACTACTGGCTAATACACTTGCTACACCAAGAAGAAATGCAGATGATAAACGGGTATTCATTGGACAAATATGTTATACTAGAACTGACATGTGATTACATTTTCACGCAATTTGGGTGCATAGATCCTGAGAAATCTGTACCCAGAACAACCACCTCTGGCCGTAATAACGACTTTGATACGCCTGGGCATCGATTCAAACAGAGCTTGGATGGCGTGTACAGGTACAGCTGCCCATGCAGTTTCAACACGATACCACAGTTCATCAAGAGTAGTGACTGGCGTATTGTGATGAGCCAGTCGCTCGGCCATCATTGACCAGACGTTTTCAATTGGTGAGAGATCTGGAGAACGTGCTGGCCAGGGCAACAGCCGAACATTTTCTGTATCCAGAAAGGCCTGTACAGGACCTGCAACATGCGATCGTGCATTATCATGCTGAAATGTAGGGTTTCGCAGGGATTGAATGAAGGCTAGAGCCATGGGTCATTACACATCTGAAATGTAACGTCCACTGTTCAAAGTGCCGTCTACGCGAACAAGTGGTGACCGAGACGTGTAACCAATGGCACACCCTATGATCACGCCAGGTGATACGTCAGTATGCTTATGACGAATACACGCTTCCAATGTGCGTTCACCGCGATGTCGCCAAACACGGATGCGACCATCATGATGCTATAGTATAAACAGCACCTGGATTCATCCGAAAAAATGACGTTTTCCCATTCGTGCAACCAGGTTCGCCGTTGAGTACACCATCGCAGGCGCTCCTGTCTGTGCTGCAGCGTCAAGGATAACTGCTGCTATGGTCTCCGAGCTGATAGTCCATGCTATTGCAAACGTCGTCGAACTGTTCGTGCAGATGGTTGTTGTCTTGCAAACGTCCCCATCTGTTGATTCGGGGATCGAGACGTGGCTACACGACCCGTTACAGCCATGCGGATAAGATGGCTGTCATGTCGACTGCTAATGATACGAGGCCGTTGGGATCCAGCACGGCGTTACGTATTACCCTCCTGAACCCACCGATTCCATATTCTGGTAACAGTCATTGGATCTCGACCAACGCGAGCAGCAATTTCGCGATACGATAAACCGCAATGACGATAGGCTAAAATCCGACCGTTATCAAAGTCGGAAACGTGATGGTACGCATTTCTCCTCCTTACACGAGGCATCACAACAACGTTTCACCAGGCATCGCCGGTCAACTGCTGTTTGTGTATGAGAAATCGGTTGGAAACTTTCCTCGTGTCAGCACGTTGTAGGTGTCGCCACAGGCGCCAACCTTGTGTGAATTCTCTGCAAAGCTAATCATTTGCATATCACAGCATCTTCTTCCTGTCGGTTAAATTTCGCGTCTGTAGCACGTCATCTTCTTGGTGTAGCAATTTTAATGGCTAGTAGTGTACATTGTTACCAATACTGTGAAACATAATTAATACATACACACTTCTGTCTTTTTCCTTCTTTCTTTCTTTTTTTTTGGAAAGATAAATTACGAAAAGTTGTAACTTCTTGAGAATTTCAAAATTATGTTTTGAAAATACGAATAGTCATGGGATGTTAACAGTCTTGAGAAATGATAAAGTGGAAGAACTGCTAACTGTCAGCCATGACATTGCTGCATCAGATTTTTAAACTATCAAAATATTTTATAAAATGACTTTTATCTTAATAATAAGAATATTTATATATTTGTTTGGAGAGAGAGAGAGAGAGAGAGAGAGAGAGAGAGAGAGAGAGAGATTGATTTTGATTGAGATTTTACTTTAAGTCGTAACTGGTACCTGAATTTTGGTTGCTGCCTCCTTAAATGATCAGCTTCTGCACCAGTTGGTGACGTTTTATAATTTGGAAGAAGTTATTGTTCTTTAAGATTTAAAGTGCGACTCTGTTGGTTACTTGGCCGTATTGCGGATAGCTTTCAGCCAAAGCTTTCGTAGCTTTTCATACCTAAGGGACCACTGTTGTAAGAAAATTTGTATACATAAATGTTTGACAACTCTTACACATATTTTACTCGGTTTTATCACTAAAATATCAATTTTCATTCAATGTAACAATACATTCCGAGCGACGGCCTAGCAACACGTCCTCTTACCACGAGATACAGAGTAACAGTCCTCTTTTTTGTTAATAAATCTACATCTACATGATTACTCTGCAATTCACATTTAAGTGCTTGGCAGAGTGTTCAACGAACCACAATCATACTATCTCTCTACCATTCCACTCCCGAATAGCACGCGGGGAAAACGGACACCTAAAACTTTCTGTTCGAGCTCTGATTTATTTTATTTTGATGATTATTCCTACCTATGTAGGTTGGACTCAACAAAATATTTTTTTTCATTCGGAAGAGAAAGTTGGTGACTGAAATTTCGTAAATAGATCTCGCCGCGACGAAAAACGTCTTTGCTTTAATGACTTCCATCCCAACTCGCGTATCATATCTGCCATACTCTCTACCCTATTACGTGATAATATAAAACGAGCTGCCCTCTTTTGCACCCTTTCGATGTCCTCCGTCAATCCCACCTGGTAAGGATCCCACACCGCGCGGCAATATTCTAACAGAGGACGAACGAGTGTAGTGTAAGCTGTCTCTTTAGTGGACTTGTTGCATCTTCTAAGTGTCCTGCCAATGAAACGCAACCTTTGGCTCGCCTTCCCCACAATATTATCTATGTGGTATTTCCAACTGAAGTTGTTCGTAATTTTAACACCCAGGTACTTAGTTGAATTGACAGCCTTGAGAATTGTACTATTTATCGAGTAATCGAATTCCAACAGATTTCTTTTGGAACTCATGTGGATAACAGCACACTTTTCGTTATTTAGCGTCAACTGCCACCTGCCACACCATACAACAATATTTTCTAAATCGCTTTGCAATTGATACTGGTCTTCGGATGACCTTACTAGACGCTAAATTACAGCATCATCTGCGAGCAACCTAAGAGAACTGCTCAGATTGTCACCCAGGTCATTTATACAGATCAGGAACAGCAGAGGTCCCAGGACGTTTCCCTGGGGAACACCTGATATCACTTCAGTTTTACTCGATGATTTGCTGTCTATTACTGCGAACTGGGGCCTTCCTGACAGAAAGTCACGAATACATTCGCACAACTGAGACGATACCCCATAGGCCCCCAGCTTGACTAGAAGTCGCTTGTGAGGAACGGTGTCAAAAGCTTTCCGGAAATCTAGAAATACGGAATCAACTTGAGATCCCCTGTCGATAGCGGCCATTAATTCGTGCGAATAAAGAGCTAGTTGCGTTGCACAAGAACGATGTTTTCTGAAACCATGCTGGTTACGTATCAATAGATCGTTCCCTTCGAGGTGATTCATAATGTTTGAATACAGTATATGCTCCAAAACCCTACTGCAAACCGACGTCAATGATATAGGTCTGTAGTTCGATGGATTACTCCTATTACCCTTCTTAAACACTGCTGCGACCTGCGCAATTTTCCAATCTGTAGGTACAGATCTATCGGTGAGCGAGCGGTTGTATATGATTGCTAAGTAGGGAGCTATTATATCAGTGTAATCTGAAAGGAACCTAATCGGTATACAATCTGGACCTGAGGACTTGCCCGTATCAAGCGATTTGAGTTGCTTCGCAACCCCTAAGGTATCTACTTCTAAGAAACTCATGTTAGCAGCTGTTCGTGTTTCAAATTCTGGAATATTCCATTCGTCTTCCCTGGCGAAGGAATTTCGGGAAACTGCGTTCAATAACTCCGCTTTAGCGGCACAGTCGTCGGTAACAGTACCATCGGCACTGCACAGCGAAGGTATTGACTGCGGCTTGCCGCTTGTGTACTTTACATACGACCAGAATTTTTTCGGATTTTCTACCAAATTTCGAGACCATGTTTCGTTGTGGAACCTTTTAAAGGCATCTCGCATTGAAGTCCGTGACAAATTTCGCGCGTCTGTAAATTTTAGCCAATCTTCGGGATTTCGCGTTCTTCTGAACTTCGCATGCTTTTTCCGTTGCCTCTGCAACAGCGTTCGGACCTGTTTTGTGTACCATGGGGGATCAGTTCCATCTGTTACCAATTTATGAGGTATGAATCTCTCAATTGCTGTTGCTACTATATCTTTGAATTTGAGCCACATCTCGTCTACATTTGCATAGTCAGTTCGGAAGGAATGGAGATTGTCTCTTAGGAAGGCTTCTAGTGACACTTTATCCGCTTTTTTAAATAAAATTATTTTGCGTTTGTTTCTGGTGGATTTGGAAGAAACGGTATTGAGCCTAGCTACAACGACCTTGTGATCACTAATCCCAGTATCAGTCATGATGCTCTCTATTAGCTTTGGGTTGTTTGTGGCTAAGAGGTCAAGTATGTTTTCGCAACCATTTACAATTCGCGTGGGTTCGTGGACTAACTGCTCGAAATAATTTTCGGAGAAAGCATTTAGGACAATATCGGAAGATTTTGTCTGCCTACCACCGGTTTTGAACAAGTATTTTTGCCAACATATCGAGGGAAGGTTGAAGTCCCCACCAACTATAACCGTATGAGTGGGGTATTTATTTGTTACGAGACTCAAATTTTCTCTGAACTGTTCAGCAACTATATCATCGGAGTCTGGGGGTCGGTAGAAGGAGCCAATTATTAACTTAGTTGAGCTGTTAAGTATAACCTCCACCCATACCAATTCGCACAGAGTATCTACTTCGACTTCACTACAAGATAAACCACTACTGGCAGACACAAACACTCCACCACCAATTCTGCCTAATCTATCTTTCCTGAACATCGTCTGAGACTTCGTAAAAATTTCTGCAGAACTTATTTCAGGCTTTAGCGAGCTTTCTGTACCTATAACGATTTCAGCTTCTGTGCTTTCTATTAGCGCTTGAAACTCAGGGACTTTCCCAGCACAACTACAACAATTTACAACTACAATTCCGACTGTTCTTTGATCCAAGCACGTCCTGTATTTGCCATGCACCCTTTGAGATTGCATCCCACCCCGTACTTTCCCGAGGCCTTCTAACCTAAAAAAACCGCCCAGTCCACGTCACACAGCCTCCGCTACCCGTGTAGCCGCCAGCTGAGTGTAGTGAACTCCTGACCTATTCAGCGGAACCCGAAACCCCGAATGGCGCAAATCAATTGTCTTTTTTCTTTTTTAGAGTCCATACTCAAAGATTCACAACTACTATCGCTGCAGGGATTGCGCGCTAAAGAGTTTCTTGCTGTCCAGCTGTGCTTCACTTCACTTCAAGTACTTTTTTAATCACATTTACATTTACGGTATTTAGATACATTACTGAGCTTCTCAGAATAAAACCAGGCACAAATTCGTTAAAAAAAGGGCAGTGAGACTCACATAGTATTACAATTTGCACATAAAGATGAAAGAATCTCAATTTCTTTGTTATATTGAAATTATTTTCTCCAAAACTACGTACCTAAATATTCTAAAAATTACATGGTATGTTAGTTTGTCATTGTACTTAGGAAAATGTACGATCAGAGTGGGCAATATTTGTCTGTACAAAATGTGAGAAATGTTTTACTGTGGTATCTGCATTTTCACAGTAACAGGCTGCATTTCGTGGAGAACCATTCTTGCAATGTATGTGCCTTTCCAGGACGAATTCCTACCACAGGCTTCATAGCAGATCACATTCCCTCCTTCTTAAACAGAATACCCTTCATGCATCTCTTAAAGCTTCACCAGCTTCATGCTGAAGATTAAATCTTGTTGCAAAATGTTTACAGAGACCTCCTACCCAATCACAAGCACCTTTTTCATGACCTGTTGCTGAAAATATCCATTTTTTGGTCTTAAATCATGTACTGCAGTGTTGACGAAGTTTGTAAAGCTAAAAGCGGTTTTTCAAATGAGGTGCTGAACCATCAGTCACGTACACATGTTTGGAAAATGCATGACCTCTAGATGCTATGTCATAGATTATCATGCTGACACTGTAGCAGGCATGTGTACTGTCACAAATGCGATCATCACTTATAATAACAAAACAGGGTCATGTTCCAAGGAAGTGAGCAACACATAAGAATATTGATACCTGTAAAGTGTGTCAGTGGTATCTTTGAATTTCGTTCTGCTAAGCAACAAACCAGTTCTCAGCAATGTCGAAATGAAGAACTAATATGTCAGTATTCTGGGATGTGGCTGATTTTACTTCTGCTGTGGCCTGTCTCTGACTCCTCCAGATATGACGGTGAGCTATTCCTTTCATGACCCAATGCCTACTCTCTGTAACGAATGTCTCTGTGTCTACTGTCTTCTTCACCAACTCTCCTCCCTCCCACAATATTAGGTTACATCATCTCAATGTGCTGAACGTGTAAACGTTTCAACAGTCATCACTTCAGCACCAAGACACATTGCACACTCTTGCAACCAACATTTATCTTCTGGCTCTTGAATATACACAAATGCATCAGGTCCATTTCTGTGTACTTCTTCCCTGTAACACTGCTTATGGCGAAAGAAACAAGTTTCAAATTAGTGCAGTAAATACGTGTGCATACTTCCTTCACTGTCTGGCATTTTATCCATTTTGGTCATAAGGAGTAGAATTTTGTGAGACCAATTTTTAAATTCGGGTTCTCCTCTTTCATTAGGAGATGTGCTTCTCTTATTGATCTTTTCATATATCTATTTACCTTTTTAACTTTTTCAGCATTTTTACTAACAGAGATAACATCAACGTGGTTAGGACTTTGCCTGCTGTAGTCTTTGTCATCGTTTAGGTAATATTCCAGAGCAACGATAAGTGTATCATCTCGCAATGGATGCCCACAGTAGGAATCTGGGCATGCCCAAATACTTTTCTCATTCTTTATTTTATGAGCTTTTTAAATCAAATAATGTGAGGAAGTGGATATGTATTTCTGTATCTGCTGCTTAGAGTAACTACCTCATATCAGTGTCAGGAACTGTACCTTCTCAACATAGGTGGGTGGTAAGATAGCAGTATCAGGTTTTGAAGCCACACATCACATTTCGTGCACATGTCACTGTCTTCAATGTTCTGCACCAAGTGCATCTACGTTACACACTTAACAAAATTTTGGAGATGTTGCTTGTGTAAGACTTGTTTCAATTTCTTCTACTTTTCTTTTTCATACTGTTTTCTTCCGGTGCTTCTTACCTTTCCTGGGCGTTTGGGAGGATATAGTAGGAGCTACAGGAGAAATGCTAACATTCAATGCAACAACAGCTTCACACCCAGGAATATAAACACCTGCACTGTCTTCTGCAGTTTCACATTTGGGTGATGGTGATCGTTCAGTGAGTTGTCACTAAATTTCTTCATGTACTGAGTGTAGCAATCACTGCACAATGGCTGTGACGCTAATACCGTTATTTGTGGACCAAGATATTTCTCCAATCCCTCTTACAGATTTCCAACGACCGTGAAGTGTTTTCTTAAACACCACCTTCTTGTGTCTTTTTTCATAGTCCACACACCTCACTCTTTCACGACTATATTACCTCATTAACATTGCATCTAACAAAAAGTTCGAACTCGATGCAAATAGTATTGGTAACATGCATATTTCACACTAGAAATTCAGTGATGTGAAATACACAGAACGAAACTTCCTGGCAGATTAAAACTGTGTGCCAGACCAAGCTTTGAAATCGGGACCCCGCCTATCACAGGCAATTCCTCTACCAACTCACTGCCCATCCTCACTGCTTTAATTCTGTCACTATGTCGTCTCCTACCTTCCAAGCTTCACAGAAGCTCTCCAGAACAGGTTCGCAGGGGAGCATCGGTGAAGACTGGAAGGTGGGAGACGAGATACTGGCAGAATTGAAGCTGTAAAGACGGTCGTGAGACTTGTTTGGATAGCTCAAACGGTAGAGCACTTGCTATTGAAAGGCAAAGGTGCCGAGTTCGAGTCGCGGTCCGGCAGCAATTTTCATATTAGTGCACACACTGCTGCAGAATTAAAATTTCATTTGAAAATATGCAGAACGTTGAAAAATTTTTTAACACCTTGCACAGAAACATATTGCCCACTGTGTTTGCATTCACTACTAACATATTAACCAAACAATATTTTGTGTAATGGGTGTTCTCGAGTAAATAATTCGTAATAACCCATAAATTTGCAATTTTTTACATTTTTGGTACCCACAAATTTGCAATTTTTTTACATTTTTGATAATAAATAGTTACATAATACAGATGGCTGAATTGTGGAAGATACTGTTAATAATTAGATCAGTAGTATCTGGTAATATGACAAACAAGATAGCGTTCTGTGACTTTCCAAATTAGAAAAAAATTTTCGCAGGTGGAAAAATAAACTATCGTATTTTCGTCTTAAATTCATAAGTTAAAGGTAGCCCATTAGCATGCAGGTATCAAGTAAATTTCATCACACTAAGAGGGAGCTTTACTGTTTTAAGAGTTATTTACAAAATATACATTTTTCAAAGGGCCATAGTATTTACAAAAATTAAGATAAAACAAAAATTCTTTATTTCTACCACTTATGATATGCAGCGTTAATATATATTTTTTCCAGAGAAATTCATGACCGTGAGTTGACGCTGCTCACATGAAAGCAAGAACTCGCTTCTACCATTAGTAACAGAGACCACATCTGTTGTTAGAAGGAACCAGAACTGATTTGATTTGATTTATTGACCCATCTTTAAGCGTTTTCCATCCAGTTGATGTTGTCATTGAGCATACACTGTATAGCTACATAATAAGTCATACATTTTTGACATGTTGAAGGAATGTATATGGGTTGTACTAGAAGTAATCTTTACACTATACATGGTTTCTTACTTCAACAATTCACCTAATGACATTTTTCTACGAAATAAAAATTCTTTTTACTCTCGAGGAATTGCCCCATAACAACACCACATGTGTGAGGTGGCTGTAAAATAGGAATGATAGGAGTTCAGTAGTAGCTTGTCTATCAGACAAGTCCTAAGTGTAGTTAGTGGATAGATGACTCAGGCAAACGTTTTGCATATATGAGTTTCCCAACTTAATTTTGGGTCAAGATGAATGCCAAAAAGCTTAACCAAGGCATTACAGTTGTCACTATTACATAAGGCGAAAAGAATATTTATAGTTTTAGAGTCGTTAGTTTGCAATTTATTTACTCTGTACCATACACTGGATTTTCTGAGTTGTTCTGCACTTTTTTGATTGAGTGTGTCCAAGACCCCATCAACTGTAGTAAAGGTGGAGTCAGCTGCATGTATGGAGTCATCTGCATGTATGAGTATTATGGACTTATGTGTTATCAATTTTATAGATTATGAAAAGCAAGGCCCCAAGAACAGAACCTTGAGGGGCGCCTTGTGTTACACCCAGAGTGACTGATTTGTTTTGTTAAAATGTACAATTTATTTTCTCTCACTCTGACAAGATGTAACAAGAGACAGAAATTTGCCTTTTTTAATAGAGTTTTGTGTCTGATAGAGTCCAAAGCCTTACCCAGGTGATACTAATAACCATACCCACTGTAAGGCATGGTAATACGTATGATATTCCTTTTGAGTCAAAATCGAAATCACGATGGGAGGAAAGCAATTTGGACTTCTAACATAGAATTTACCGCCCTATGTCATTATAAAATGGCACATTACCTTGAACTAGATATAGATTAATAAGAAAATCACCCAGGGCTCGTTCAAATACATATTCCGTCACTTACATAAGCTAATGTGTGGGATGCAATGAACATTCAATTCCATAGGGCCTGAGTCTGCTTTGTAGCTTGTTCCTTAGATAAAGTAGTTAGTTAGTGATTCCAATGACCATGACACTTTGTTACTTGGTTACATGTTCTGGAAATCAGGGAATATCTGGGAATTTCAAACATGTCAGGGAAATTAGGGAAATATCAGGGAAATCTGAAAAAAAAATACTGGAAAAATATTGTTTTTTTGTCTCAGTATATGGAATGGTTTGTTTACTGATGTGTCATGCATCATCGCTGGCTGGGTGCAGCTGAGTACCTGTGCAGTTTCCCTACTCCCTCATTACTACTACTACTACTACTACTACTACTACTACTACACCTTCCTACCATCCCTTCAGCTTGCAGTCAGTGCTGCCACCAGTTCTTGTCTCTAGCCTTGCAGTTGCCGATGAGAGGCAGGGAGATGTGAGAAGTGGTTCGTTTGAATTTGATTCTCAGAGACTGTAGACACAGCAGCCAGAGACAGTGGTCATGTGTGCATGAGTAATGTGTGTGTGCTCTCGTTTTTTGATAAAATTTAGGTGTGAGAGTGTGGCTGTTTTTTCTACATGCCTGTCAGGGCTCAGCAATCATCTTTACAGTGAGTTGTCACCTATCCTACTTATTATTCAGTCGTAGAGTATTTGAATAAGTTATCTGTTGCATGGAGTGATCACTGTGGTCTCATTTCATCAAAATGTTGTCTACTAGCCATAAATAGCTGGCCACATGATTTGATTTCCGTGACAGGTCATGAAGCCAAAGTGCAAGCTCTGCCCATCGGATCTAGTCTCACCAATCTGCCCACAGATCAGGTCTGTTTGTGTGTGGCATAATGCAGCAGATTCGCGTGGTTTATCCATGGACTCAGGACTGCGGTGCTCCTCAGCAGGCCCTCGGGCATGCGCGATAGACTTTAGGAATTGCAACTGTCTCACTGCAAGTACATTGTACAGTGTGAGGTTTTATGGACATTTTATTTGTTTTAGTACATTTTGGCACTTCAAAAGTAGTTTGTATATAAGAAAGTATGGACGATAAGAAGAAGGAAACTGTGTCAGTCGCTGGCGGTTTGTACACTATGTACTCATATATTTCTCGAAAGAAACATCACACAATACCTATAAAATAGTATGTGTAACATGGTGGGTAATAACCACTAATAACAAACGTAGTAGAACCATCATTTTATTGGTGGTCACCTACAGTGTTGGTTTACACAGTTCTTCCCTGCCTTATACACTTCTTTGAAGAAGCCTCTTTTTTTTGGTTATTTCTGAAATAAGTGACGGTAATTTCAACCTGTCCTGCAACTCCGAGGAAATGAATATTGTTGCCACCAAATGTGTTTCGTTTTGTTGAAATAAAACAACATCAGCGATCTTAATGAAACACATATAACATTTGGTTTGCTTTCTCCATCTAAAGACAGTTCATTACACAAGATGTTGATGTTAGTACTTAAGATTTTTGCTCACAGCAGGAAACGCCATCTGCTTGCAGGTTTTGTTTTAGATGTTTCCTTGTTCACACTATAGTTTCTTGTACCATAGTTGCAAAGACGAATTGTCAGTTGAAGTCTTACCCTTGAGACCTCAAAAGTTGTCAGGGAAAAATGCAAAAACTTGTCTTTAAATCAGGGAATTATCATGGAAATTCGCTTGGGGAAGCTTGTGACAACCCTGGTTTAGGTCTGTTTGTTTGTGTTAGAGTCACATCTGCAAACGATGTTCACTTAATACATACAGAGGACATATAAGAGTTGTTTTTTGCACACTTTAATTTATGTACATAGAATTAAACATAGGTCAGTCCTTGTGTACAAATGTAGTGCTCTATTGATATACAAACCATCTGCAGACTCTGTTGATATCTTGGAGATTTTCTGTGATGTAAATCGTTTTTTTATGACCACGATGCTCTAGTTTTTTATTTATACATTGCTCAGTTGAAAGTTCATTGTGCTTACTTATTGATCCATATAAATTACTTATGTAATATGTTTGTACACTGAATAAAGCACAAGGATGTTTTCTACAGTGTGTGAATTTCTATTAGCAAATAACAGCGATAAATGAATTCTCATAAACAACACATTTGCAAACGTTTAGTTTCAATTTACGTTTTCAAATAAAATGTTTTAATATTCAGATTAGTGCTTACTGGCTGAACATGATCATAAGGAAGCAAGACAGTTGTTGCCCTTGGTAACCATTGCAACCAATAGATAGAGGAAGTCCCATAAAGTGTGACACAAAATGAAACATGTCGAAAAAATACATACAACAACACTTACTGGTATACGGTCTACAATACAAGTAGTTAATGTAAGCTTTTGATAACAATATTAGCATTAAATTGCAAATACAATGGAATGATACGTATTATTATTGTTAATTGTTGATACATATGTGTAATACAATAGAAAAGTGAGATTTAATTCCATTTCAGGTTTTCTTAACATTATACACAAAATTAATGAATGTGAATAAGTAACACCATCTTTTCATATTTTGGTACATTCTATAAATTTTCAATTAGCTCTTTCTCAGTGTTGCTAGGAAAGACTGAGGTTTGGTGTTACAATAATGATAATGATAATAGCAATAATACAAATGATTCATTGCACATGTACAAAGCAGCAAATGTTACAATTCTTACTACATAACTCAATGATTTATTCTTGTGAATACATCAATGATTAACATATGATAAGACTACAAGTAAATGGTTTGCTGAACACTATTTACAAATTTTTCCAAAGCACTTCTTATTCTGACTGCAAGTAAGATATTCTTCTAACATCTAAAAGATTTTTGTAAAAGGAATTTCCTTAGCTGAAATTTAAGATTCCTGTGGAAAGAGTCATACTGTACTGGGCCGTGTATTGACTTAATTTAGACGCTCATATTGTGGATCCCTTTCATAGAGTGCTGTTCTGTGGCTTCTGATGTAAAATGTTTCTTTGCTTCTGGTATCGTACTGATGAATATTAGTACATATGTTGGAGGTTAATCTCTAACAAGCAATATGACTTTCAGAATGTACATATTTGCTGTGGTCAGCACTCCAGTTTTTGGAAACAGACATTAGTATAATTCCTTATACTTTGTTCCACAAATGATTATTATAACCCTTTTTGTCGAAGAAGCAGTAGTTTGTTTAGATTTCCTTTGGTTGTTATTCCCCAGATTTCTGTTATGTAAGACTAACAGTCGCTTTACAGAACTTTCCCATTTCAGATTTCTGTGAATGGTTGAACCAAGAACTTTTACACAAACCTCTTTTTACTGATTCATTTCCTGTATATACATTAATTTCATCATTAAATTTACTATTGTTGATCTCCATGAGACATGTCTTAGTGGTGATTACATTTAGGTGGCTTTCAATAAAGTATGGAACAACTTCATTTGTCACATTATTACAATGGATCTCCAGTTCATTAAATGATTCCTTTTCATACACAATAGGTGTATCATTTGCATAAAGAACTAGTTCAGAATTTAGAGAGCAATATTTAATGTCATAAAACAAAACCAGAAGAGGGCCCAGTACCGTATCCTGTGGTACTCCAAATTTTGTATATTTTGTTTTAGATTTGTGAACACCACTTTCAGTTTTAAGCAGAAAAAAAACTGTTTTCGGTTACCTAAGTAGGAATTTATTAGGTCACAAGCAGTGCCTGTTATCCCAATGGTCCATAGCTTATCTAATAAGACAGTAACATTCACATAGAAAAACATTCCAACAGTCCCTCATGTTCCTGGTTGTCAGTGTTACTTAATACCTCTTCAGTCAGATGAGCAGCTGGTATGCTAACTGATTTACATTTTAGAAATCCATTATGATTTTCACCATTAAACTGTGTATGTTGAGGAAATTTATTCAGGTTTTCAATTATTTTGGAAAGAGAGGAAGTATCGAGATTGGACTGTAATTTTCAATTTTGTACTTGTCACATGTCTTGAATATCATTGGTACCTGGGCTGTTTTTAGTCTGTCTTGTAAGAATTCTGATTATATTATATTATTTATTGCTATATAGTGGGGTGTAGAAAAATGTGTCTGCACACTTTTAATTCATAAAGACTGAGGCCACCATCCCATGCAGAACATGAGAATTTTAAAGAGCTACTGATGTTCATATTATCTTTGAAATCTGTGAGCGTTAGTTATATGCAGCGCTCAGATGCATTGCCTTTAAAATTATACAACAAGTTTTTGTGTTTGTCATTGATGGATTTTCCTACTGAAGAAAAGTGTTCACTGAATATGCTGACAATTTCATGTTGTAAAAATGAAATGACACAGTTTCAGAGACTTTACTCATCCCATACAGATATGATTTTATGTATGCAGACTGAAGCAGAGAATGGAAATTTGTAGCAAGGCTGGGAATCAAATACAGGTTTCCCGCTTACTAGGCAGGTGCGTTAGCCACTAAGCCACCTTGGCACAGTGGTTCACATAACTTCATAGATTACACCAGCAAGCTTCCCTCCTTGATCCAAATTCTCAGTGCCGCCCCCAATCTACTTTAAATTCCCCCCGCACACAAACAGAATTGCCAGGCTCTCCATATACTTGAATAGCACCTATGTGACCAATGTAAATGGGGGATCCAGCCTGAATCCCAGGTGTAGGTATTTATACAAATGAAATGACACGATATCAGAGACTTTACTACTCTCACACAGATATGATTTTATGTATACAGACTGAAGCGGCGAGTGAAGATTTGTATCAAGGCCAGGAATCGAATCCAGGTCTCCTGCTTACTAGGGGGTGTATTAGCTACTAAGCCACCTTGCCGCAGCGATTCACACGGTCGATACTGAGGTGATGTTCCAGAACATGGAGGCCTCGGCAATTCTTTTCGTGTGTAAGGTGGAATTTAAAGTAGACTGGGTCAGGGAGGCATCCTAGTTAAATCCATTTAGCTGAGTGAACCACTGTGCCAAGGTGGCTTAGTGGATAATGCACCTGCCTAGCAAGCAGGAGACCCAGGTTCGATTTCTGGCCTAAATACAAATTTTCAATTGCCGCTTTAGTGCATATACATCAGATCTCCAGTTACTCTTTTATGTGCATCCTATTGTGGTTAATAATAAAGGCTTGACAGGGTTTGTGTCTGTATTTCTGAAAGTGCTTATAACTATCCAGACACCAGCAGTAGCATTGCGTGAAGTCTGTAGTTTGTTTGCAATGTAGTTACTCATGGTCTGTATAAATATATCTTTATAGTATTCTTGATAGTTTTTGAAGCCTTCTGTAAGCTTGAGATTTTCCCTATCATTCAACACTGCACATTGGGTGATTTTAACTTTTGTCTTGCTTCAATGACATTATTATTTGTGTAGATACTTTTGTATATATTTCTTGTATATTTAACTTTTGTCGTTGCAACTGAGCAGCAGTAGTACAAGTTAGCGCAAAACTACCATAAGAAAATCCATCATTGTCAAACGATGACACGTGTGCCAAAATAAAGTTCAGTCTGTTGGTTTTATCAGTATACATAATTCTTTTGCTTACTGGTATATATTTTTTTTATTGTAAAGCGAATCTGGATTCCAATTTAAGCTGTACTGCATGGTGATCAGAGATGGCTAGTTGTAGATTAGATGTACTGATGGAAAGATGAGTCATGTTCGCTATTATGTTATCTTAACTTTTTTGGTTTTGCCAATGTCTCTAGCTGGCTCATGAATGAGTGGGATCAGATTAAAATTATCCAGTCGTAGATATTGCCTTTTGGAGTTGGTTAATGCTGTATCCTGCCTACTTGTCAAATATGGGGTGCCTAGGAAACTTGCTTTCTTGGGTCGCTAGACAACAATTCAAGCAAATAGTATTAATGAATTTTATTTCAGAAAATAAATGACAATATTTAACTTTGAGAAATACATAGATGTGGTGCAATCAAAGGGCTACAGACAAAATAAAAAATATCTTCAGTATATACAACTACAATGCAAGTGAAGTAATGCAGTTGATGCTTCTATCCAGGTCAATGGTCTTGACGCTTCTGTAGGACTCGTAGAACTGGTCGTGGTCAGTCAGGTGCAGCACTTATGTTCTCTTAACATAGAGGGCACTGCCATGTGTTGTTGTCCTGCAGAGGGGTCAGTCAGCGTGCTATTGGCTGACGTCTTCTTCACAGCCCTCTCTGCACTACATCTACATCTACATCTACATCCACACTCCGCAAGCCACCTGACGGTGTGTGGCGGAGGGTACCTTGAGTACCTCTATCGGTTCTCCCTTCTATTCCAGTCTCATATCGTTCGTGGAAAGAAGGATTGTCGGTATGCCTCTGTGTGGGCTCTAATCTCTCTGATTTTATCCTCAAGGACTCTTCACGAGATATACGTAGGAGGGAGCAATATACTGCTTGACTCTTCGGTGAAGGTTGTTGTTGTTGTGGTCTTCAGTCCTGAGACTGGTTTGATGCAGCTCTCCATGCTACTCTATCCTGTGCAAGCTTTTTCATCTCCCAGTACCTACTGCAACCTACATCCTTCTGAATCTGCTTAGTGTATTCATCTCTTGGTCTCCCTCTACGATTTTTACCCTCCACGCTGCCCTCCAATACTAAATTGGTGATCCCTTGATGCCTCAGAACATGTCCTACCAACCGATCCCTTCTTCTGGTCAAGTTGTGCCACAAACTTCTCTTCTCCCCAATCCTATTCAATACTTCCTCATTAGTTATGTGATCTACCCATCTAATCTTCAGCATTCTTCTGTAGCACCACATTTCGAAAGCTTCTATTCTCTTCTTGTCCAAACTATTTATCGTCCATGTTTCACTTCCATACATGGCTACACTCCATACGAATACTTTCAGAAATGACTTCCTGACACTTAAATCAATACTGGATGTTAACAAATTTCTCTTCTTCAGAAACGCTTTCCTTGCCATTGCCAGCCTACATTTTATATCCTCTCTACTTCGACCATCATCAGTTATTTTGCTCCCCAAATAGCAAAACTCCTTTACTACTTTAAGTGCCTCATTTCCTAATCTAATTCCCTCAGCGTCACCCGACTTAATTAGACTACATTCCATTATCCTTGTTTTGCTTTTGTTGATGTTCATCTTATATCCTCCTTTCAAGACACTGTCCATTCCATTCAACTGCTCTTCCAAGTCCTTGGCTGTCTCTGACAGAATTACAATGTCATCGGCGAACCTCAAAGTTTTTATTTCTTCTCCATGCATTTTAATACCTACTCCGAATTTTTCTTTTGTTTCCTTTACTGCTTGATCAATATACAGATTGAACAACATCGGGGAGAGGCTACAACCCTGTCTTACTCCCTTCCCAACCACTGCTTCCCTTTCATGTCCCTCGACTCTTATAACTGCCATCTGGTTTCTGTACAAATTGTAAATAGCCTTTCGCTCCCTGTATTTTACCCCTGCCACCTTTAGAATTTGAAAGAGAGTATTCCAGTCAACATTGTCAAAAGCTTTCTCTAATTCTACAAATGCTAGAAACGTAGGTTTGCCTTTCCTTAATCTTTCTTCTAAGATAAGTCGTAAGGTCAGTATTGCCTCACGTGTTCCAGTGTTTCTACGGAATCCAAACTGATCTTCCCCGAGGTTGGCTTCTACTAGTTTTTCCATTCGTCTGTAAAGAATTCGTGTTAGTATTTTGCAGCTGTGACTTATTAAGCTGATAGTTCGGTAACTTTCACATCTGTCAACACCTGCTTTCTTTGGGATTGGAATTATTATATTCTTCTTGAAGTCTGAGGGTATTTCGCCTGTTTCATACATCTTGCTCACCAGATGGTAGAGTTTTGTCAGGACTGGCTCTCCCACGGCCGTCAGTAGTTCCAATGGAATATTGTCTACTCCGGGGGCCTTGTTTCGACTCAGGTCTTTCAGTGCTCTGTCAAACTCTTCACGCAGTATCATATCTCCCATTTCATCTTCATCTACATCCTCTTCCATTTCCATAATATTGTCCTCAAGTACATCGCCCTTGTATAGACCCTCTATATACTCCTTCCACCTTTCTGCTTTCCCTTCTTTGCTTAGAACTGGGTTTCCATCTGAGCTCTTGATATTCATACAAGTCGTTCTCTTATCTCCAAAGGTCTCTTTAATTTTCCTGTAGGCGGTATCTATCTTACCCCTAGTGAGATAGGCCTCTACATCCTTACATTTGTCCTCTAGCCATCCCTGCTTAGCCATTTTGCACTTCCTGTCGATCTCATTTTTGAGATGTTTGTATTCCTTTTTGCCTGTTTCACTTACTGCATTTTTATATTTTCTCCTTTCATCAATTAAATTCAATATTTCTTCTGTTACCCAAGGATTTCTACTAGCCCTCGTCTTTTTACCTACTTGATCCTCTGCTGCCTTCACTACTTCATCCCTCAAAGCTACCCATTCTTCTTCTACTGTATTTATTTCCCCCATTCCTGTCAATTGCTCCCTTATGCTCTCCCTGAATCTCTGTACAACCTCCAGTTCTTTTAGTTTATCCAGGTCCCATCTCCTTAAATTCCCACCTTTTTGCAGTTTCTTCAGTTTTAATCTACAGGTCATAACCAATAGATTGTGGTCAGAGTCCACATCTGCCCCTGGAAATGTCTTACAATTTAAAACCTGGTTCCTAAATCTCTGTCTTACCATTATATAATCTATCTGATACCTTTTAGTATCTCCAGGGTTCTTCCATGTATACAACCTTCTTTCATGATTCTTAAACCAAGTGTTAGTTATGATTATGTTGTGCTCTGTGCAAAATTCTACCAGGCGGCTTCCTCTTTCATTTCTGTCCCCCAATCCATATTCACCTACTATGTTTCCTTCTCTCCCTTTTCCTACACTCGAATTCCAGTCACCCATCACTATTAAATTTTCGTCTCCCTTCACAAACTGAATAATTTCTTTTATTTCATCATACATTTCTTCAATTTCTTCGTCATCTGCAGAGCTAGTTGGCATATAAACTTGTACTACTGTAGTAGGTGTGGGCTTCGTATCTATCTTGGCCACAATAATGCGTTCACTATGCTGTTTGTAGTAGCTTACCCGCATTCCTATTTTCCTATTCATTATTAAACCTACTCCTGCATTACCCCTATTTGATTTTGTGTTTATAACCCTGTAGTCACCTGACCAGAAGTCTTGTTCCTCCTGCCACCGAACTTCACTAATTCCCACTATATCTAACTTCAACCTATCCATTTCCCTTTTTAAATTCTCTAACCTACCTGCCCGATTAAGGGATCTGACATTCCACGCTCCGATCCGTAGAACGCCAGTTTTCTTTCTCCTGATAACGACATCCTCTTGAGTAGTCCCCGCCCGGAGATCCGAATGGGGGACTATTTTACCTCCGGAATATTTTACCCAAGAGGACGCCATCATCATGTAATCATACAGTAAAGCTGCATGCCCTCGGGAAAAATTACGGCTGTAGTTTCCCCTTGCTTTCAGCCGTTCGCAGTACCAGCACAGCAAGGCCGTTTTGGTTATTGTTACAAGGCCACATCAGTCAATCATCCAGACTGTTGCCCTTGCAACTACTGAAAAGGCTGCTGCCCCTCTTCAGGAACCACACGTTTGTCTGGCCTCTCAACAGATACCCCTCCGTTGTGGTTGCACCTACGTTACGGCTATCTGTATCGCTGAGGCACGCAAGCCTCCCCACCAACGGCAAGGTCCATGGTTCATGGGGGGGGTCGGTGAAGGTATGTTCTCGAAACTTTAACAAAAGCCCGTACCGAGCTACTGAGCGTCTCTCCTGCAGTGTCTTCCACTGGAGTTTATCTATCATTTCCGTATCGCTTTCGCGATTACTAAATGATCCTGTAACGAAGCGCGCTGCTCTCCGTTGGATCTTCTCTATCTCTTCTATCAACCCTATCTGGCACGGATCCCACACTGGTGAGCAATATTCAAGCAGTGGGCGAACAAACGTTCTGTAACCTACTTCCTTTGTTTTCGGATTTGATTTCCTTAGGATTCTCCCAATGAATCTCAGTCTGGCATCTGCTTTACCGACGATCAACTTTATATGATCATTCCATTTTAAATCACTCCTAATGCGTACTCCCAGATAATTTATGGAATTAACTGCTTCCAGTTGCTGACCTTTGTAGCTAAATGATAAGGGATCTTTCTTTCTATGTATTCGCAGCATATTACACTTGTCTACATTGAGGTTCAATTTTCATTCCCTGCACCATGCGTCAATTCGCTGCAGATCCTCCTGCATTTCAGTACAATTTTCCATTGTTACAGCCTCTCGATACACCACAGCATCATCTGCAAAATGCCTCAGTGAACTTCTGATGTCATCCACAAGGTCATTTATGAATATTGTGAATAGCAACGGTCCTACGACACTCCCCTGCGGCACACCTGAAATCACTCTTACTTCGGGAGACTTCTCTCCATTGAGAATGACATGCTACGTTCTGTTATCTAGGAACTCTTCAATCCAATGACACAATTGGACTGATAGTCCATATGCTCTTACTTTGTTCATTAAACTACTGTGGGGAACTGTATCGAACGCCTTGCAGAAGTCAAGAAACACGGCATCTACCTGTGAACACGTGTCTATGGCTCTCTCAGTCTCGTGGACGAATAGCGCGAGCTGGGTTTCACACGACCGTCTTTTTCGAAATCCATGCTGATCCCTACAGAGTAGATTTCTAGTCTCCAGAAAAGTCATTATACTCGAACACAATACGTGTTCCAAAATTCTACAACTGATCGACGTTAGAGATATAGGTATATAGTTCTGAACATCTGTTCGACATCCCTTCTTGAAAAGGGGGATGCCCTGTGCCCTTTTCCAATCTCTTCTAGAGACTTATGGTACACCGCTGAAAGAAGGGGGGCAAGTTTCTTTCGCATACTTTGTGTAAAATCGAACTGGTATCCCATCAGGTGCAGCGGCCTTTCCTCTTTTGAGAGATCTTAATTGTTTCTCTATCCCTCTGTCGTCTATTTCGATATCTACCATTTTGTCATCTGTGCGACAATCTAGAGAAGGAACTACAGTGCAGTCTTCCTCTGTGAAACAGCTTTGGAAAAAGAGATTTAGTATTTCGGCCTATAGTCTGTCATCCTCTGTTTCAGTACCACTTTGGTCACAGAGTGCCTGGACATTTTGTTTTGATCCACCTATCGCTTTGACAAAAGACCAAAATTTCTTAGAATTTTCTGCCAGGTCAGTACATAGAACTTTACTTTCGAATTCATTGAACGCCTCTCGCATAGCCCTCCTCACACTACATTTCGCTTCGCGCAATTTTTGTTTGTCTGCAAGGCTTTGGCTATGTTTATGTTTGCTGTGAAGTTCCCTTTGCTTCTGCGGCAGTTTCCTATCTCTAATGTTCCCTACCAGTGTGTAAGTGCTTGACGTTATGCCAGAACAGTTAATAAGTCTATATTTAGATTCCCTGTTATTATAATAGTTGCACTGCCATCTAATGCAGGAAATGTACTTTTTACATTTAATAGCAAGTCAAATAAATTTTCCAAAAAGGTGTCCACATTTGGCACAGGTGGCCTGTAGACACCATTAACTGCTATTTTTTCTCTAACACGCTTGTTATTTATTGTAGCAAATTCTGAGACTTGTTGTAAGCAGAAGGCATTTATGTCAGTAACACTGAAATTATTTTCTTTTGTAATGAAGACTATTGGAGAAACCCAGGATTGCCCAGGTATTTACTTATAGCTGTATGCAGCACCCATATATTCAGCATATGACCAAGTGCTTAATGTTTATGACGGCATACGTCCTGAACTATATGTGAATTAATGATATAATTTTGCGCTTGCATTCAAAGATATATGTGTACACTGTCTGTAAATTGTGTTGTGAATACAATTAATAGTAAAGAAGAAATAAATCATAATGTCATGCCTTGTGCACTACTTTTACTGCAAGAACATCAGAAAAGTAGCAAGTGATAAACATTTTTCCTTTCATCATTTTGTAGGGTCTGTCAGCGAGAAATTTTTTTATAAAAGTTTGAAATTGTGTGTAAGATTTGTTGCAAGTCGCTTAGTGATTTCATTCTCAAATACTGGTTGAATAAAGTCTGGGAATTTATGTGTTGTGGGCTATGCTTGTTTTCGCCTCCACCCCCACTGCGACTGTCGCCTGATGGTAAGGTGTATGTGCACCAAGTCTGGTTGAAATAGGTCCAGTAATTTAGGAGGAGATGTGGAAAACGCACACGTGCACACACACACACACACACACATGCACATTTTTATAATATGTGCTGATTATTGCGTCACCCATAAGCTTGTAATTTTTACTAAAAGCTGAGCAAACTTTAATGGAAAATAGTTGACTAAATGCTAATTAGGTCTTCAGTGTACCAATGTGCAGTTACAACTAATATATCAGGTCTATCTGTCCATGTAATGATATCAAGTTCATTGTGCTTGTTTTTAAGACCACAAAAATTCTATTGTGTAGTTTTAATGCTGAATTTCTCTTGTGGGACTGTACGTGATGATTTAGGACTACCAAGATGTCCAGCAAGATTTACAAGTTTCCCTGGCTTTTCAGTAATTTTGTGTGGTGGATCCTGTTCAGGTTGACTGTGCAATTCCATGGCACTGTACTCGTTTGTGACACTTACATTAATTTATTGCTGGAGTTTTTTCAACTTTTTCGCCTGATGGGAGGCGCCTCAATTATTTTTTTATGTCTTATGTTATGGGATGAACAATCATATGAAAATGAAAATAAGATACTCTATGTAGATGATATGGTAGTAATAAATCTTTCCAACAATTTTGAAGAAGGTGATGTTTTGCTAAAAACCACATGGATAAATAATTGGAGTTAAATAACTATTTTGACTTTTTATTTGAAGCAAAAGTGACGTGGTAGCCACAATGATAAAGAAGGAAACCAAAAATTTATATTGAGGGTTAACTATTTTTTTATGCCCTGTAGTATGTTGTGTGACGTGCTTTTATATATGTTCCTTTTATTTTTGTCATGTTGTACATGGTAATTATTCTTTGCTCAATCAGTTTTTTGTCTGTTGTTCCTCATTCAAGTGAATAAGTTACATTAAAGTGATCTCCTTTAAACACAAGAAAATAGTTACTTATCTTTAAAACACGAATTTATCAAGATGTTATGAGCCCATATACACGACAGGAGAAAATTGAATACATAACCATTCATCAGCTATTGTAAAGGAGCGCACAACAAACAGACTAGTGACATATTTCATGTCAGCAGATAGTCGAAAGTAGCTTCATCCGGCAGGTTAGTTGAAGTAAATGAAAGCCGTCAAATTATTTTGTTGATTATTAGTCAAAGGACAGTCAGAAAAGTCAGTCACTTGTTTTATATTCACAGATAGTAAATTCGTGTGTTATCAATGGGTTTTATTAAGTCACAATTGAAACTTTTGTCAGAGAAACATTAAAGACATGTACATTATGTCTCTTGGTGATTTAAACTATACAAAACATTTAAGTAAAAAAAAATTGTATTCAGAAGCAACCAGACAAGAACAAGCAGGAGGAGGATTTGAACGAAATGTAAAGTCTTGGACTGAGAGAGATCATGAGACATAAATTTTTATAGGTCTTAATATCAGCAGCAATATAGCAAGGAAAACAGCAAATTGCAAGTCTGCTAGTCAAAAGGTTAAACAGCATTAGAAATGATATATGGCAAGAAATCATATTCCGCAATTAAAGGTTTGCAAAGAAATTTCTTTAGTTACAAATATGATACTAGTAAGGCAGCTATTGAGAGATGTTTGCAGATTCAAGAATATGTGGAAGATATGGTGGCAGAAGTTGAAGCTGTGAAAGAGAGCTGGATAATGTCGCGAATTCTCGGAATGTTACTGACAAAACATCATCACTTCTGTTCTGCATGGGATAATGTATCGACATCTGAAAAAAATCTCGACACATTATTTGATCGTTTGCGTCTGGGCGAAGACAGATTAAATGAGAGAGAACAGTCAAACATGTCCCAAAGTGCTTCCATCTCAAAACAATTTGTCAAAGTAAGTAGCAGGAAAAGTCCACAATTGAGTGTTTCAAATGTAGCAAAAAAAAGGCATGTAAAGAAACAATGCAGAAATAAACCATGTGCCAAATATTTAGCATATATTAGAGACATTTATTCATGCAACAATTGCAAACAAAACGGTCGAATCTAACACTAGAAATGACACAAGTGAAAAACCTGACAGCAAAGAATCAAAAGGTTTCAAATGAAAAGCACTATTCACTTTTGAATTATCTGTTGCCAATATAAATGGCATAAATTTGCAATCTGATCGAGAAAACACTTGCTACCGAGATTATGGCGCCACACAACACATGTCATTTAGAAAGGACAGTTTAACAAAGTATGTAAAATTAAATAAATTTATGAAAGTACTGATTGGCAATGCTGCTGCATTAGAATGAATTGGACTGCGAGACATTGATTTGCAGGCTTGTGATAGAGAACAGTGATATGACATACTTCTGGAGTATATTTTATATATACTGAATAGAAACATTAATTTATTTTCTGATACTCAACTCGTAGACATGGTCTATGATTAGAATGCAAATTCAGGCATCTCAGTTTTCAAAAGTATTGAAAATATGGAAGCTGTAGTAACATGCAGATGCAAGTGAAAGCTGTACAAAACGTTGTTTCGTAGAAAAGAGTCTGACAAATGCTTGAGAGCAATCTCAATCAAAATGTAACTTGAAACTTTAGCACATCAAAATGTTACACATGTTGGAGATGTACTAAAAAGAAATGGCATTAATTATATTGATGACAGTATGTTATGATTGTATCTATTTAAAAGAACATCACAAATCTCATCCAATAAATACAAAGATCGCAGAAAATATCCTGGATGCAATTCATGTTGACTTTTGTAAACTGAATCTTTCGCCATTAGGAGGAGCAACATATTTTCTGTTGTTTAAAGATGATTCTTCCCGTGTCTGAACTGTTTATTTTCTGAAACGAAAGATCACGCTGTTACCAAATTAGAAACTGTCATGAAAATGGCAGAAAATCAGTTTGAGAAGAAAGTAAAACATTCAAAGTTTGACAATGGGACTGAAATTAAGAATACTCTCACTAAAAAGTTTGTAGATGAACAAGAAATGTTTCACATCAGGACCAATACGTACACACCTAAACAAAACGGGGGAATTGAAGGAGAAATGTGCATTGTTGTCGAGTCTGCGCGATCAGCAATACATGCACGAAAGCTGAATGAAAGTCTGTGGGACAAAGCAATAAATTATGCAGTTTTTACTTTAAATTAAACTAGAAGAAGTTCAATAAAACGTAAAAGTCCTACTGAATTTGGACGAAAAATAGATCACACAACGTTGAGAAGTTCTGGTGTGACTGCTATATGTTGATTGAGCACCAAAAACGAAGAGAGACTGCAAAGCAGGCAAAGAAAGGAATCTTCATTGGATAGGATTTGGACTCGCCCTGCTACAGAAGCTACCTACTTTATGAAAAGTAAGTTGTAGCCTTTGATAATGTCCTATTTGACGAAAGAATATAAAATAAAGAAGAAGCTATTGTAGTAAAGACTTTCACAAGACAAATGAAGAATGAAATTGAGCACCGATATCCTGGATAAAAGAAAAGAAAAGAAAACAGTTATCTAGTAATTCACTGGGCGAAGTCTGAAAGAGTGCTGTGCGTCTTTAGATTACATCACACAAAATAGAGTCTCGTCCCCATAATTACGTTACCGACAAAATCTTAGACAACATATCAGATGTACAGTCTATGAAATGGCAGCACAGTTTCTATTTTTGAGAATATGATTTATATTGCGTCTTCTTTACTGTCACGCGTCGTCTGCCGCTATGAGTTCAGATACCTGTGAATCTTCGTAAACTTTCTCTGTTTCTACTCCATTTGCAATTAGTTTAGACATCGAACGATATTTCGTCTGGTCGCGGTGTTCGTCTTTTCTAGAGCGACACCGCTTGCGCGGCGTCACAGTCTTTACTTACGAGAGGCGTTCAGTAAGTTAATGCTACATTTTTTTCTGAGAGTAAGTTGATTTCATTCAGATATCTAATACACTACATTATTCCCCATTCTTCAGGCTACAAAGCCTTATTACTCAACATAATGTCCGTTCAATGCGATGGCCTTCCATCACCTTACTAACAGAGCCAGTATCTCTGCATGATAGCACTCTGCTGGCCGACGTCGGAGCCAATGTCTTCGTGCATAAGTAACCTCCTCATCATCCACGTACCGCTTCCTGTGGAGCGCTTCCTTGATTGGGCCAAACAGATGGAAGCCAGGCTGTAGGGTGGACGAGGAAAAACAGTTCAATAAAGTTTCGTGAGTTCCTCTTGGGTGTGCAGACTTTGGTGAGGTCTTGCATTGTCACAGAGAAGTAGAATTTCTGTGCATGTTTTTGTCTACGAACACTCTGAAGCCATTTCTTCAATTTCTTGAGGGTAGCACAATACCCAGCAGGCACACACCTTTTAAGAACCTAACTGGTGGACGAGTATGTCAGCACTATTAACAGGGACGTCCATTTCAGCAGTGAAGCGTTTGATTGTGATCCGTCGATCACCTCCAGTTAGTGTGCAGGTTCCAAGCCTGCAGGAGTCACAGCTGTGTGCAGTTGGCACGTTGCATCACATTGTTACGGTGATAACAGAACCTCGCCCAACGACTCACCGTGCTTTTACTCCATAGACTTTCTGTGAACGCTTCTAAATTTCTGCGGTGTTCTGGTATTGCACCAAAAGAAAGTCAGTGACAGCTCTGTGCTTGGAATGCGCCTCCGTTACAGACTTTGAAAGACGAAAACTGCCACAAATCAGTGCTTGATGAATACAAATCTGTAATAAAACTGAAAACTTGAAGACTTGTAGAACTTCCGGAGTGTAAAACCTTTAACTTGCCGCTGGGTACTGCATAAAAAGCAGGACGTACATTATAAAGCCAGACTAGTTGCAAGAGATTTTGAGATTTTGAGCAAGAGGAAAGACCAGACAACTCAGAAACTTTAGTCGTGTTGCATGTTACAAATCAATTAGACTGCTTCTCGGTTTTGTGGCTGCAAATAAAAGGAAAGTAACACCTTCTGATGTAAAGACAGAATTTCTATGAATTGACCTGCAAGAGGAAATCTACATGAACCAATCTGATGGATTCGGCGATGATACAAATAGAGTTTTTAAGCTGAAGAGGGTTTTATATGACCTAAAATAAGCTCAAAGAATTGGAATGAGAAATTCTCAAATTATCTGATGGCATTAGGATTTGTTAACACTGATGATGATCCTTGCATCTATATAATGAATACAGAAGCATCATTATAGCCTTGTTTGTTGATGATGGGATACTTCCAATAGGAAGAAGGACAGACATAATTGCTGATTTTTTTAAATTGCTGAATCAGAAGTGTGAAATAACATTTCACAAATATTTCGAAATTAAATGTCATATCTTGAGAAATTGAAATAGGTTCTCAGTCTATGTATGCAAAGAATATCTTAAAACAGTTTAAGTTTGATGACTTAAGTCCAGCAGCTACAACTATGGAGCGTGTGTGGAATGATGGCAAATGAAAAAAAAATATTGTCATTAATATGCCACTAGAAATGATTGAAGCCTATAGGAGAGCTGTTATGAGCATACTGTACTTTCCAACAATATCTCAGCCATATATTAATTTTGCTTTTGATTACTAAAGCATGTTTAGTAATGAACCAATGGTTAGTCACTGGAAAATGGTGAGACATAGTTTTCAGTATCTAAAAAGAAATATAAAGTTTGGTATATTTTTTTAAGGAGGCTCAACACCAGTTGCACTCCCTGATTCTGATTATGGAAGTGATATTTCAGCTAAATGCTCCACCAGTGAAGTTCTCATGATGTGAAGAGGGCCCATTGTCTGGTATGCTCAGAGTAACATCTTGTGGCAACTTCAACTGTGCTGAGATGCCATCTGTTGGATTGACGAAACATGTTGGATACTACGCATTAGACAAGATCTTGGAATTTCAGGTTTGAATGAACAGACAGAACAGTGTATCGACAATAAAACTGCCATGCATATGTTGAAGAATCCCTGAATTTTTAGATCTAAATTAAGGGGGAAAAAACTTAAACATTAGTGTCATGCAATATTTTGTGTAATGTAATATCTTGTAGATACATACTTTATTAACCTGACATGTTCCACATCATTACGAAGTGTGGTATTCATGATCTGTGGAACAAGTATTAATCTAATCTAATCTCCAATTTGCAAACAATATTTGTCTCCTAAAACAACGCATTTGGTTGCTCCATGTAAACTTCCTGGCTATGCGGGATAGCTGCATGGGGTAGCCACATGGTCTAAGGTGCCTTGTCACAGTATGTAGGGCTCCCCCCTATCGGATGTTCTTATCCTCCATTGGGAATGGGCGTGTGTGTTGTCCATAGCGTAAGTTAGTTAAGTTAGCTTAAGTAGCGTGTAGGCTTAGGGACCAATGACCTCAGCAGTTTGGTCCCATAAGACCTTACCACACAGTTCCACATTTTTTGTAAACTTCTTTCAAATCTGAATTGAGGAAAGCAATTTTAACATCAAATTGATTTCCATATCATGTGAAACTACTATGGGTAATATAACTGTGGTTTAGTCGTATGGGCTGCAGGAGAGAACGTCTCTTAGTAATCCATGCCTTATGATTGCGAAAAGCCCTTTCCGGATTAATCTACCTCTACAGCGGTCAGTTTTTCTCTCAGGATTCTGCTTCATATAATAGACCCACTTGCATACAACTGTCTTACAATTGTGTGGTCAAGATACCAGACCCCAAGTTTTGTTCCTCTTCAAAGATGTCATTTCCTCTTCAGTTGCATGGTTCCACTTTGCATCCTTGTGATGCCATTGCTTCATCAGAAGTTTGAAGTTCAAAGATAATGGCGGAATGGGCATTATCTTGGCCCCAAAAATGAGCAGTTGTTCACAGATGGCATCGATCTGACAGATTCATCCTTTCACTTTTATTGACTTTCGCTAGTATCGTCTTCTTCAGGTTCCTGTTGAACATCTTCTGCAGGATGGTCTCCTTGCTAAAATTCATCATACCCCCCTTTCCATGTTTAAGCCACTGGTTCCTTCTTCCCTAAAAGAGACATTGAAGAAGCTGTAATTTTCTTCGACTCAGTATTGTAGAGGAAGTAATTGTTACAATATCCATCATAGCCAACCAGTTTCTTCGATTTACTATTCGGTTGTGATCTAAATTGGTCAGGAACATGTACGTATGCTACTGATACGAACTTGTGTTTTAAAGGTGGAGATTTTCCAAACCATTTTTCATACAGTGTAACATTAGTGTTTGCTTTACATGGTCGACGATTTAGGATATATGCAGCACAGTATATTGCTTCTCCCCACAGTTCATGAGTCAAGTCTGTACTGAAACATATAGTGCATTCACATTCAACAATTTACTTGTGTTCTCTCTCAGTTCGACCACCCGCTGTTGTGTATCATGACTTGTTTTCTCATGTATTATTTCATTTTACTTGAAATAATCTTGAGATTGTTTATTTATGAATTCGGTTCCATTGTCACTTCTTAAAACTCTGATTTTGGTTCCAGTCTGACTTTCAATCAGACTCTGAAAATCCAATGACATAGGGAATATATCATGTCTGTGTCTCTAAAAAAAATACACAAATCCATATGAAGTGCAGTCAGTATTGAAAACTACATACAAGTGGGCACCTCTGAGAGACGATTTTCTCATCCATCCCGTCAAATGTGGGTGAATAAATTTGCCAGAAAATTTTAATCTTGACTTGTAATTTGAATTAAATGGTTTTCTCTTCATGTTACCATACAGACATGAATCACAATGAAGATCTTCATCTATATTCATTTTGAAACTGGGAATTAAGTTCATGTCGGTCAAATTCATCAGATCTTTGAAACAAATGTGTCCAAGTCTCTCATGGCAAATCATTGTGGAATTGAGAGAAGCAGTATTTATCTGTAGTATGACTAGGCATTTGAATGATATTTGAAAACACTGATTGTCCACCTCAATACCTGCTGCAACTAGACGTGAACTGCGTACTTCTGCTCTCTTTGTCACCAGAAATAATTTTCATTTCTCTTTTTGTGACTGCTACCACCAAAAATAAATTTTTCCTTAGCTCAGGAATATGCCATGTGTTTTCCAAAGAGCAAGGTTGCCATTATCCCTCAATGCTTCAGTGGAGCCGAAACTTTCTGTTGTAACAATCATCAGATTGAACTGGTGTAAAAATGGTGAAACAGTCTTTTTGTGATGTCATATGTTTTGGAGCAGCACATTCAGCTAACCAAATAGTTTTGCAGCCTGGAGCATAGACATTCCCTTGCTGTGAACTCAGATCCTGGTTGTCAGACACATCTGTCTTCATGGCAAATTTTGCTAAAAGTTTTCTGCAGTCAGATTTGAAATGTTTCGTTTTGTGTCAGTAGCACATTCAACATCTTTCCTACAGACTGCGTTAGACAAATTGGTTTTCTTTGAATTGAACTTTCTTGTTTTTCCCTCATTAATTGCTGTGTAGGTAGCCGACCTTTCCTCACACTCTAAAAGCGTTTGTTCATCTGTCAATACCTTGAAGCCAAATTACCGAAAGTTGTTGATATTCAGCACATGAGTCCCACTCAGTCGAAAACATTCCAGATTTTGCTGGCAGACTTCCCCTAAATTTCAGTCATTTTGTCAACTTCTGTAACAGGTTCCCCAATATCAGCTAATGCTTGTGCCAAAGTCTCAACCTGACTTATGTATTGTGTGATTGTGTCTGTTGGCGACATTCTGTAATGAAAAAATTTTCGCTTCAGTGCCGTTTCATTGACTGCCAACCACTGCTCAAGAATAGTCTTTAGTTCGGCCCACATTTGAGCTAAATCTGTGCATATCATGACACATTTCAGTGGGTCAAATTCTATCACAGTAGATAGAATGAGTATTCTGTTCATGTCTAATTTGTCCGAAGCTATTTGACTCCCACTAACTTCATTTGGCCACAAATCCCCTACACGATATCAAGAACTTTTCAGCATGAAAATAATTTGCATCTATTTCGACAGTTGAAAATTCTTACCATAAAATTTCTGAATACTGTAAGTTTCCAATTTATCCATCCTCATGTAAATCAAACTTATAGTGCTTCATTCAAAACAATGAAGAAGATTGTCCACAAAAGACCAACAAAAGCGGATTGTTCCAGAAATTGAGTGTCAATACCTTAGTGTCATGGCTCACTTGAATAAATCTCCAATCAAACACAGTAAATTTACAAAACAAATAGGTATTCGATAGCCTGGACCCATAACCAGGTGTTCTGCTGAAAATTGCGGAGAGAAATAAATCGGAAAGCACATAGCGAAAGAATGAAAGCTATGTGGGCTACTAGAAATGCGAATCATAAATGTAATGCGTGATCTGACAGGGTCCATAAGCACATAAAAATTACCTTGTGGAGGTATACCACAAAATGGTAAAATAGCATTTTGTAAGCTCAATCAAAGTTTCAGACACAGATTTTTCATATCTGTGAACAACAGGGTGCAATAGCTCTTAGAAAATTGGCCAATACTTAATAAAAAACTAAGTACAGTACTTGGATTTCCAATAACAGAATGAGGAATTCTTCATCAATATGAATGTTCAAAATTACTGCCACTACAATAATTGACTTCAATAAGTGAGTGCAGTAAGAGAACCTGTAAAACTGGAGGTGACTATGAGTTACGCTAATCCCATAAAATACGTTTTGGAAGTACTTAACTATACGAAATATAATCTAAGGGATCAATGCAAATCACAGTCACCTCCAGTCATATGTAAATATATACACAAAATGTAATTTATGGGATTCGTGTAACTAGGTTGGGTTGTTTCTGAGGGAGGAGACCAGACAGCGAGGTCATCGGTCTCATTGGGTTAGAGAAGGAAGGGGAAGGAAGTCGGCCGTGCCCTTTCAAGGGAACCATCCTGGCATTTCCCTGGAGCGATTTAGGGAAATCACGGAAAACCTAAATCAGGATGGCCGGACGCGGGATTGAACCAGCGTCCTCCCGAATGCGAGTCCAGTGTGCTAGCCACTGTGATTCGTGTAACTCATAATCACCTCCAGTTTTACAGGTTCTCTTACTGCACCCACTTATTGAAGTCAATTATTGTAGTGGCAGTAATTTTGAACATACATATTGATGAAGAATTCTTCATTCTGTTATTGGAAATCAAGTACTGTACTTAGTTGTTTATTAAGTATTGCCTGATATTCTATGAACTATTGCATCCTATTGCTCACATATATGAAAAATCTATGTCTGAAACTTTGAGCTTACAAAATGTAATTTTACCGTTTCGTGGTATACGTCAAGATAGCGTTACGTCTAGAAGTTGTAGTTAATCACTCTGTAAATCAAGATTATTTAGCATCACTAAAGTGCATGTTATGTGATAAAATCGTGTCAAGTGGCATCAGAATATGCTCAATAATGTATAAATGGTATCATTCGCATTGATCGCAAAAATAGATCAACATAAAATCTCGTGTGCATGTGGAACGAAGTGCAAAGGTCGTTCAGCCGCGATAGAAACGTGCAATGCCAACTGTGAACTTAAAGTGATGGAAGAACTACAAGAAGACTTGAAAGCATCAAAAGAACGCGTCCTGTTGCTCAAAAACATGGTAAAATACTTATGCAAACCGATACCTCAATGTCGAAGACATAACCAGACATACAGTGAACCAAAACATATGAAATCGAAACCTGCTCCAGAAGCACTCAAGCATCCTTCAGGAGATAGAGACCGGAATTTAGCTTTAGTCGACGAATCTAAAATTGTTGAGACTTGCAAACCAGATAAGGTACACCAATCTAGACCGCTAATAACGAAGTGCCCAAAGCAACAGCTAGGTCATGGTACATTCGTAGAATCCGACTGTGTTAAAAGAAAGGTAAGCAAACCATTTAAATATGACACTGAAAAGAGAAAAAATAACATTAACCCAGTTCTTATTGCTGATAGCCGCGGTAGAGGGATTTAGGAATGCTTAGCTACCAGCAAGATGTAAATATCATCAGCATTGTGAAACCTGGTGCTGGTTTATGGGAAATCTTGAAGGACTACAAAAACAAAAATCGAGTGTTACGAAATCAATGTCTCATGATACTAGGTGGCACCAATGATGTGTACAAGAACGAACTCAAAACTGCAACCACTGTTCTAAGAGAAACATTAGCTAAAACAGACGATCAAAAGGTGATTGTGGTAGGCCTACCACATAGGCATGACCTTATGGAATCCTCTATTGTAAACAAAGAGATCTAAAAGGCCAACATGGCTTATGGGCAGATCTGCCAGTCGAATCCAAATGCTTCTTTCCTCATCATAAATGATGTGGAAAGAAAGCATTTCACAGCACATGGCATGCATCTGAATAAAAAGGGCAAAACATTACGCAGTCAGAGAATTAAATTGTTTCTAGGAAGTGTTAATCATATAAATGAGAGCTGTAACGCCACTGCACTGCCATCAGAAGAGAAAAGCATGCAAAGAACCATCCATAGCTAAGACAATCGTAGGCTTGCAAAATCCTCATGTACCAGATGATCCAGAAGATATGTCACTGCATGCCCAGCTGCACCCACAGGAACATCAACAACAGTAGAAGAAATAGAAACACCAACAACAGAAGAAGAGGAAACAACTGCGTGCCCACCTGTACTCACAACAACAGCAGCAGCAGTAGAAGACACAGAAACACCACCAACAGAAGAAGAGGAAACAGCTGCAGGTGAAATGTGTAGTGTAACAAGCAGTCGAAAAATAGTGCCTCCATCCTGCCTGAAAGATTTCTTAACTTCAGGCACAAAGAGGAGGAAACCACCACAATAAGTAGAACCAAATTTTTGACTGTATTTCACCAAAATATACAGTCCATAAAGAATAAAGTTCAACAACTAGAATTAGAATTGCAAAAATTGGACAGTACCATTGTGTGTATTACTGAACATTGGTGCAAGGAAAATGAAATTATACATTTTGCATTAACATCTTATGACCTGGTCTGTTCTTGTAATAGAATTTCCATGAAAGGTGGGAGTTCATGTATTTATGTGAAAAAAGGCATAACATTTAAAATTAGAAAAGATCTTATAGCCTAAAGTGAAGACAAACATTTTGAACTATCAGCAGTTGAAATAACAGAAAACAGATTGTCAAAAAAATGCATTGTATTTTGTATACATATATACCCCAGCGGTAATATGGACATTTTTTTCTCAAAATTCAATCAGAGCTTAGAAAAGGTAACTTATCCAAAAATGAACATTCTGTGGATTTAAACATCAACACAATGCAACTATGGCATAACATCACTCATTAACTGTCCAACTAAAGTGACCAAACAATCTTCCTCAATAATAGACCATGTAGCAACAGACAGAAAGAAGGCATTGCCACTTACTTCTTCAAAATCTAGACCTATCAGACCATCCCTGTCAGATATTAAAAGCAAATGTTTGTGTAGAAAAGTCTGATAAATTGAATGCATGCAAGAGGTGTTAAAAGAAAAGAAAAAATTCCTTGACGTCTATATTTATGTGCTGCTCCATGACTCTGCTGTCAATATCTTTATTCTTGGCTTGTGTGTAACTTCCGTGTTTTTTCTTACAGTAAATGTGTTTTTTTTTCGTGTCCAGGGTGTAATTACAAAGCTAATAAAATGTTTTCTTGCCTTTAAATAATATTTTTCATCAGGTTATGGGCCCAGTACACGTGTAAAGGCAAACAACACATTTTCATTAAAACAATATTTGAAATGAGCGTATGTCTGTAAAGAAACATGACTGCTAGCGGCGATTATAAGGTCAGCATTGATAAGCTTGAAGAACCTGACGACTGGGCCAAATGGAAATGGCGTATTTCTATGGTGCTACGTTCATATGGACTAGAAGACATTATTAACGGTACACGTGAACGTGTAGAGTTGCCGCAAGATGTGACAAGTGAACAAAAAGAAGCGTACGTGGAATGGCACAAGGACGACGCAAAGGCAGCAAGTCTTATAGCAAGTGCGCTAAGTAAACCTGTTGCAGAACTCGTCTTAACGTGCAAGAATGCTAAAGAAATCTGGGAAAAATTACGCGCCCGATTTGAACGTAGCAGTACTCAGCGTTTGAATATGTTGATTGAAACATTTTTCCGTGTTAAACGTGATGAATCGGAAGATATTAGTGCACATGTGGCCAAACTGCAAAAGTTATTTGTGGACCTGAACGATGAATTATCAAAACATGAAGAAAATACGCAATCTGAAAGAATCTTAAATGGTCGAATTTTGTCTACACTGGGAAAAGACTACGACAATTTTAAGGATCTCTGGGATACGATACCGACAGAAAAGCAAAGCTTGAATTTATTGATTGAAAAACTCTATACTATTGAACTGCATGAACAAGACGTTAATGGAAGTGCAGCTTTTGTCGTTTCTGAAACAAGAAAACGGCAAACAAGTAATCAGCAAGTAAAGATGACGAAGTCACAATTAAAACAGAAGTTTCCGTGTAATAAATGCAAACAATTAGGTCACTGGGCAGCAGAGTGTCCACAGAACACTCGTGACAGCAATAAAAGAAAAGAGAAGAAGCGAGACAGTGAACACGCTGCATTTACTTCATACGCTATGGGTGTGTGTACCAGTAATCACAGTGACCCAAATAAATGGTATTGCGACAGTGGCGCTACAAATCATATCACTCCCAACAAACAGTATTTTGTTTCGTATAGTGAATTTGATGTTCCTCAAGTAATTTCATTGGGAAAACAAGATGTGAAAATGTGTGCGTACGGTCAAGGAACAGTTTACATCCAAATCCGACGAAACAATAAATGGTACAATGCTAGAATGGACAATGTTTTATACATCCCTGATGCAAGTGCTAATCTGTTCTCTGTGAGAGCCATTGCCTGCAGAGGCTACAGTACCAATTTTAGTTATAATAATGTCTGTGTTCGAAAACAAGTCAGTGGCAATATTGTTATGACAGGTTATGTGAAAAATGGACTTTATGTGTTGAACATGCGTGTTGTTAGAAATGCAAAAATGAATCGTATGAGCTTGATGACTTCATCCGAAACATTGCAAGTGTACCATGAAAGGTTTGGTCATCAGAATAAACAACATGTGAAGAATATTTTAAAAGGAATAAACATTAATGTGGAAGATGCCAAGAGTGAATTTTGTGACGGCTGTGCGGTTGGAAAGATGCATAGGCTGCCATTCAAAGCACGAACAATACGCGCTACCAGTACTGGTGAATTAATCCACGCGGATGTAAATGGACCAATGAGCACGAAATCTTTTGGAGGCAAGCATTATTATCTATGTTTCAAAGACGATTTTAGTAAATTTCGTCGAATTTTCTTTTTAAGACACAAAAGTGAAGTGTGTACTGTGCTTAAGCAGTTTTTAAATGAAGCACGAACTAATGGACACGTTGTCAAACAATTTAGATGTGATGGTGGCAAAGAATTTAACAATAAGAATGTCAGTGAACTGCTTGCAGACAGGGGAATAGAGCTACTGATTCCTCCTCCTTACACTCCTGAACAAAATGGTGTGGCTGACCGGGAAAATAGGACCATTGTTGAAGCTGCCCAGTCAATGCTAAATCCGAGTAAATTACCTAAAGGGTTGTGGGCAGAGGCATGTAACACAGCAGTCTACCTAACAAATCGTACTGGAAAATCTTCAGTTGAAAATAAAACCCCTTATGAACTATGATGACCAATGTAAATCTCCTAGGCTGTACACTTCTGGAGGAAGCCAAACTCAAGAAAAAATTGGCACTCTCGATTCTAGAGAAAGTCAAGAGTCGAGTGAATCTGAAGAAAATAAAGAATTAACAGAATTTCTAAAAGCAGAAGCTGCTGAATCTTCTAATGAAGAGAAACAGAAGAATAAAAGACAACGAAGAAAACCAACCTGGATGGAAAGTGGTGAATTTTGTATGGCAACAAAAGTTGATGCACTTGGATACAAAGATCCAAACTGTTTTTCAGAAATATTGCAGTCAAACGAGAAGGAAGAATGGATGCAAGCTATTAGTGAAGAACTTCAATCACTTAAGGAAAACAATACCTGGGTGCTCGTTGACCGTCCGAAGAATGCCAAAGTATTGCAAAACCGCTGGGTTCTACGGCGAAAGGTCGCAGTCAATGGAGGTACTCGCTTTAAAGCCAGATTGGTTGCAAAAGGCTGTATTCAGAAAGCAGGAATTGATTATGACGACGCCTTTAGCCCTGTGGCACGTTATGACACCATACGAACTCTGTTGGCTGTAGCTGCTTCAAAGAAAATGCTGCTAGAACAATTCGATGTAAAGACAGCTTTTTTGAATGGAATACTTGAAGATGAAGTATATATGGAACAACCAGAAGGTTTCGAAGATGGTACAGGCCGAGTATGTTTCTTAAAAAAAGGTCTTTATGGGTTGAAGCAAGCGCCACATTGCTGGAACAAACGTTTTGTTGAGTTCATGAAGAAAGCTGGTTTTTCAAACAGTGATGCAGACCCATGCCTATTTTGTCGTAGACAAAATGGAAATAGCCTTTATGTGGTAATCTACGTTGATGATGGCCTGATTGTCGGCAGTAACAAGAAAGAAATTGCTGTTTTTATGGATGTTTTACAACATGAATTCGATATAACAACTGGCAGTCTTGACAATTTTCTTGGCATAAAAATAAAGCAATATGAAGATGGAGCAATAATGATAAGTCAAGAGAAATACACAGAAGAAATTCTGCAAAGATTTCGAATGGCAGAATGCAATACAATCTCAACTCCTATTGGACGTGAGGACAATAATCAAAACGAAGAAGTTTCGTCATCTGTACCCTACCGTGAAGCAATTGGTTGTCTCATGTACCTTTCTACAGTAACTCGTCCAGACATCACTTTTGCAGTCAATAAAGCTGCTCGAGCTATGGAGAAACCAACCACTGAAGACTGGAATAGAGTAAAGCGCATTTTCCGGTATTTGAAAGGGACCTTAAATTTTGGAATTGTATATAATAAAAAAGAAGAGTTAAAGATTTACGCTGATGCAGATTTCGCAGGTGATAACCGGACAAGGCACTCAACAACTGGAATTCTTGCAAAGTACTCAGGTGGTGCAGTGTCATGGACAAGTCAGTTGCAGAAAGTAGTGGCCACATCCACAACCGAGGCGGAAATAATTGCAGCTAGTGAAGGAGCAAAAGAGTTAGTTTGGTTACGTCGTCTGCTATCAGAATTAGTGGAAATGTCGGGGCAGCCTCCAGTTCTTTACATATGTCTTTAAATATGTCTGCTTGTGTCTGTATGTGTGGATGGATATGTGCGTGTGTGCGAGTGTATACCTGTCCTTTTTTCCCCCTAAGGTAAGTCTTTCCGCTCCCGGGATTGGAATGACTCCTTACCCTCTCCCTTAAAACCCACTTCCTTTCGTCTTCCCCTCTCCTTCCCTCTTTCCTGATGAGGCAACAGTTTGTTGCGAAAGCTTGAATTTTGTGTGTATGTTTGTGTTTGTTTGTGTGTCTATCGACCTGCCAGCGCTTTTGTTCGGTAAGTCACCTCATCTTTGTTTTTATATATACACCCCTGGAAATGGAAAAAAGAACACATTGACACCGGTGTGTCAGACCCACCATACTTGCTCCGGACACTGCGAGAGGGCTGTACAAGCAATGATCACACGCAAGGCACAGCGGACACACCAGGAACCGCGGTGTTGGCCGTCGAATGGCGCTAGCTGCGCAGCATTTGTGCACCGCCGCCGTCGGTGTCAGCCAGTTTGCCGTGGCATACGGAGCTCCATCGCAGTCTTTAACACTGGTAGCATGCCGCGACAGCGTGGACGTGAACCGTATGTGCAGTTGACGGACTTTGAGCGAGGGCGTATAGTGGGCATGCGGGAGGCCGGGTGGACGTACCGCCGAATTGCTCAACACGTGGGGCGTGAGGTCTCCACAGTACATCGATGTTGTCGCCAGTGGTCGGCGGAAGGTGCACGTGCCCGTCGACCTGGGACCGGACCGCAGCGACGCACGGATGCACGCCAAGACCGTAGGATCCTACGCAGTGCCGTAGGGGACCGCACCGCCACTTCCCAGCAAATTAGGGACACTGTTGCTCCTGGGGTATCGGCGAGGACCATTCGCAACCGTCTCCATGAAGCTGGGCTACGGTCCCGCACACCGTTAGGCCGTCTTCCGCTCACGCCCCAACATCGTGCAGCCCGCCTCCAGTGGTGTCGCGACAGGCGTGAATGGAGGGACGAATGGAGACGTGTCGTCTTCAGCGATGAGAGTCGCTTCTGCCTTGGTGCCAATGATGGTCGTATGCGTGTTTGGCGCCGTGCAGGTGAGCGCCACAATCAGGACTGCATACGACCGAGGCACACAGGGCCAACACCCGGCATCATGGTGTGGGGAGCGATCTCCTACACTGGCCGTACACCACTGGTGATCGTCGAGGGGACACTGAATAGTGCACGGTACATCCAAACCGTCATCGAACCCATCGTTCTACCATTCCTAGACCGGCAAGGGAACTTGCTGTTCCAACAGGACAATGCACGTCCGCATGTATCCCGTGCCACCCAACGTGCTCTAGAAGGTGTAAGTCAACTACCCTGGCCAGCAAGATCTCCGGATCTGTCCCCCATTGAGCATGTTTGGGACTGGATGAAGCGTCGTCTCACGCGGTCTGCACGTCCAGCACGAACGCAGGTCCAACTGAGGCGCCAGGTGGAAATGGCATGGCAAGCCGTTCCACAGGACTACATCCAGCATCTCTACGATCGTCTCCATGGGAGAATAGCAGCCTACATTGCTGCGAAAGGTGGATATACACTGTACTAGTGCCGACATTGTGCATGCTCTGTTGCCTGTGTCTATGTGCCTGTGGTTCTGTCAGTGTGATCATGTGATGTATCTGACCCCAGGAATGTGTCAATAAAGTTTCCCCTTCCTGGGACAATGAATTCACGGTGTTCTTATTTCAATTTCCAGGAGTGTATATATATATATATATATATATATATATATATATATATATATATATATATTTTTTTTTTTTTTTGAAGAAATAAGTGGCACACAAAAACTGCACAGACAGCTATAGCACAATTCACTAAAGTCATACTACAAGCATATACATATATATATATATATATATATATATATATATATATATATATATATATAAGGAAGAGGATAGGGAACAGTACACGTCCCTGGGGGACACCTATATTAATATATATTGGATCAGATAAGTGTTTTACTACCAATCTTTTGCAAATATGTGAGATTTCAACTCTTTGCACCCTGTTTTCCAGATATGATTTAAACCATTGCTTTGCTGTACCCCTAATTCCTAATAGTTCTAATTTGTGTTAAAATTCTATGGTCAACTGTGTCAAAAGCCTTTGATAAATCCAACAAAATACCTGTTGCATTCTCGCCCTTGTCTAATGCTTGTAGTATGACTTTAGTGAACTGTGCTATAGCTGTCTGTGCAGTTTTTGTGTGCCACTTACTTCTTCAAAATCTAGACCTATCAGACCATCCCTGTCAGATATTAAAAGCAAATGTTTGTGTAGAAAAGTCTGATAAATTGAATGCATGCAAGAGGGTCTTCTCAGAATCAAACCTATGTCATTTCTCATCTCAGTTACAACATGAAGGGTGGGAGGAAGTGTATGCAGAAAGAAATGTAAACAAAATGTTTAATAAGTTCATGACAATATTTAAACTAAAATTTGATGAAGCATTCCCCAAAACACCGCATTCAATTGGAGCAACAAACAAAAATAAATGGGTGACCAGAGGTATCAAAAAATCCTCTGAAACCCTAAGAGTGTCAGACATGGGGAAAAAATACTATTTGCTGATGACAGGACTGTAGTGATTACAGACAAAAGCTCAACACTGTTAATAGAAACATCCAGTGAAGCTCTCAGAGAGAAGCACAACTTGTCACTAAAGAATAAAGTAACTCTCATGTGAAACAATACGCTGAACTGACTCTGTTTGCTGATGATACAAGCATGATTATTAATCCAGTAAAAGAAAGCCAGAAAGAAAATGATACAAATAAGGTCTTTGGAAAAGTCATTAAATTGTTTTTCTGTGAATGGGCTTGCTCAGTACTTTGAAAAAACACAGTGCATCCAATTTTCTGCTCCAAATTTATAATTCCTTCAATAAACATAACACATCAAATAAGTCAGTAGCCAGGGTAGAGCATACTAAGTTTCTGGGTGTACATATACATGAGAATCTTAATAGGAAAATTCATATCTTGGATCTCCTAAAGCGACTAGGTTCAGCAACTTTTGCAATCAGAATAATTGCCAATTTTGAGGATGTAGAAATTAGTAAGCCAACAGACTTTGCATACTTCCACTCTCTGATGTCATACAGAACTAAACACTTAGGCAAAAGGTATTCACTGCTCAAAAGAAAGTAGTTAGAATAATGTGTGGCGTTCTTAGATGCACATCTTGTATGCACCTGTTTAAAAGGTTAGGAATTATTACAACCGCTCCACAGTATATTTAGTCAGTAATGAAATTTTTTCTCAACAACATGGACCAGTTTAAAACCAACAGCGACATTCGTGGTTACAATACCAGAAAAAAGAAAGACCTACACTTTCCTTCATTTAACCCATCTTTTGCACAGAAAGGGGTAAAATATTTTGCTATAAAACCTTTTGATACATTACCAGATGAAACAAAATGTCTGACAAACAGCAGTAATAGTTTCAAAAACAAATTGAAATCATACCTCCTTGACAACTCCTTCTATAACATAGATGAATTCTTGAATATGAGTAAATAAATCTGGAGATATAATATATGCATTTTGTGCTATTTAAGGCAATGGGATAGATAATAGAAATATTTAGGTATAACACTATAATGTGAACAAAAAAAAAAGCAAAAGCTTATTTCCTGCGTGGATTTCTTTTGCATTTGACACGTTCCACATCATAACAGTTTTCCGTGCTATTGATCAATGGAACACGTAACTAACTAACTAACTGTCAAAAAGACAAACTGTATAAACTTCTGACTAAATAAACAACCCATTGACATTACACTGAAAGTAGACAATGAGGTACTTGATTGTGTAACAGACAGCAAGTTCTTGGGGATGAATGTAGACTGCCAGCTAAAATGGACAGTGAATGTGAGAATTTTAGCAAAGAGGCTATCTTCAGCATGTTACGCCCTACGAATCCTTGCACGAGTGTGCGATATTTCTTCCCTCAAAGTAGCCCACTTTGGATATATACATTCAGTCTTCAGTTATGGGATAATGTTTTGGTGAGTAAGTACTGAAAACATACTAACTATTTTCAAGATACAGAAAAGAGATGTTCGAATAGTAACAAATAGCAGTAACACACTGTAAAGTGCTGTTCAAAGAGTTAGAAATTCTGACAGTTTCGTGTGAATATATTTATCAAAAGATAGTATATATAAGGAAAAGCATTAATCTGTATACCAGAAGCAGCGCAATTCACGATCATGGAACCAAATCCAGACACTGTTTACATCAAAACAGAAGATACAAGTCAAAAACTCAAAATAGTGTGCTATATTATGGTATTAATTTGTACAACAGATCACCACTAAAAATAATGATCCCGACACCTTTAGTCAAAGGCTAAAAAAATATTTCCTAGATAATAGCTATTACACAGCAGATGAATATTTAAAATAACTATAGACTACTGCTCATGAACTGCGTAACAAATTTAACTTGGCATGATTAGAAAAGTAGAACTAAGTATAGGAGCTGCATATACTGTAAAGAGCCCTGTTGATTTTATAAGAAATATTGTACAAACATATGACGACATTCATGCAATGTATATTGTACTACGGATGAATCAATCAATCAATTTACAGGGTATATCGAATGGAACTCGAATGCTGTATCGAAGTAGTATTCGTCCGTGAACTATCGATTATGTTACTGTTTACATATCGGGTTGTCTTCGGTTTTTGTGTTTCCTAATTTTTTTTATCTTCATTTGCATGGAAGGGGGGTATCTGTAGTCATTTGCTATTGAATTGGAAGTATTTATCTAATGGATATATATATAAAAAGGATTAATTAGCGAGGGACTTTTATATATGGGATGGAAATCGAAGGAGTCTACAGAAATAAAACTTTTGAAAATATTAGGTTATTTAAACGCTTAATCGGAGAACTAACGAATGTAAACAGTAATATGGTTCATTCACAAGACTGTATAAAAGTTTTGGTAGGAAAGGAAATTCGTTTGGTTCCGTGCTCTGAATTCAGTTTTAAATGAATGTGTTGACCTTTGACGTTTTTCATAAAAATAGCACACAATACAAAGTGCCGACAGGTCGTAGGGTTGGATGTAGTGAAGTAGCATTTTAACCAGTTATGGAATTTTGAGTTCCTTCACTTAAAACATGTGGAATAGATAACCTTCGTAAACCGATTTCGCGGCGATGGATGAACTAATATTCCATGCATCGCAGAGATTAGAAGCCCTTCAGGTAATTAGAAAGAAAAACGACTGCTGGTGCATCACACTGTTTAGCATGACCAAGCTGTTCTCTTAAAAAAACATAAATCTGTTTTTCAGATTCGACTCTTGTGCAGCGTCCAGAACTTCCGAAACAGTTTGCAGGTGTATTCTGAACAAATTCAGAATGCAGTAGTGGAAGCATTAAATAGCCCGCGAGGACTTTATGTGCAGGAGGGGCTACATAACACTTGGGCCGCTGTTCTGAGAGTTGGAAACGACGTTAAAAGTGTAGCGAATCGAGAATACATATACGATGTGTATACCCGTGTACTTCGAATCGTACTTTCTGATGGTAAAGAAAATCACACTGTTTACCACTATCAGTTATTTTCACAAATTCGAGTCATGTAATTGAAATTAAATTTCGGTGTGTAATAGTGCTTGCTAATTCTCGTGGCAAACATTTGTCCTAACGTAAGGGGTGTGTTTGAACGCGTTGGTGATGTACAGAGTTCCTGTGGTCGTGTAGAAGCGTAGTATAATAAACAGATGCTAATGGAACAAAATTAAACTGAACGAAATAAATGATGTTTTCCAAACCTTTAACGAAAACCAATTCACCGTATTATACAATGTACCCTAAAAAAACCACAACATATGTGTATTATGATCATTTTAACTTAAGTTATTGTTAACCTCCCCTGCACCCCCCGGCCCCAAAATTGTTCATATCGCACACACACCTAGCTGTAACAGCTGTTAAGATAAAAAACTTAACCTGAAAACTACATTTCCATTCATACTCTGCAAATCACTGTGGAGTTCATGAACTATGATTTAGAGAGTACATTAGTAATGCATACAGTGGACTTAGTTCATTGATTGACTCTAGTACTGCCATGAACTGTCGTCTCAGTACAGCCATTATTCTACACACACTATCCTGGTCAGACTTCACCATTACAGTCTCTTCCATTGTCCTGCAAAGTCTTTCTACATGTCATGCAGTTTAATTGGCTATTTTTAAAAGGAATCCATCTTTTCACGTGAGACCTTGCTCACCATTTGATGCTGTTAGAGCCTGGATCTATTAACAAGAGTGTTTCTGGTTTCCATTGCGACACCAGTCAAGTCAACCAGTCCATGTCACCCTCCATCTCGAATTTCAATGAAACTTGGCTCTTCCATGCATTTTGTGTGCTTTGGAGAATATTGATGTAGATTTTTCCCATACAGAGTTAACTAGGCCTAACCATACCAGATTGTAGTATTTCCTCTCTTTCCATTTTCATTTGCTGACATTTTAAAGTGTGGAAATTTTGACATTTTTAGTTCTACATGTAATGATGCGAAATTACTCTTGTAAATGTTTTGAGAATAAATTAAAGATTTTTCAGTCTATGTGAAATTTCTTGGTTGTGTGTTCTATAAAGTATAAGGATTGTAAACAAAATTACCTAATACTTGTAAATAAACCGACCAACGCAGGAAAAATAATATACATATACTTACGTTGTTGTATTTTACTATGTGAAAAACATTGTTCAGCATTACACTGTACGTCACATAAAGGGAAAGGAAAGGTTTAACTCCCAAAAATCTTTTTTCCAAAATAATCCTCAAAGCATGTGCTGTCATGTGAGAAAATAAAATTAATGGTGGTGTTCTTTTATGGTATTGTTGCTACTATACCAGTTCTGAAAATTTTAGGGCACTTTGTTTGTCTCACAGACTCAGTTATTGCTGAGATAATACTAGAAGTAATTTTTTAAAACATTTTTGATGTCAGTGTTGTTATACATCTCTGCACTCCATTTGTCATCATCTTATTTACACTTGAAAAGACACCATTCATTGTAGAGTACATTGTGCTTGGTTAATATTTCCTTATGTTCCATTTGTAATGTCACAAGGGGGAAAAGCTCTCCTGTTGGCTGGCTGGATGCCCTTCCTGCCGCCGCCCCAAACCCCCCGGGATGGAGTTAGTGTACCCCAGCTCTCTGCGTCTAGTATAAGTCATGGAATAGTGCGAACGTCTTCACATGTGTGCGTGTCATGTAACTTGAGGCGGAACGTGGGGACCAGCCCGGTATGGACCTAGTGGGATGTGGAAAACTGCCTAAAAACCACATCCAGGTTGGGCGGCATACTGGCCCTCCTCGGTAATCCGCCGGGCAGATTCGATCCAGGGCCGGTGCGCCTAGTCCAGGAAGCAGCGCATTAGGGCTCTCGGCTACGCTGGTGCGTGGTGGGGGTAGAAGCCTTTGCTAAATACAAAAAGATGTATATGAGAAGAATATCTTGAAAGTGTGTACAATGTAGAAGAGCTGCCACAACAGATAAAGGAGGTAGAGGAGGTTAATGTGCAAGAAAGAGATGATCCAGTAGTATGGTCAGAGTATGATCTATCGTTGAATGATTTGATTTGAAATGTGTCATACAGAGTGCATGGAAAGCCTTAAGAATCATTGAATTTAGTGAAGTGTGTATGAAGTGGGTTATTTCATCTGGGAGTGTATGAAATTAACCAGAACACCAATGGCATCACATTACTGAGGAAGAAACAAATGAATAAATGTGAAAACTGTTGTTCAGTCAGCCTAATGCTAAATGCTTAAAAACTGACAAGAATGATAGAGGATTGTAATGAAAATTGCTGTTTCACTGGGTGAAGATTAGTTGTGTCTGAGAAATGAGAAATTACTAGGAAATCAGCTGTGACCTAGCATTTAGTAATGAAGGAAAAAATTGGGGTTAGCTCTTATAGTGTCAGCAGCTCTTGTGTAGCATGCTGATTTTGGCAGTTCATAGATGCTGATTATAGCAAATCAGTTGATAGTACACATAGGCAGTGAGAATCTTGAATGTAATGATTTATTTAGGCAGGAGATATGAACTGATTACATTTGTTTTTGATAGGGAGAGCACCATAACTTTCAATAATCTGGTAACTACAACTTTTATGGTTGCTTACTGATTGTCACCTTTCTTTGATGACTGGAAAGAGTTGGATGTGCTGATAGACTAGTCTGTAGTGAAGCCAGAGGCCTAAGTTATGTTGGAATGTAAGAGTTTGGTTCTGAGATGACAAAGCTAACAAACGTGAATGGGAAAAAGTTATATGTGCTGACATACTGATCTGAAGCATAGCCCAGGGCCTAGTTTAGATTGGAATGGGATAAGTTATTTGTGAGTTGATGAAACTAATAAATCTAACAAGAAAATATGATTGCCGTAATAGACTAATGTGTAGCATAGCCTGACATATATGTTCGTCATTGCAATAACATACTTGGATGTCTCATTTCTGATTTTACTGAAAATTCCAATGATATGTTTAAATCTAACCTAACAGAAAAACATTCCAACAAACTTTAATTTCAGACTATAGACAATTACAAACAAGAATGTCCTTGGCTGCTGTATGCTTTGTCACGTTGACTTCCTGTGGTTCATCACACATTCCGTTACCAACAATACCTTGCAACAGAAAAGTTGCTGACACCATATAAACACCTTTACCGGAGAATGAATAGAATTAAAGATAATCTTCATGGCATTTGTGCATTTAAAGAAAGTCAATGTATGGTGGAACAACCTGTTTTAAGTGGGTATACAGTACATAGACAGTTGAGAAACTATGGTTTGTAGATAAACTACAATGAGAAGTGGGGAATTTGTTTCAAATGGGGGGGGGGGGGGGGGCGGAGACAATAAATAAACAGTTGAGAAACTATTCATTACATAAACTGCAACAAATAAGAGAGACTTCAGGAATTGTGGATGCTTGTAGCCATTAGTTGTGCAAGTATTATTGTACCAGGTGCAGAAAGATAATCCCGAATGTTTCATCAGTAACACCCATATCTGTTCGTTCCTCTCCTGAGTAACTCTTATGAGCCCCACTGTAACACATTTCACTGAATGCTTCATGCAGATCTTAGTGTACTTCGCAAAGAGTGATACATTCATCACACAACCATGAGAACCATTCCCAGAGATATACTCGATGCCATCATCAAATGTTTGATATAGGTTGCAAACCAAACTGTCACCTGCATCACAACTGGTGTTACATTATTCTATTAAACAAGATTGTCTTTTATTTGGGAGGAACAAGGTGCAATTCCTTATCCAGTCACCCAGATTTAGGTTTTCTGTACTATCCGTAAATCTTCCAAGAAATGCGTTCGGGAGAACAGCGGTTCAATCCTGCGTCTGGCGATGCTGATTTAGGTTTTCCATGACTTCCCTAAATCGCTTCAGGCAAATGCCTGGAAGGTTCCTTCGACAGGGCACAGCTGACTTCCTTCCCCATCCTTCCCTAATCCGATGGAACCAATGACCTTGCTGTTTGGTCTCTTCCACCAAATCAACCCAACTCACCCAAGAAAATGTCAGGATTGTCCTTTGGAAAATGACATTGTTGATTTTCTTCCCCAATCTGTGTTCCATTTCTGATGATCTCATTATCAACAGGACATTAAACCTTAATCTTTTTTTTATATTTTACTAAGATTTTTTTCTAAGGATTCTAAACTACAGGTGACATCTCTGAGCAATGCATTTGGCTTACAATTGCTAGCTATCCAGTTCTCATCGGCCAAAGCGCGCTGACATTTATCTTCTGTAAGGATGTGGAAGGTTCAATTGTAATCCAGTCATTTGCTCTTGCCCTAACATGCAGACTGAAGGAAACTACAAATATTTTTGGTTTAAGAAAGACTCGCTGAAAATCAAAAGAAAAAACAAAAGAAAGAAAAAACTTGCTAGTTTTTCAGAGTAATCGTTTTTGAACTAGAGAGGAAAAAAAATGCTCACAGAGGCATGTCTATCTCCTTACATAGTGTCATATGGACAAACGGTGCCAGTGTTGCCTTTCACCAGGTTAAATAGATTATTGTGGGAATTGTGTTGAGATCAGTAGAGGAAGAGGGATTGGCAGTGGGTGGCTAACAGCTCAGAAGGGGGCAGCTGGCTTGCCAGCTAGAAGGGGGGATGCCAGGTTCATTGGCTAAGCCTGTGATGCACAGTTGTCAGAGCCGTTGTGGAGCAGTGCATGCTGAAGGTAGTGTGAAGTTGGAGGTATGAGAGATTGAAGCCACAATGATTACTCGACCGAAAGATGATTTGCAAGGATAGCTCCCATCTGTGTAGTTCAGAGAATCTGGTGTGGCAGGGAATCCAGGTGACCTCTGTTGTGAAGCAGCCTTTGAAATTGAGCATGTTATGCTCATCTGCTTGTTGTGATCAACTTTGTTCTTGGCAATAGGATGGCAGTAGCCATTCACTCCAGTGGACAGCTAGTTGGTAGTCATAATGACATAGAAAGTTGTGCAGTGTTTGCAGCAGAGTTGGTGTATGACATGGCTGCTCTCACAGGTGGTCCAGTCTTTGATGGGGTAGAATAAGCCTGTGACAGGACTGTAGTAGGAAGCACTGGATGGATGGTTTGGGTAGGTCTTCCCTCTGGGTCTTCCACAGGGATACAATCCCTGCGGGTGCAGTGTAGGGATGGACTAGGATGTTGTTTGGGTTTGGTGGGCAATGTAAAACCACCTTAGGAGGCATGGGAAGGATCTCAGATAGGGTGTTCCTCATTTCAGGGCATTGTAGATAACAAAAGTGCCAACAAAGGATATGGTTCAGTTGTTTCAGTTCAGTGTGATATTGGCGGGGGGGGGGGGGGGGGGGGGGGGTTCAGGGAGGAAAACATTTTATCGTGCATTTATTCAATGTGAAGTTTTGATGTTGTTGACTAAACCAGTTCCTGTTTTAGACCAGTTCTAGTTAATCAATGTCTTGTATCTCTTTAATATTTGCCATGCACCTGGCACCTGGTTTCTCAGGGACAGACTGAAAATAAAAGTTTGACAAGTATTAATCTTCTACATTGATAAATCATGAAACCCAATGCTACAACCAGTGTTGTTTGCCACCAGTACACTAGTCTTTGTTGTAACTTTGGCAGTCTGTAGTTGTCCTCTTCATAATTCCCTTCTACACCAGCCTTTGTCTCCCATGCATAGACCTAACCATTTTGGAGCATTGTGGTATCACGTCACATATTCTTTTCTTGTGCGCTCTTCTTGCACTTTTTTCCTCTGTCTTCTCCCTTTTTTTATACTCTTTTGTCTTCATTTTGTATACTTTTTGAGTGTAAATTTTAGCGCAATTTATTCCTTCTTGTCACTACAAACTTTTTCATTTTTTGACCTGTTTTTCGGCTTAACCTTAGTTCCTCTTGAATCATATTATAGAAATCATATCCTTAAGAAATGAGGATTCTTCTGATTACAATAGTGTTTCCAACTGTATTGAAATCTTGCATTGATTTGAGAAGATGCCTTTTGAAACATTTGATGATTTTCTTATACATATAAAAATGGAGTAGTTCGAGGGCACCCATTCAGTGGTTGTATGGGGGGGGGGGGGGGAGGTTGAACTTTTGGTAGGGAGTATTTTTAACAATTTGGATGATGAGTGGTGATTTTTTTTTTTTAAAGACACCATGAAAATGTTCCAGTTCCAACCCTGTTAAAATTGACTTTTAAATCACTTTCTTGAAAGACAAACACCTGACTACACTATATTTTTCCTTGTCCTGAGAGCTGGGGGAGGGGGTGGGTGCACCCTTTGGCTCCAGATGTGGAAGCTGTTGAAGCAGTTACACTCGTTTATAAAAATGGAGGGATCTGCTGCAATGTATAGCATAAGTAAAATGTAAAAGGCCTTGTATATAAAGTAAGAGAATTTACTTTATATACATGGTATTTTACATTTTACTTACACTGCAGGAAAATCCTGAATATTCTGTTATATCATAGGACAGATGGGTGAAATATGAACAAAAAATGGTTGCTGCCATCTGACAATGGACTCAGGCCTGAAACTAGTTATGATGACATAAGTCATTCATTAAAAGAGTTTTGCTGATTGCAGTTTTTTACCAGTGGTCTCTGAGAAATCTCATTTCTGCAACCTGAGTTATAAACTCTTGTTTATAAATGACCCATGACTCACTTCCATACAGTAACGGAAGAAGCAGCCAAGGCCTATAGAATTTCAACTGTTTCTCTTCCCATGTTTTGTTTCCCAGGCTTCTATTTAATATCACAGATGTGTCTGAGAAATTTGCTAGTTTCTTTTCTGTATCTTACTTATCTTAATTTTATTATGTGTAATACTATACGGAGGGTGAGGGAGTCCAGCAAGACAACAAGCTGAACTGAAGTCAATAAACAGATAAACTAACCAAGAAGCTCAGTTTGGAATTGTGTACATTTTCAAAAGTCTCTCTTATGAATTATTGTTTTGAGAAATGAAAACTAAGCAGTAAGAACTCAGTGTAAAGTAGATAACTGCACATCTTGCAGTTGCCTTTTTAAAAATATAGGAATTCTCACACTGGCTTCCCAGTGTATTTACTCTATAATGGCATTTGTTGCTAATTATGAACAACAGTACAGATCCACAATAAAATATGCTGTTTAGTGTCCTCACCTACAAATCACCCACAGTAAAATATAGAAAAATAATTTCCATATAGGTTTTTTTTTTTTTTCCCCTCCCAGACTGATGTTCTTGATTCTAGTAGAAAGAGTCTTCAATTAGTTCCTGTCATACATAAAACAAGAACCTATGAAGCCATGTAAAATGAAATAAAAATATACATTTGTAGTGACTGACTTTAAAATGTCATATTATATACATCCAAGGAGTGAGCATTTTTGTTAGTATTGAGTCAAGTATCAATTTTCATTGCAAGCAACATAGATAACTGTTTTTATATGATAAATATTAATGTCACCATGAAGATATTAAGGTATCAATATGTGACAATCATTAGCTATATAATATAAGTGAGGAAGCAGCACCTTTCTTCAAAGTAGAGCTTTCCTGTTAGTTTTATTGTGTTATGTGTAATCTGAGAAACTCCAAATAACTTAGGCAGTATTACCAAAAAATTGCATTTTTTTCTGTTCTGTAGTGTCTGAGATTTTGTTCCCACTGTACCTTTTGTTACATAGTTACATGTTATCACCCTTTCCAAACCTTTACTCCATGTGCTGTCTTACATTTTCTTTCTAGTACTATGAGAGTATTCACTGATCCAAAACATTCAAGCTTAGTTGCCATATTTCTGTTGTTGTACACTTGTACCAAGTCTGTTTTCCAAGGATACGCAGTTGTCTATCTTTATTATCCCTTTTTCTCTGCAGCATATGACTTGAATGTGTATTATAGCTGCCTATTCTTTGTGGTTGGAGGAGCTCTTGGCTTTACTATTGGACTATCATGGAGGAGGACACCACAATCTTCTCAGAGGATGAAGGCAATAGGCTGCAGTTATTATGGGGGAATAGATGTAAGTTTTTTTTTTAATATTCTCTATTTACTAACTTAATTTTTTTGAGTGCAATGTCTGTGTAAAACTTAATGTAAACAGCTTTATTCACTTTTGGGCATTTTTATGGGACCAGTATCATCCACTAAATAATTAGGTAAATGACAATAACAATAAAAAGTGCAACAGTTGTGTAAATGACAGTATTAATTTTTAGAAAAATATTGTTACAGATGGATGCTGAAAATTATGTGGACCGATAAGATAAGAAATGAAAAGATTCTGCACAGAATTGACTAGAAATGTAATATATGTTTTTTTAAATTTATTTTTTACCTGTGGACTCTAACTGACAATTTCAGTTGGAGACTATCAGGTGCATCATTCAATTTTATAAGCAGACCGACCCAGACATGTAAAACAAATGTGTGATATAAAAGGATCACATTTACAGGCACATATATAATCTATATATGCATGTTAAATATTCTCTACCATAATCTAACAACTGACATTTTCTATGAGACATATATTTAAGTATTTCAGTTTAAAATAACTACTTTTTTATTTTCATTTATTTGTTGTGAATTTTGGCATGAAGGCCATTCAGCCATCTCTCATTGTTTTGGAGATTTGCAGAGTGAGGCTGTGTTTATCAATTAATTTCATAATTAGTTTGAAAGTTGCAATATTATTCTGATCAAGGAAAGTTGATATAGTAGTTGGTAATGGTTGGTGACGTATTAGTTGTATGAAATAGGTTTGTTGATTTCCATACAGTTTACATTCAAAAGATATGTGATTGATATCCACTACTGTTATTCCATCACATTCTCAATAAGGGTTATCTCAAATTTGTATTTGGTGAAGATTACACCTCCGGAATGAAATTTTCACTCTGCAGCGGAATGTGCACTGACATGAAACTTCGTGGCAGATTAAAACTGTGCGGTGGACCAAGACTTGAACTCAGGACCTGTGCCTTTTGCAGGCAAGTGCTCTACCTACTGAGCTACCCAAGCACAACTCATGACCCGTTCTCACAGCTTTACTTGTGCCAGTACCTCGTCTCCTATCTTCCAAACTTCACAGAAGCTCTCCTGTGGACCTCTCAAGACTAGCACTTTTGGAAAAAATGATATTGTGCAGAAATGACTTAGCCACAGCCTGGGGGATGTTTCCAGAATGAAATTTTCACTCTGTAGCAAAGTGTGCGCTGATGTGAAACTTCCTGGCATATTAAAATATATTGACGGGCCAAGACTTGAATTCAGGACCTGAGCCTTTCACGGGCAAGTGCTGTACCAAGCAATATTTAAGATTGCACCTATTGTGGTGCTGATAATTTTTTTATTTGCCTTAATTGTGTGCAACCAGGGCTTTGAGGGAATGTTTGGCTGTATCTGACCATCGTATTTCCTTTGATGCATATTGATAATTGATATTCTTCTTCTAATTGACATTTTATTCTTCTACATATTGTAGTCTTGCTGGTAGCCATGTTTCTATTTGGGATGTTGCTGTACTCATTACTCTAGTTGTTTTTTCAAGTCTAGTGTCAAAAGTAGAGGCTGACAGTTATTAAACTATAGGGTCATTCCATCTCAAATCAACTAACAGTCTGAACCTTGGTATCTCAGATTTGGATGAAATTTTTTTCAGGCAATGTACCCAATAACACTACTTTAAATTTGAAATTTCAAATTTTTCTGACCTTTGGTTTTTGAGTTTCAAGGGTTTAAAAATAAAAAAACCTCCGTTTTTGATCAGTCGAGGATTGTTTTAAAATGCTGTAGCCCAAATACTATACAACCTAGAGAGCTCAAACTTGCACCATTGTTTTCCTCTATAAATTCCCTTCAATTTGATATGTAACATGACTATGCCACCTAAATTTGAAAATTTTAAACTATTCCAAAAAAACATTTTTTGAAATTTCCAAAATACATACCCTCGGATTTTTTTTTTTATAAAAATTGTATGTGTTGTCCAGTCTAACTGACTACATGCGTGCAAAATTTCAAGATGGGATCTCAATGAGTTCTTGTATAAAATAATATTTTACTACTGCTTTACACACTAGTGAGGTGAAAAGCAGACTATTTCTAGGCTATGAATACTAAGGTAGGCCTATGTAATTCTAACAAACTTAAATTATTATGTTAGCCTTTTTATGCAACATTACCCTCTTATTGTTTGTTAATTCATTAAATGATATTTTAATTGAATAATAAAATATAAAAAAATAACAACTTAAGAATCTTACGATTTTGTATGACATTCACTTTTTATTATAAAAAAAAGTGAGATTTTCATGTAGGGTCAAGGCTCTGGTTTTGGCCACTACCCCACTTATGGCCACCTGGATGTAATGGGGAAGCTACACTGCATCCTTTCATCATATATTATAAATGAGAGGGAAAACTGAAACATCTGCAGTATGTCTTCATATCAAATTGAATGAAACATAATGCAGTCGCTTTCTATGTATTCCAGAAAAAAATGCTAGAAATCATAAACTAAAACTTGCCTTTTGTGCTTTAAAAGATTACTTACTTTTCTGATGGCAGCAGTGCACAATATAAAAATAAGAAAAACTTCCTTAATATGTGTTTGCATAAAACCGATTCTGAAGTTGAGGCAGAATGGGAGTTCTGTGCAACATCCCACTGCAAGAGCGCATGCGATGGCCTTGGCAGAACTGTTAAGCAGCTAGCTGCTAAAGCCAGCTTACAAAGGCCATATGACCAACAAATCTTAACACCCAAATCACTTCATGTATTTGCCATGGAAAACATAAAAAACTTTGACTTTGAATATTGCACAACAGAGGACTATGAACTGACCAAGGAATACTTACTTCCTCGTTTTAGTGACTCAAAAGCAATTGTGGGAACACAAAAGTTTCGCTCATATAAACCCTGCACAGAGTGTCAAATTACTGTCAAGCCTTATCATTTTAATCTGGATGAGTCTCAAGAATATGTGACAACACTGAACCAAATAACACCGTCACATATGGAAAATGTTACTACTGGTTTTGTGACAGTAGCATATGACGACTCTTGGTGGCTAGAATGCATTGAAGAAAAATACAATTACATGTACCGAATAAATTTTTAACACCCAAAGGATCCAGCCCAGTCTTTTTACTATCCGCAACCAAGAGATATATTAGATGTCCCAGGAAATACTCTTTTACAAACAGCGAATCCAACAACAGCTACGGGAAGAACCTACATTTTAAGTGCTAAAGAAATGACGTTGTCTTCTCTTGCTTTGGAAAAATATCTTAAAAGATCATAAAAGAAGCACGTTTAAATTATGTTACACCTACCCTCACTAAACACTAAGTTGTATAGATACCATGTGTATTAACTTTGTAAATATCAATTGGTTTTAGAAATACAGTTCTATCCATGCAGATATCAACAAGTTATTCTTTTTTCCAAGTGAAATTACTTATATGCCAATTTCTAATATAAGGAACTTCTTGTAAATGATTACAAATAACACTGAAAAACCAATAAAAAGATAATCTCTGCCATTTACAACTAAGGATGAAGGTGAGTGGCTCTATTCAAAATTTTAACTTGTAGCACGTATATTACCAATTAAAATGTGTTCACTTCCTTCTGATGCATAGTTAAAATAATCATGAACATTAAATTAAAACAACACTATATCATTTAATGAAATAACAAACAATAAGAGGGTAATGTTGCATTAAAAGGCTAACAAAATAATTTAAGTTTTTTAGAATTACATAGGCCTACCTTAGTATTCGTAACCTAGAAATAGTCTGCTTTTCACCTCACTAATGTGTACTGCGGTAGTAAAATATTATTTTATACAAGAATCCATTGAGATCCCATCCTGAAATTTTGCATGCACGTAGTTAGTTAGACTGGACAACACATAAAATTTTTATAAAGAAATCCGAGGGTATGTATTTGGGAAATTTCAGAAAATGTTTTTTTGGAATAGTTTAAAATTTTCAAATTTAGGTAGCATAATCAAGTTACAGATCAAATTGAAGGGAATTTGTAGAAGTATACAATGGTGCAAGTTTGAGCTCTCTAGGCTATATAGTATTTGAGCTACTGCATTTTAAAACAATCATCGATTGATCAAAAACAGAGGTTTTCTTTATTTTTAAACCCTTGAAACTTGAAAACCAAAGATCAGAAAAATTTGAAATCTCAAAATTAAACTAGTGTTATTGGGTACATTACCTGAAAAAAAATTCATCCAAATCTGAAAGGTCATGGTTCAAATCATGTAGTACAATAGGTTGATTTGACATGAAATGATCCTATGGGGAAAAAAGGTAAATTAGTGACAAGCTATGGCTTGCACACACGTTATTCAACTGTTAAACGTCATTACAGGTATTTGGATTTAGGTTATGACATGTTCGATATGCCTGCAATCATTGGCGATGACGTGGTACAGACGAATAGCAAAATTCTGCATGACCTGATGAAGTGTCAAAACATTGATGCTGTCAATGATCTCCTGAATGGCTGTTTTCTGCTCAGCAATGGTTTTCAGGTTATTGCTGTACATTTGTCTTTCATATAGCCCCACAAAAAGGACTCGCATGTGGTCATATCCGGAGAATATGGTGGCCAATCGAGGTCCATGACAGTGGCCTCTGGGTACCCCAGAGCCAGAATGCGCTCCCCAAAGTGCTCCTCCAGGACATCAAGCACTCTCTTGCTTTGATGGGGTTGAGCTCCATTTTTCATGAACCACATCTTGTCGAAATCAGGGTCACGTTGAACAATGGGGGTGAAGTTATCTTCCAAAATCTTCACGTACTGTTTGATAGTCTCCGTGCCATCAAGGATTAACGCACTGATTATTCCATGACTGGACATTGCGCCCCACACCCGTTGAGGGTGAAGAGACTTCCCAATTGCGAAATGCGGATTCACAGTCCCCTAAATGTGCCAATTTTGCTTATTGATGAACCCAGACAAATGAAAGTGAGCTTTATCGCTAAACCAAACCATACAGTGCATACTAATTCCCATTGTGCCCCATGGGCAACCATGCAGTTTTAATTTCCTAACACAAACTGTTCAGAAGTTATGACAGTTTTATTTCATATAGTTGAATAATTCTCAACCTATATATGTGCGTATATCATCACCAATTTGTAGCTTTTAGCACCATAGTTCCCATGTCTGTTGTGTAAACAGGAAACTGGATAGGGCTTCATATTGTTCCCTTCGGAAGTCCAACAGTGTCATGCCTTAGGCCTACAGTTTTATTTGTTTCACATAAGTAGACAGATGTTCTAGTGAAAAATATGCTGATACCATAAAGAAAATTTTACGGTTGTCCTATCTCTCTAATTCTTTGCTGTAATAAGGAAATGATAACATTATCATGTGCCATTCAGTGTCCACAAACATGGATGTAACATAACGTCTTTTCTCAAATGCACTTTGTATGTCTAAAGTGAGTTGTGCCAGATTGTCTAACATGGAGCAATGTTTCCAAAAACTGTTTTAATAATGTGGTAGTATATTATTAGCTTCGAGTTGCCATTCAAGATGATTTTTGATTAATTGTTCCAGTGTTTTCACAGTTTACAATGAGAGTGCTATGGGCCTGTAGGCAGTGGCAAACATTGGATCCATTCCAGATTTCAGAAAAGGTATAATGGTCTGTTTAGGCCTATCTTTTGGAAATGGTTCATATAATCGTATTCGATTGTAGGCATTCAAAGCCACCTTTTTACAGTTTCAGATAAATTCCACTGCATTTCATAACAAATAATGTCCATTCCTGGTGCTGTGTTCACTGAGCAGGTTAAGGAAACAACAGTTCTTCCTTTGTAAATGGCAAGTGTAGGGAATGACGTGATATTTCTTCTGGAGCAATTAGTGGTCTGCAGGTACTGAGGGCCATGCTGTTTTGTCTAAAGTATGTCTGTGAGTGACCCATCCAAACTTTTGAAATTGACATTTCGTTGATTCCTACATTGAAGACTCTTAATACGTGTCTATGTATCTGTGGCATTAGTATCTTTGTGTAGTTTGTTACAAAATTCTGACCAGGTCTCTTTCTTCTTTTTTTTAAAAATGTGCTTCACTTGGCAATCTATTTCTTTGTATTGTAAGTATTTATCAAGTGATTTGTTTGTATGATATTCTCTCAATGTGTTTTCTTCTAGCAGCAATTGCTCTTGAACATTCTTCATCCCACCAAATGATTAGATTTTTTTGTTAATTTCTTTGATTTTTCTTCATTGGAATTACCTCAGAAGCTGCTCTGTCTATGAGTTTGATGATAAATGCTTTATAATCACCCTCTACATACACACTTATATTGTATATACATTCATCTGTTGTACACAGTGTTAAGCACTATTTAAGTTTCTTTCATTTTGGTCATCAAGTTAGGTAGCGGACTAAAAAATATTTTGGCCGCTCCACCTATAGCGCTTGTTTTCAGTTTGAGTTTAATTGCTTTGTATAATATTATTTTCCTTTCCTCTTGTTGCATGCTCATTTATTTCTTTTTAAGTAGATGATCATTGCTTGCTCTGACTACCATAATGTTCTGATATGTTTTATAAAAACTTTTTTTACAGAACTGCCTATATTTTTACTAAATAGGATAGATATTGGAACTGACCTGAGATCTTTCTCATCCATGACATATACTGTTTTGCTGATTAGGAAGACCTGAGTGCTTATATTTCTATAAAGCACATTCCTGTGCTACACTTATGCCAAATACTTATGTACAATAAGTGAAAAGTAAAGCTGTCATTAACCTGAAAGTTGGTGATTGCTAGGCATTGCCAGTTGGAGGTGGTGTGCTGTTGTCTTCCTCTGATGTTTGAAATGACGTACCCAGCCACTTATTAGGAGATCTACAGGTTCTGGGGAAAGGGGGAGGGAGCATTCAGCGGTAATAAGAGCATGTACTAAAATTGAATGCCAAGATCATTACGACTGGTTTCAGTGCCTGATACATGCAAACAGCATACAGGTTGGCTAGGGATCTGTCATCAGTTTGTGGGTCACAAATCTTCCATAAGACTATGTATTGTCGTCATTGATGGGGTTCATGTGTATGCTAGGGAACTTGACAGGTGCCTTCCAATCACACAAAGGTCCTTTGTAGCTTGTCGAATGCAGTGGGCACAGGACCAGTGAGTTACAACTTAGCCTGGAGTATGATTCTTCTTGTCTATCGATTTGGTGTAACCCCGCAACTTGTTACAACTATGCCAATATTGTGAAAAGAATTGTAAGGCATTACCAGTGTTCTCATCAAGGATAATATCTTGCTGGGAGCATGTACACCATTGCATGCATGTGCACTTTGTAGTATAGTGTCTGTCAATAGTGTGTGCCCCTTTTCTTAAGATGTGTGAACCTGCCACTGAGGTGGTGCAGTATAAGACACTGCATTTGTACTCAGGAAATGGCAGTTCAAATTCCTCTCCAGTCATCCAGATTTAGGTTTGCATAGTTTCCTTATTGCCTAAGGCAACTGCCTGCATGGTTCCTTTTGAAAGGACACAGCCAATTTCCTTCCAATACTTCCACTACCTGAGCTTGTTCTCTCTTTAATGACCTCTTTCTCAACAGGCTTTTACACCCTAATCCTCCTCCCTTCTTCATACATGGACCTAGGTTACATCTGGTGGACAATGAAATCTGACCATCAGAGGTGCCCTGGTTAAAGAGTGCTCAACATGAGGTCATCACTTAACTGGAGAGGCCAGTTCACTCCCCAGACTGAAGTCTGATTGTACATGCATGAACTACCTTAGACTGAAGGGTAATGGTGATGTATGTAATCACAACACAGGACACAAAAATAATTTTCATTTGTACTTTGCCTCCTTGTCTAGGGCTCTGGCGGATTTTTGTACTCAGATGAGAAAATATTCAAGAACTCTTATGTAACATTAAGTATGAAATCAGGACTCCCAACCAATTCAAAAGAAAATTAAAAAGTGTTTTATTAGCTGCTTTTTCTACAAATTATCTGAATATCTAGATCCATGGATTTGAAAGGTTCTGTTAGTTAACATGGCAAGTAGCAATGTTCATTGCAATGCTGCATGAGAAGTAGTATTTGCAGGTTTTGAACAAAGTAAAGTGCAGCAGACGAGTAGGAACAATGTCAAGGCCAGGTTGGTAGAAAAGTCAAGTAGGAAGAAAAGAGTCCTGCTGTTAGATATCGGTCATGGGAGGGGTGTTTGCCAAATGCTGCTGGAAAAGCTATGTCTAGAATACCAGGTCACAAGTATTGTGAAAACCAATACCCAGCTTAGCCAATTGACGGAGAATATAGGAGCCTTGTGCAGAGATTTTGATGAAGAGGATCAGGCACTCATAGTAGGAGGAACAGGAAACAGCCTGCCTAGCTACTGAGAAGTGTTAAAGGCGACCTGGACGAAATAGCAACAGCAGCAGAAATGCATGTGGTGTTTTTGGAGATTTTACAGTGCCTTGACCAATCCTAGGTTAATACGGCTGTCAACCATCTAAACAGAGAGCTGAGTGGATTGCGATTGATTGAAAGATGAGATTCGTTTGAGGGTTGACTGAAAAGTAATGCCTCTACCTTCGTAACTCTTCAAAAATTGGCGGCATTAGTATGTGGCAGGTACTGACTTTTTCTGTAGCCTCTTCTCTACAGCTTCAGTTGGCGGGAAGCCTTAGCATTGAATGGTTGTGTTGTTACAGTGTAAAGTATGGAGCCCTGCATAGACGGTTGGTCAATGCGATTTAAGCAATGTGCCGTCACTGAATTCTTGACAGCAGATGATGTCACTCCAAAGGAGATTCATCAGAGAATGAAAGCAATTTATGGTGATTGTGTTGATGTGAGTACTGTGCATCATTGGGGGAGTAAGTTTAAAGATGCTGAGGTGGGAACATCTGACCTGCATGACAAACAAAGAGTTGGACATCCTGTGACAGCAACCACTGAGTTTCACAGGCAAAATGTTGATAAATTGATTCAGGATTATCGCTGTATCACTCAGAGAGAAATTGCAAGCACAATCGGCATTTCACAAGAACATGTGGGTCACATTATTGCTTTGCTTGGGCTATTGGAAGATCTATGCACGATGGGTACTCCGGATGCTGACTCCTGAAATGAAAGCGCACAGACTTGAAATTTGCCAGGAACTCCTTTTGCATTATGAGAATGAAGGTGACTCCTTTCTCCATTCAATTGTGACAGGAGATGAGGACATCATTATGCTTCTGATGAAGATGTTGAGAGAACTGTGAGATTGTGGTTGCGGGAACAGAATTTCGACTTCTTCCGTGACAACTACAGAAAACTTGTTAATCATTGGCAGAAATGTATCCAATTGGCTGGTGATTATATGGAAAAGTGAATATTGGTAATTGAAGATCACATTCTAAGGATTATTTCTGTGTTTGATTTATTAAAATATTCCCATCCAAACCCAATTAAGGCATTACTTTTTATTCAGTCCTCATATATGCCTTGAAGATGTGAAAAATTTTGCAATGATAGATGGTGTGTGCTTCTTTGGATACTGTGTAACTACAGGGCTGGAGAAGTTAAATATTGGACTATAGATTTTTGTGTGGAGTTAACATGGAAAAAGGAGCACCAAGTCAAAAATAATGAAACAAAGAATTTTTTTGTGTAGATCATAACCTAAAAGCATGTGCTCAAGTGTTGTTACTGTAGAACACTTTTCTGGTAATTGTAACAGTCTACAGACCCTCTCTAGGAACCTTTCAGCTATTTATGAGAGATGTAGAAGCATTATTGAGTTATACGTCAGGAAAGAAGAATCAGTTAGGAGGTTTTGGAGATTCCCGTATAGATTTCTTAAAAGATACGAATAGGATAAGTGAACTGAAAACATTATTTAGGTGTTTCAGAGTAACTTCAACAGTGAATTGTCCAATTTGTATGCAGCAAGATAGTAGGACCCTGACTGATAACACTTTCGAAGGCAGTGCTCAGGCTGAAGCAATTATTGTGTACGAAATTGTTAATGGATTATCTGATCATGAAGCACAATTAATGGAAATAAACAATATAGCACCTTGCAGCCCTGAGGCAGGTTCATGCAAATCAGTGGGTCTTGTTATTGTGTACAGGATTCAGTATTTTAGGAGCGAGTGGTATGGAATATGATTTATATACAAAGGTTGCCAAGAGAATAATGCACTGCATTTTTTTTCTTAGCTGAAAACAATGCTATGAGTGCGAAATGTTACATGTGTATTATTTGAAGTCTATTGAATGAGGGTGCCAAGTATCTGTATCTTCCGACAGATAGGACAATTTGAAAATGGCATCTGTTGGTGATGTATGTTACAAGCAATGTGCCGTCATTGAATTTCTCACTGCAGGGAGGAAAAAAACAACTGTGGGAAATATTCACAAACACTTGTGCGAAGTCTATGGCGCACCTGCTGTCAACAAAAGTAGAGTTAGTCGCTGGGCTTGGAATGGAGGTTGAGGTCATGAGAAGGTAGTTCGGTGGAGCTCCATGACTTGCAGCGGTTGGGGAGACCATCCACGGCTGTCACATCTGGCATGCTGCAGCGAGCTTCCACTTGTTTGGGCCATTAAAGGATGCCATTCATGGAAGACATTTTGAGGATGATGAGGAGGTGATTCACAAAGTGAAGCAATGGCTCTGCCACCAGGACAAGGATTGGTACCGACAGGGCATGCACATCCTCGTTTCGTGCTGGAGGAAAGCGATAGAACAGGATGGAGATTGCGTGGAAAAATAGGGTGTGTGGATAAAACACCATTCCTTCATGTGTGTATTTCTCATTATGTTCAATAAAGAACTGTTGAAGAAAAAAAATGCGGTGCATTACTTTCTGGGCAACCCACATAGTAAGAGATGCTAATGTCGTATCCAATTATTTTCATAATGTGTCAATATTTGAAAGTTGCTTTCCTAAAAAGTTCCAGAAAACCTGTTAAAAGTAATTTATGTATAACTAATGGAATTAATCCTCGTGTAAGCAGAGCTGCTACTTTTCAATCGAGCAGCTCCTCAGTTTGCCTCCCAAGAGCTGAGTGCATCCCACTTGCCAACAGTGCTCGGCAGACCGGATGGTCACCCATCCAAGTGCTAGCCAGCCTGACAGCGCTTAACTTCGGTGATCTGATGGGAACCGGTGTCACCACTGCGGCAAGGCCGTTGACAATTGTTTTCTAAATGTAGCAGCAGAAACAAGATTAAATGGTTCAGCTGAAGGAGCTAGAGAATGCATTAAAAAGGTCATTCCACAAAAACTATCAGCAGCTAAAAGGAGCACCAACATCCTACACTGAAATTAATAGGAAAAAATCAAAGCTTTATACACAACATGCTTGAACAAACAGTTGCAAAAAGCTGTGCTGAATAATTTAAACAATATTGCAAGGCTAGGGAATGTTAGGGTCTGGGGAGAAATCACAAAGGGTGCCGTAGAAGGTTTAATTTTTCTTCCACTCCCTTATGTATGTGAATATCCTTCCACACAACATCCAGCAAGTGGGATTGGTACTTTTTACAGATGGTATTTGAGTTATAATAAATCCCATAAGAGAGAAAGCAACAGAAGTGGCCCTAATGATGGTTCTCTGAAAATGGACTCTCCTTAAATTTTGAGAAAACACACTGTATTCAGTTCTGTGCAAGTCATACCAACAACTGATGTAGCACATGAACAGAAGCCAATGGATAGGGTAGAGTGCTCCAATTTTTTGTGTGTACATATTGATGAAAACTTGAACTGGAAAAAGCATATTACAGAGCTTTTCAAGCACCTAAGTTCAGCTAGTTTTGCTTTTTGTGTAGTTGCTAGTCTTGGAAATAAATGAATTAACTTACCAACATATTTTTCATAATTTTACTCACAAGGAGAGGATGGCTACTCATTATCTCCGAATTCATCCAAATTCATGATATATGTAGGGCATGGTGAGACTTGAAAGTGTTCTAAGTGGGAACTTCAGGTGGCCAAGCATTTAGGAAATAAAAGGAATTTTGTATGGATCTATCACCATGTGCACCTTATCAATTGTCCCTGTGACAATGTGGTTATGAAGCAGTGTTTGGCTCAGGGGTAAGAGAATGGTTTCGTATTGAAAGTGTCACGGGTTCGATTCCGCCCATCAGCAAATATTTTTGTGCTCCTTCTTCAAAATCCGGTAAGCTGATAACCGACTTCTACAAAAAATATTTAACTCATGTGATGAAGCCCTTTGTGCAAGAGAATAAATATCTTCTGTTGATTGACTCAGGGGGAGGACAAACAAATCCACATATATGCGACAAACTGTTCCAAGATGAAGATGGATTACCAATGTGCAGTATCAAAATAATTACCCCCAAATGTATGCCGCTAGTGCAACCCTGCGATGTATATTTTTATCGTCAGGTAAAAAATCTAATAAAAAAATGTCAAAACACCACTTACCTCATCGAGAAAGAAGAAGAAATCACTTCCCAAGAAGCTTGCATCAAACTACATTCCAATATACATCATTAGCTATCCTCGCAAGTATTCAGCGACATGCTGCATTACGTGTGGTTCGCTGCTGGGCTATGCGATGAAAGAAGCTGTTTTCATAATGTCAATCAAGTTTGTTTTTCTGTGGAGACATTAAAAAAACCATGTCACTGCAAAAATGCGGCATTTATAATGTGCACAAGATGCGGTCAGAATTATTGCTTCCCGTTTCTTTGATGAATATCGCCCCGGTACAAGTAATTAATCAATTGCAAAAGAATGGAAGTATTGATTTACATACACAATGTTCCTGTGTACACATTAACTGCAATCCCCTTTTAAATGCCTGCAGTCCTGCATTACATCCTATGACTATACCTTTTGTGCTTACATAAATTAATAAAATTACCTATTTGATGTTGCAGTTAATTGTGATGTCAGTAGTGTATGCATTGCCAAGGAGTACAAAAAAATTTGCCACCAGGTGGAGTTGAGCCTGCGACCCTTTTATTGCAAATCCAATCTCTTACTGCTGAGCCAAATACTGCTTCCTAAACAAACTGTCACAGGGACAATTGATAAGGTGCTCATGGTGATAGATCTAAATCAAAATTCCTTTTATTTCCTAAATGCTTGGCCATATGGAGTTTCCACTTGGTGCACTTTCTTGTCTCACCACGCCCTACATGTACCATAAATTTGGATGAATTTGGCGATGACAAGTAGGCGTCCTCTCCTTGTCAGTACGTCTTATGGAATATTTTTGTTAAAAAGAAAGTATTGACTGCATAAAAGCGAGCAATAAGAACAAAATGTTGTCATGTAGGTACCTCTTCAAAAGGTTAGGCATTTTAACTGCACCATCAAAATGCATATATTCACTAATGAAATTTGTAATAAAAATCCATCACAATTTGAGAAGAACAGTTATGTCCATATATACAACACTAGAGGGAAAAATTACCTTTATTACCCACTGTTAAAACTGTCAGTAGCTCAGAAGGGAGTTCACTTACGCTGCAACAAAAATGTTTTAGGATGGAGAACTCCTATTCCATGGACGAATTTCTATTTAAAAACTGACATCCTGTAATATAAAAGGAGAAAAGGCCTAGTTTTTAAGTCTAAATGCATGAGTAAGACTGAAAATAATGCATTCGTTAATGTTAACACTGATCATTTGTATATATATCGTGTAAACAGACTCATTCCACATCATTTCAATAAAAGCCTCTTTCAAATAATCTATGAACATGTAACTAGCTAACTACTGCAAATAGGACTCATCATCTTTGAAAAATGATATTGTAGAAAAGTGATATTAAGGTACAAATGTCAGGCAAACAGCAGCTATGTAAAATGACTGAAGAGGCAGCAACTTTTTTCAAAGTGGCAGCTTCCCTTCAGATTTTCTTGATCAAATTTGACTGTCATAAGTATGAAAAGCATTAAGGAGTATAGTGATAGTTTGGGTTAATGCAACATACAAATTAAGTTTTTGTGATTTTCTTGTCTTTTCTTCATGTATTCCTGGACGCATTCCACATTAAAGAAGGTTTTCTGCCTTGATGGGATCTAAGGAACACCTTGAGTGCATGTACAAATGACTGAACACTGCCACTGTGAACCTTTGCTGACCTCCATAGATGCTGAATGAAATTACAATGAAATCCAGACCAATAGCTGCTTACTGGCGTTGGTAAATATCAACAGGGACAGTTGAAAATGTGTGCCCCAACTGGGACTCGAACGTGGGATCACCTGCATACTTGGTAGACGCTCTATCCGACTGAGCCATCGAGGACACAGAGGGTGGTGCGACTGCAGGGACTTGTCTCTGGCATGCTCCCCATGAGATCCACATTTCCAACTTACTGTCCACATGCTATATTTGTAGTGCCCCTGCCCACTATACTCATTACTCGCGGCAGTCAGTCTACTAATTCCTGTAAGAGTTTGAACAATGCCCGAAAGAATAGATACCATTGGTGATCTTGCAGCTCTCGAAGAATGAACTTACAATGAAATCCAGACCATTAGCTGCTTACAGGCGGTGGATATCACTGTAATTTCATTCTTCAAGAGCTGCAAGATCATCAATGGTATCTGTTCTTTCGGACTGTATGAAAGAACAGATACCATCTTCATATATTCATATCCATAGATGCTTATTGGACTGTGTAAGGTTTTGCAGAAGCCATTGTGGATAGCTAGATCAACTTCATGGAGAGGTGTTGTGCACCTTATGCTGGTATGTGAGAGCATCTCACTTTGCACTGTGTGCTTTGTTTTTGGCCAGTAGAATATCACCAGCTACTGCCTACAGTTGGTTGCCAATATGCCCAATATTCACATTACTGTGCCACAGGGTTCAGTGGTGTTATGGTGCCTTTTAGAGCACACATTATCCCCATAGCTCATATTATTTCCTGGATCTCAAAAATGCATTAATATGTGGATACGGATGTGCTAATATGTTATTATCTCAGATAATGCATAATGCTTCAGTGAGAAATAGGCTTTGTAATCCGTACTGAGTGTCGATCAGTTACTTAGCAGTTCTCTAGGTAGAAACTTATTGGTGGATGCATATCTTTACATAGCCATTTCTGGTTGTTTATTTTGGTGGTTGATTTACTCTTTTATTGTGCATTCCATCTGTTGTTTGTTACTACAACTATAGAGGTTTCTCCAGCAAGGTTTGACTTTTAGAAGAAAGTTCTTCCTTTTACTGTAAGTGTTACAAAATTTGTTAATGTGAGTGAAAAATCATAGGCCTAACAATTTTGTTTGATTTCTTGTGTTATTGCATTTTATTTATTGTTCCCAGGCTGTTCAGCTGCTTGATGATGTGCCTATCCCATCTGTAAAGAAACCTGATGAACTTTTGATACAAGTGAAGGCAGCTTCTGTAGATCCTGTTGATATTCTTATATGTTCTGGCTATGGAAGAGTGCTGCGTAGACTACTCCACAGGTATAATAGTGTAAGTGAAGTGCTTCAGTGTATTTATTTTAGAATGCGGGTCCAAAATGTGATAGAACTCCTTTTTGCTTTTACATTGAATATACTGCAAGACTGGCCTCTTTTGTACCTCAGGTTTGATCGAGAATCTCTCGTTACATGCCTGGAAAAGAACACAGATCATTTTAAGCTACTAATAGCAGATAAACAGCAGCTCTATAGTACAGCTAAGAAGTAAGTTCATTGCTACCCAGTTGGCAGGCATTTGTTTTAATGGAGAAACTGAAACCAAAAAATTGAAAAAAAAAAAAAAACTGATGTGACACCTCACGGAGCTCAACATTCATTTTCTGCATACAGGCTTGGCAACCCCAGGTTCCAAGAGCTGGGGATTTACCGCGACCAGTCATCTGTAACTATAAGCTCTGGAGATGCTTCTGCAACCACTGTGTGGTGTGGTAGTGGAAGGTTGTGTGTGACAGAGAACGGGGATTTGGCTTCACCGCCTGGATCACACCGCTTGGATCACAGAGTTGGTAGAAACCTGGGGGGTCTATGTTCCACATACCAATGAGATGCATGGCTGTTGAGGTAGAACAGTCATTAGCAAGCGACCTTTGGGGAACCTGATTCACCGTACCACAGTTATAAAAGCCTTACCTAGGGAGGGTGGATGAATGATTTCCTAGCAACTCACAATATCAAAATGGCTCACAATAACAATAAACTTCAAACTCTCAGCAGAAGGGGTAATCCACTGGAGAGTTTACCTATCCACTCCATAAAGAGATCATGGGTGGACAGCTCACGTGACACATCTATGTCAGTGTTTAACACCATTAATAGAAAAATATCAGTATGTAACAATGTATTCATTGTTGTCAAGTGGGAAGAGGGCATATTCAAAAGAATATCCCCATTCTATGTAAAAGAAAGTGTGGAGGCAATTGCTGGAACTCCTGTATTACAAGGTTATAGAATGGTATACTGCTGATAGAGACAATTATGTTCAGTCAAGCACCCAAGTTACTGTAAAGCAAAACATTTGGAGATTATCCTATAATTATTGAAATGACAACACCCCCAATTACAGCTGAACTGTCATATGGCTGGCCGTTGTGGCTGAGCGGTTCTAGGCGCTTCAGTGTGGAACTGCGTGACCACTACGGTCGCAGGTTCAAATCCTGCCTCGGGCGTGGATGTGTGTGATGTCCTTAGGTTAGTTAGGTTTAAGTAGTTCTGAGTCCAGGGGACTGATGGCCTGAGAAGTTAAGTCCCATAGTGCTCAGAGCCATTTGAACCATTTGAACTGTCATATCAAGTAGTAAACTTATGTATCTGGTCCCTAATGAACTTTTAGTGGAATGACAAAGCGAATGTATACTCAAGGTGAGAAATATGTTGAAACAGGTGGATGATGAATTAGGGGAAAAATTGATGGTTCCATACAAACATAATTATGTATATGCACAGTTCATCCATTCAAGAATTGAGTATCTCGATAATTTTTTCCTATTACCAGCATTGGTAGTGGCAAGATTTCAGTCCTGGGGATTGCAAGACTTTCGAGAATGTTTTAATTTCAGGGTTGAAGTCGGATAGCAAATGACAAAATAAATATTTGTTTTGTATGAAATAAATTACAAATTAATGATATGAATATAATAGAGGGAAACATTCCACGTGGGAAAAATATATCTAAAAAGAAAGATGATGAAACTTACCAAACAAAAGCGCTGGCAGGTCGATAGACACACAAACAAACACAAACATACACACAAAATTCTAGCTTTCGCAACCAATGGTTGCCTCGTCAGGAAAGAGGGAAGGAGAAGGAAAGACAAAAGGATATGGGTTTTAAGGGAGAGGGTAAGGAGTCATTCCAATCCCGGGAGCGGAAAGACTTACCTTAGGGGGAAAAAAGGACAGGTATACACTCGCACACACACACATATCCATCCACACATACACAAGCAGACATTTGTAAAGGCAAAGAGTTTGGGCAGAGATGTCAGTCGGGGCGGATGTACAGAGGCAAAGATGAAGTTGAAAGACAGGTGAGGTATGAGCGGCGGCAAATTGAAATTAGAAATTAGCGGAGATTGAGGCCTGGCGGATAGCGAGAAGAAAGGATATGCTGAAGGGCAAGTTCCCATCTCCGGAGTTCTGACAGGTTGGTGTTAGTGGGAAGTATCCAGATAATCCGGGCAGGGATACGACTTCCTCAAATCCTGCCCTGAAATGAGATCCATCCTTCATGAAATCCTCCCCACTCTTTCCGCCGTCCACCTAACCTTCGCAACCTCTTAGTTCATCCCTATGAAATCCCCAAACCACCTTCCCTACCCTCTGGCTCCTACCCCTGTAACCGCCCCCGGTGTAAAACCTGTCCCATGCACCCTCCCACCACCACCTATTCCAGTCCTGTAACCCGGAAGGTGTACACGATCAAAGGCAGAGCCACGTGTGAAAGCACCCACGTGATTTACCAACTGACCTGCCTACACTGTGAAGCGTTCTATGTGGGAATGACCAGCAACAAACTGTCCATTCGCATGAATGGACACAGGCAGACAGTGTTTGTTGGTAATGAGGATCACCCTGTGGCTAAACATGCCTTGGTGCACGGCCAGCACATTTGGCACAGTGTTACACTGTCCGAGTTATCTGGATACTTCCCACTAACCTGTCAGAACTCCGGAGATGGGAACTTGCCCTTCAGCATATCCTTTCTTCTCGCTATCCGCCAGGCCTCAATCTCCGCTAATTTCTAATTTCAATTTGCCGCCGCTCATACCTCACCTGTCTTTCAACTTCATCTTTGCCTCTGTACATCCGCCCCGACTGACATCTCTGCCCAAACTCTTTGCCTTTACAAATGTCTGCTTGTGTATGTGTGGATGGATATGTGTGTGTGTGCGCGAGTATATACCTGTCCTTTTTTCCCCCTAAGGTAAGTCTTTCCGCTCCCGGGATTGGAATGACTCCTTACCCTCTCCCTTAAAACCCATATCCTTTTGTCTTTCCTTCTCCTTCCCTCTTTCCTGACGAGGCAACCATTGGTTGCGAAAGCTAGAATTTTGTGTGTATGTTTGTGTTTGTTTGTGTGTCTATCGACCTGCCAGCGCTTTTGTTTGGTAAGTTTCATCATCTTTCTTTTTAGATATAAATTACAAATTAACATTTTTATGATTTTTTTTTTCCTCTTTTCATGTGCTGTGAAACCTTTTTTCTTGTCAAATTTCATGATTGCAAGCCAAGGGGAAGTATCCTTCCAGGTTTTAATGAGTGAGTTTTCAAGTATCAAAATATGTGACATAAATGCCTGTATCTGATATAAATTTCGATTTGATACACCTACCCGTTGCTGAGAAAAGGGGATCATAATAGATGGATGGACAGACAAACTGTCTGATAAAAATGACAACAATTTTTTTATGTGATATAATTACAATAAGTGGTATTCAGACTTTTTCCTTTGGTTGTAGTGTGAAACCTTGCTTCTTTCCAGGTTTCATGATTCTAGGTCAACAGGAAATATCCTGTGGGTTTTTATGCATGAATTTGTGAGTATCAAAACATGACATAAATGGCCATGTCTTTTGATTGCAAACTTTACTTTGTTTCATCACCAAGGAACTGTAGATCTCAATATGTGACATAAATTTCAACTTGATATGTCTGCTCATTTCTGAGAAAAAGGGTTTTGGACAGTCGGACACAGAGACAGACAGACAGATGAACAACAAAGTGATGCTGTAAGGGTTTTGTTTTTACTAATTGAGGTGTGGAACCTAAAACACATACCTTGATACTCACCTTTAATTCATCCATGTTATCTGAATATGTGAAGGCTGGCTTCTTACTTCTTAGAGTCCATCTATATGTGTCCCCAATCCCATGTGTTGCTTTCAATGCCAGAGATTTGGGCACACAGCTACAGTCTGCAAAGGGAAGCTGATTTGTGCAAGATGTGATTTAGACGTTCATGTCCAGACTTGTCATGCACCTTACCTTTTTCTAGTAATTGTTCCGGTGCAGATCCAGTGTGGTCAAAGGAATATGCTCTTTATGTACAGCAACAGAAGATCCAGGAGGTTCGGGTCACTGGTGGTTACTGTATGTGGAGACAAAAAAAATTTTTTGAAGCTATCCATCCTCCAACATTCACATCCTCATTCTATTCCATCACCAGTCAGTCAGTTGCCAAGATACTAGCACATCCACATGTGCTCATAGCTGTACTTACCAAGGCACTGCTGCAGTTATTAGCTTGCTAGACACACTAGTGTTGATTTCCAGGGACCGAGCGAGGTGGCGCAGTGGTTAGCACACTGGACTCGCATTCGGGAGGACGACGGTTCAATCCCGTCTCCGGCTATCCTGATTTAGGTTTTCCGTGATTTCCCTAAATCATTTCAGGCAAATGCCGGGATGGTTCCTTTGAAAGGGCACGGCCGATTTCCCTCCCAATCCTTCTCTAACCCGAGCTTGCGCTCCGCCTCTAATGACCTCGTTGTCGACAGGACGTTAAACACTCACCACCACCACCACCACCACCACCACCACCACCACCACCATTTCCAGGGAAAAGTAGGTGCCTTCTGCTCAGTATAGAAGATCCCAGGGAACAAAGGTCCAGGTCCAATTTCTGCCATATTAAAGAATGGTGTCCTCCAAACAGCACCTAAGGAAATAATGCAGTGCTGACAGAACACTTTTCTGTTTTGACCTCCACCTGTTACATACATCATCAATTCCAACATGTGGAGAAACAGAGATTTTTGTCTGACAGCTCGGAGACATTTATTCTCACAGCTCGGAGCCATATATCATCCCTTCCTCCATGTGAGAACTACAGTCTGCATTAATCGCTGCAGGTGACAGTGCTCCAGATCCCAATAGAATTCAATATGGCAGGTTATGATGCCTAAAAGTGGAGGCAAAAGCAATTCTCCCATGCCTCTTCAATAATGTATGGGCCAAAAGCTGTTATCTATATCTGTGATGGGAGGTGATTCTAATGCCACTTCTAAAGCCAGGGAAGGACAGGTTATCTCCAGATAGGAGCGTGGTGCTCACTTACTGTATAGGAAAGACCCTTGAGCAGATGATAAACTGACATCTAGAGTGGACGTTTAAGAATAAGGAACTGCTGAGCCATTTCCAATCTGGGTTTCAGAAATACCAGTCCACACTTGACAATCTCCTCCAATTAGAGCATGTGATGCAAGACTAATTATTATGCAAACAGCAGTTCTTTGGCGTATTTTTTGATCTGGAGAAAGTATATGATACCACCTGGAGAGGAAATATCTTCAGTCATCTGGATGAAGGGGGATTTTGTGGGCGTCTCTCCATCTTGCTGCAGTCCTTCCTTGCTGAATGTGAGTTCCAGTTTCTTTTCGAAATTAATTTGCTGACCAAATTTCAAATTTCCGTGACACCTTCTGCCCTTCTGTCATATAGAATTACTGCCAAATATTTAAATACATTGCAAAAAAAAAAAAAAAAAAAAAAAAAAAAAAAAAAAAAAAAAAAAAAAAAAAAAAGTTGCAAAAGTGCCTGTACAGAGGGGTGCAGGAAAGTATAGACTCTCTTTGATAGTTGATATCTTTGGAACAAAATGATATATTGTTGCAGTTTTGCATGGTGGTGTAGTCCATTGTTTTCTCAACAGATTTTGTCATGGGTTTTTTCCAACAGATGACAGTGCAGCAATGAATGAAGTAAGATTGTCATTTGAGCAATGCGAGGCCGTATTAAAGTGGTACTGGAAGTGCGAAAATATGATAAAGGTACGACAGCAATGGTGTAATGTGTATGGAACTCAACCACCAACATGTACAACAATCTATCATATTCGAGATAAACTGAAGCCAATGGTACTGTTCAGGGTGTGCATGAGGGAAGGTCTGGCTGACCAAAAAACATCAAGTAGTCCAGATTCCAGCACTGCTGTGTTGCAACATTTTAGTAGGTCAGCTCAAAAATCTCTGAAACAGACGAAAGATTTTACCTACACCAAGTTGTCACTCTGCCTCACTAACCCAGAGATGAGTCAGATCCTACTGGGATGAAAATCTGACTGGACAATGGATAACTTGAAGAGGAGCTGTTGAGCATGCCAATAGCCACCACAGTAGTACAAGTCAATATGCCAGCAGATGAAGATATTGAAGAAATGTATGTTGAGATAAAAGAAATTATTCAGATAGTTAAGGGAGACAAAAATTTAATTGTTATGAGGGTCTGGGATTTGATAGTGCGAAAAGGAAGAGAATTAAAAATTATGGTTGCATATGAACTACGAGAAATGAATAAAAGAGGAAGCGGTTGTAGAATTTTGCACAAAGCATTATTTAATCATAGCTAACACTTGGTTTAAGAATCACGAAAGAAAGTTTTATATGTGGAAGAGACCTGGAAACATCGGAAGGTTTCAGATTGATTATATAATGTTAAGACAGAGATTTTAAATTGTTAGACATTTCTAGGGACAGATGTGGACTCTGATCACAGTCACCCACAGTTGACTGGTTATGAACTGTAGATTAAAACAGATGAAATTGCTAAAAGGTAGAACATTAAGGAGGTGGGACCTGGATAGGTTGTTGAGAGTTTTGGACAGAGCATTAGGTAACAATTGACTAGAACAGGGGAAAGGGATACAATAAAAGACACACAAATAACTTTGAAGTAAAAAGACAAGGCCTAACAGAAATCCATGAATAACACTGAATTTAACTGATGAAAGGAGAAAATATAAAAATGCAGAAAATAAAGCAGACAAACATCTAAAAAAAATGAGATTGGCAGGAAATGGCAAAGCAGAAATGGCTAGAGGACAAATGTAAGGATTTAGAAGCATATTTTGCTTGGGGGAAGATAGATACCACCTACAGGAAAATGAAAGAGGCCAATGGTGAAAAGAGTAGTAGATGTATGAATATCAAGAGCTCAGATGAAAAACCAATCCTAAGCAAAGAAGGGAAAACTGCAAGGTGGTAGGAGTATATAAAATGTTTATACAAGAAAGAGGAACCTGAAGGCAATATTATAGAAGTGGAAGAGGACATAGATGAAGATGAGATGGGAGAATAATTTGACAGAGCAATAAGTTGAAACAAGGCTCCAGTAGTAGACCCCATTTTATCAGAACTGCTGACAGCCTCCGGAGAGCCAGCAATGACAAAACTCTTCCATCTGGTGTGCAAGATATATGAGACAGGTGAAATACCCCCAGACTTCAAGAAGAATTTAATAATTTCAGTACCAAAGAAAGATGGTGATGACAGATGAGAATATTACTGAACTATTGTTTTAATAAGTCATGGTCACAGAAGATTAACACAGATGATTTATAGAAGAATGGAAAAACTGGTAGAAGCTGAGCTAGGGGGAAGATCAGTTTGAGTTCTTGAAATATGTAGGAACATGTGAGGCAATACTGACTTTACAATTTATTTTAGAAAATAGGTTGGGAATAGGCAAACCTACATTTAAAGCATTTGCAGACTTAGAAAAAGCTTTTGACAGTGTTGACTGGAATAGTCTCTTTGAAGTTCTGAAGGTAGCGGGGGTAAAATGCATGGAGTGAAAGGCTATTTACAACTTGTACAGTAACAAAAAAGATGGCGATTATTAGTCGAGGGCAGCAGTGATTGAGAAAGGTAGCAGTGATTGAAGAGGGAGTGAGTGAGGGTTGTAGCCTATCACCAGTGTTATTCAGTCTGTTCACTGAGCAAGCAGTAAAGAAACAAAAGAGAAATTAGAGCAGCAATTTAAGTTGAGGAAGGAGAAATAAAAACTTTGAGGTTTGCTGACGACAACAAAGGACTTGGAAGAGCAGTTAAAACAAGTGGATGGTGTCTTGAAAGAGGGATATAAGATGAACACCAAGAAAAGCAAAACAAGGATAATTAAATGTAATTGATTGCTGATGCTGAGGGAATTAGATTAGGAAATGAGACACATAAAGTGGTGGGTGAGTTTTGTTGTTTGGCTAGCAAAATAACTGATGATGGCCAAAGTAGAGATGATATAATATGTAAACTGCCAATGGCAAGAAAAGTGTTTCTGAAGAAAAGAAATTTATTAACGTCAGACACAAATATAAGTGTTAAGAAGTCTCTTCTGAAAGTGTTTATGTGGGTAGCCATGTATGGAAGTGAAACATGGATAATAAACAGTTTAGACAAGAAGTGAATAGAAGATTTTGAAATATGGTGCAACAGAAGACTACTGAAGAATAGGTGGGTAAATCACATAACTGATGAGGAGGTACCAAATAGAACTGGAGAGAAAAGAAATTTCTGGCACAACCTGACTAGAAGAAGAGATATCACCAATTTAGTATTGGAGGAAAGTGTGGTGGTTAAAAATTGTAGAGATAGACCAAGAGATGAATATAGTTAGCAGCTTCAGAAGCTTTTAAGTTACAGTAATTATTTGGACATGTAGAGGCTTGCACAGGATAGAGTAGCATGGAGAGCTACATCATACCAGTCTTCAGACCGAAGACTACAACAACAAAGATAAGTTTGTTTTTACCTCTTAAATGAATTTATTTTATTTTATTTTTTTATATTTTTTATTCATATCCATGAGGATCATTTCACATACGGTCTGTGGAAGGAACATTAGAATATACCTTGTTTTGTAAATATATGTTCTTGTTTTTATGGTATGTTGTACATCCTGGAGGATCTCTTCACTATGACTCTGAGCAACAAACAGTGTACCTAATCAAATCTAAACTGGACTAAATCTTTTGCTAAAATAAGTAGTAAGTACATGAGCAACATAAAATGAAGCTTCTTAAATGAGTATTTGAGATAGATTGTGCAATAATTTTGCTTCCACCATTATATTTCTCAGTTAGAGATCTTTAGAAAAACAATATTTGAAACACAAGAGAAGTGTATATTTACAAGGCACCTAAACAGATCAACTTGAAATGGCCAGGCAGGCGGAAAAAAAAGAAGATGGTTAATTTCTAGTCTCATTTTTAAATTCTGTATCAAGACAAATGTCGGAAAAGAAAGAAGAAAGGGTAAAAATACAGGGTCGATGGAACAGGAAAGGTTCTCGAAACTCTAGATGAGTCAGCACACAAGTCAAAGTTGAGCCAATTGATTCAGAAGTAACTGAGGGCTAAATATCAAGATTAAAATTCAGAGTATTTCTTTTAACAAACTGTTTGTAACTTTAAGGATACGGTGAATATGGTTGTACAGTAAGAAACATGGGAAATAGAGAACACACTATGAACTTTATCGCAACAGAGGAAGAATTGAACTGCTTCAGAAAATTAAGTAGGTTTTGCTCACACTACATCCGGATTGTAAAGATCTCATATATAAATCTGAATCAGATCAAGAACTTCCAGTCCTAACATTCAAAGGAATCCACAGGTTAACCATTGAAGACACTCACATAAGAGGTATTCCTTTTGTTTGTGTGTAGTCCCAACATTTTTATATTCTGTAGTCAAAAATCATTATTGAAAATGAATTTGATCAATGTGGCAAGACAATGTCGTGCACGTGCAGTCAAAGGGCTATTGTGGAATGAAATATTTAGTGACAAACAGGTCATGTGCATATGAAATAGTGGTGGAGAATGATATGGCATGCATAATACAAAACTAAACTCTGCCTCCTGGCCATCAACCGACTGACTGCTGTGTCATCTTCAACAGGATGATATTTGGTGTCGGTAAGGTATATGCCTGTGTGGCCACTCAAAACACTGTTTTATATGCCCATTTGGTACTAATTGAACTTATATTCTAAATTATGAGTATTTTGTACTGAAGGGAGTGAGACAGGGTTGTAGCCTCTCCCCGATGTTATTCAATCTGTATATTGAGCAAGCAGTAAAGGAAACAAAAGAAAAGTTCGGAGTAGGCATTAAAATCCATGGAGAAGAAATAAAAACTTTGAGGTTCGTCGATGACATTGTAATTCTGTTAGAGACAGCAAAGGACTTGGAAGAACAGTTGAACGGAATGGACCGTGTCTTGAAAGGAGGATATAGGATGAACATCAACAAAAGCAAAATGAGGATAATGGAATGTAGCCGAATTAAGTTTGATGATGCTGAGGGAATTAGATTAGGAAATGAGACACTTACGGTAGTAAAGGAGTTTTGCTATTTGGGGAGCAAAATAATTGATGATGGTCGAAGTAGAGAGGATATAAAATGTAGACTGGCAATGACAAGGAAAGCATTTCTGAAGAAGAGAAATTTGTTAACATCAAGTATAGATTTAAGTGTCAGGAAGTTGTTTCTGAAGGTATTTGTATTGAGTGTAGTCATATATGGAAGTGAAACATGGACAATAAATAGTTTGGACAAGAAGAGAATAGAAGCTTTCGAAATGTGGTGCTACAGAAGAATGCTGAAGATTAGATAGGTAGATCACATAACCAATGAGGAGGTATTGAATAGAATTGGGGAGAAGAGGAGTTTGTGGCACAACTTGACTAGAAGAAGGGACCGGTTGGTAGGACATGTTCTGAGACATCGAGGGATCACCAATTTGGTATTGGAGGGCAGTGTGGAGGGTAAAAATCGTAGAGGGAGACCAAGAGATGAATACAGTAAGCAGATTCAGTAGGATGTAGGTTGCAGTAAGTACTGGGAGATGAAGAAGCTTGCACAGGATAGAGTAGCATGGAGAGCTGCATCAAAGCAGTCTCAGGACTGAAGACCATAACAACAACAATTACCAACAAGTTCAAACAATGGAAAGTCTAGAATGGTACAACGACAATGAAAGGATAGATTGCTACTAATTCATCACGTGCAGGAGACATTGAGTTACAGACAGGCACAATGAAAAATAATGGTAGAAATGTTCAGCTTCGGACTATGTTCTTCATCAGAAGTAAAACACACACACACACACACACACACACACACACACACACACACACACACACACGGCCACTGTCATTTAGGCTTTAAAGCCCATCCCACCTTCAATTGCATCTGAGATAAACAGGCTCATCCCAACTTTAGCTGCATCTGAGACCAACAGCAGTCTAGCAGGGGTAGGTAGTGGGGTGTGGAAGGGGCATGGGATGAGGATGGGGAGGGTAGCGGGATATGGGTGGCGGAAGATGCTGCTGCTGCCTGTGGGGGCATGTAGGGTCATGGTGAGAACAGGATAGGGCTGCTAGGAGCAGCATTGGGAGGTTGTCCTGCAGGAGGATCAGGAGGAAGTGGGGGGGGGGGGGGGGGGAGAATGAGAAAGAAGAGAGGTAGAGAAGAGGGAAGAACTATGTATGTGCGCTGGCAGCATAGAATGCATGTATTGTACTGAAATGGGAGCAGAGAAGAAGATAGGAAGGTGGAAAAGAGGGATTAGTGAAGATTGAGACCAGGGTTAGAGGAATGGAGGGTATGTTACAGAAAGAATTCTCACCACAGCTATTCACAAAAAGCTGGTGCTGGTGGAAACCTCCAAATGGTACAGGCTGTGAAGAAGTCAATAAAGTAAAGCATATCATGTTGGGCAGCACGATTTGAACTGGGTGTGTCAGCTGTCTCTTGGCCACAGTTTGGCGGTGGCTACTCTTGCAGACAGACAATTGTAAGTGCTCATTCCCACATAGGAGTTGTGTTGAGGAGGACCAGATAAAATGAATGGAGGAGAAGGTGTTGAGTTTCTAGAGGAATGTGAATAGAATGTCCTCATCCTCAATCCGGATAATGAAGGTGCCATCAGTGAATAATGTGAGAGGTTTCGTGTTCTGGGTGGTTAAAAAGGATTCTTCTAGATAGTCAATGACTAGGCTAACATAGGATGGTGCTATGAAGATATCCATTGCCTTACCGGGGATTTGTTTGCAGGTGATGCCTTCAAACAAGAAGTTCTGTGTTTTGCACAAAAACCCAGCCTGGCCCCCCACAACAGCAACCCCTTTCTTTCCAGATACAAACAAGCCTGAGACCCAGCCAACTGCCGTCTAAATGCAGTTGTCAGTCTTTCCTCTAGATCCTGTTTGTTACTAGTCTGCAGTGCCTTACAAGGCCATTATTATCGATGACTTCTTTGGTTCTTTGCATGGGAACTTATAATGTAGTATTCGTTTGTAATTGAACATTGCACACATCTAAGGATGATATGTAACTCTGTCTGGAAAAATTGAATCTATTATTTCTGTGCAGTAAGTGAAACAGGCAAAAAGGAATACAAACGTCTCAAAAATGAGATCGACAGGAAGTGCAAAATGGCTAAGCAGGGATGGCTAGAGGACAAATGTAAGGATGTAGAGGCCTATCTCACTAGGGGTAAGATAGATACCGCCTATAGGAAAATTAAAGAGACCTTTGGAGATAAGAGAACGACTTGTATGAATATCAAGAGCTCAGATGGAAACCCAGTTCTAAGCAAAGAAGGGAAAGCAGAAAGGTGGAAGGAGTATATAGAGGGTCTATACAGGGGCGACGTACTTGAGGACAATATTATGGAAATGGAAGAGGATGTAGATGAAGATGAAATGGGAGATATGATACTGCGTGAAGAGTTTGACAGAGCACTGAAAGACCTGAGTCGAAACAAGGCCCCCGGAGTAGACAATATTCCATTGGAACTACTGACGGCCGTGGGAGAGCCAGTCCTGACAAAACTCTACCATCTGGTGAGGAAGATGTATGAAACAGGCGAAATACCCTCAGACTTCAAGAAGAATATAATAATTCCAATCCCAAAGAAAGCCGGTGTTGACAGATGTGAAAATTACCGAACTATCAGCTTAATAAGTCACAGCTGCAAAATACTAACACGAATTCTTTACAGACGAATGGAAAAACTAGTAGAAGCCAACCTCGGGGAAGATCAGTTTGGATTCCGTAGAAACACTGGAACACGTGAGGCAATACTGACCTTACGACTTATCTTAGAAGAAAGATTAAGGAAAGGCAAACCTACGTTTCTAGCATTTGTAGACTTAGAGAAAGCTTTTGACAATGTTGACTGGAATACTCTCTTTCAAATTCTAAAGGTGGCAGGGGTAAAATACAGGGAGCGAAAGGCTATTTACAATTTGTACAGAAACCAGATGGCAGTTATAAGAGTCGAGGGACATGAAAGGGAAGCAGTGGTTGGGAAGGGAGTAAGACAGGGTTGTAGCCTCTCCCCGATGTTGTTCAATCTGTATATTGAGCAAGCAGTAAAGGAAACAAAAGAAAAATTCGGGGTAGGTATTAAAATTCATGGAGAAGAAATAAAAACTTTGAGGTTCGCCGATGACATTGTAATTCTGTCAGAGACAGCAAAGGACTTGGAAGAGCAGTTGAATGGAATGGACAGTGTCTTGAAAGGAGGATATAAGATGAACATCAACAAAAGCAAAACAAGGATAATGGAATGTAGTCGAATTAAGTCGGGTGATGCTGAGGGAATTAGATTAGGAAATGAGGCACTTAAAGTAGTAAAGGAGTTTTGCTATTTGGGGAGCAAAATAACTGATGATGGTCGAAGTAGAGAGGATATAAAATGTAGGCTGGCAATGGCAAGGAAAGCGTTTCTGAAGAAGAGAAATTTGTTAACATCCAGTATTGATTTAAGTGTCAGGAAGTCATTTCTGAAAGTATTCGTATGGAGTGTAGCCATGTATGGAAGTGAAACATGGACGATAAATAGTTTGGACAAGAAGAGAATAGAAGCTTTCGAAATGTGGTGCTACAGAAGAATGCTGAAGATTAGATGGGTAGATCACATAACCAATGAGGAAGTATTGAATAGGATTGGGGAGAAGAGAAGTTTGTGGCACAACTTGACCAGAAGAAGGGATCGGGTGGTAGGACATGTTCTGAGGCATCAAGGGATCACCAATTTAGTATTGGAGGGCAGCGTGGAGGGTAAAAATCGTAGAGGGAGACCAAGAGATGAATACACTAAGCAGATTCAGAAGGATGTAGGTTGCAGTAGGTACTGGGAGATGAAAAAGCTTGCACAGGATAGAGTAGCATGGAGAGCTGCATCAAACCAGTCTCAGGACTGAAGACAACAACAACAACAACAACAATATTTCTGTAAGGTGTTACTCTATTTCCCCATATTTTCTTCCTAATGGCCCGTAAGTAGTTACTTACTTCCAACTATGCCTCTCCATCCTCTCCAGTTCTGTGGTAAATGTGATCTTCTTAAATTTGAGTGAACCACACACCATCCGCCCACTGAAACACAATGGTTCTATGATATTCCCAGCTAGTAAGAATTCCACAACAATTGTACTGGATTATGGAGAGTATGTTGTAGTGGACTCCACTAACTGGCAGCATCGGATAAAAAATTTACTGCCACTATTGTATACCTGGATTTCTTGCCAAACATGGCCTTAACGTTATGAACACATGCCAAGGCTTAACCTCTGAATCCAGTGAGCTTCTCACCTGAATCGTCTGTTTCTTTTTCAGTCTACTTAAGCTTAATTATCATGGCTGGCTTCAAGGCCCCCTCTGGATGTATTCTCCTTTGGTATACCGAAACTTACAGTTCCATAAATTCATACCAGTCATATATATGGTGTTATCCTGGTCACACCAGTCTGCATCAGTACAACTCATGCACAGTCTGCCTGCTGCTGCTTAGAATATCCTTGTCTGACTCAAATTTGGCCTTGAAAACTCTAGGATCCATGTTTGAATCAGAGCAGCATTTGGCGTACAGTTTTAATCTGTCCGGTATTTTTCTTTACTGCATGCTCTCCACTTCAGAGTGAAGTATTCATTCTCAAATGTTATAGACAATTACAGAAAATTTTAACAGTTATAGCATGGTAAACTTTAATATATAGCAAGAAACTAAAGAATTCATTTTGCCAGAGTGTATTTACAGTAATTTATTTATTTATTTTTCAGAATGTGAAACAAGAATTTCCAATTGTGTTGGGTAGAGACTGTGCCGGCATTGTCATAGAAATTGGTCAGAAGGTCAATCACTTTGATATTGGTGATGAAGTATGGTTTTCTATTCCATACTGGCTCTCTGGAACTCTTGCTGAATATGTTGTTATAACAGAAAACTTAATAGCTAAAAAGCCTAAGGGAATCAGATTTGAAGTTGCAGCAAGTGTCCCATATTCAGGAATGATTGCATGGAATGCAGTTGTTTCTCAGGCTCATCTGAATTCCGTAGCTGCTAGTGGGAAAAGGTGAGTAAAATTGATGTATGTCTGCATCCATAATCTTCACGCCACCTTACCAATGTGTGGTGGAAGGAACTTTTCTGTCCACTGTCATTTCCCCCTTCTCATGTTCTGACTGCAAATGGTTTGCCACAAGAACATTGTTAAGTTTCTGTATGACTTCAAATTTGTCCAATTGCCTGTCATGGTCTTTTGTAGCAGAAAGTAATTTGTTACCCATCTGCTCTTGTAATATAATTAACTGCTGGAATTTTAACAGTAAACTTTTTTTTTTCTCTTTTATTGATCCTAACTAATAAGTTTATTGTATGTTGAATAGCATCCAAGAAGCGGTGAAATGAAAATTTTGCAAACTATTTCCTTTACTGGTGAATTACATTAATGTAGTAAATCTGTCACACATCTGCCCTTCCTGCAACAAGTTTTACATGGTCTTTCCACTTTAAATCACTCTATACATATTCCTCTATACATTAAATGTTGTCACTGTGCCCAGGGGTTAATCACCTGATTTTTGATCAAGCAATAATGGGTATTTCTGACAGTTTGTTTATAATTAGCCAATATATCACTTGCACATTTGTTACATTCTTACAGGTGCACCACAGCAGAATGTGCCATTTGTCATTTTTGTTGCTGGCATTGGCATTACCCACAAATGGGAAGAGCCATTAGTTTAAAAACTTTGTGGCTTTGCAAACTGTGTAGCTCCACTTTTGTGTCATCTTTTGATGGGAATGGAACTGAGCATGTTCAAGAACCTAGTTACTTCTGTTGACTTAATTATGACTTGTGCTGTAAAATAATTTGCACACCCTGTTTCCACAAAAACTTAGGATCCGTTAGATGCTGATCAGTGTGGCTTTATGAAAGATAAAGGCAGCAGAGAGTTCTTTTCATAGGATTTGACGACCTAAAAGTAAGTTGACGATGTAAATTGGAGCAAGTTGTTTGAAACTCTCAGCAAAAAAAGTGTAAGCTACAGGGAAATGGGTAATATATGATGTGTACAAGAACCAAGAGGGAAAAATAAGAATGGAAAACCAAGAATAAAGTCCATGGATTAGAAGTTGTATTAGACAGGGATGTGGTCTTTCACCCTACTGTTCATCTACATCTACTTCTACATTTATACTCCGCAAGCCACCCAACGGTGTGTGGCGGAGGGCACTTTACGTGCCACTGTCATTACCTCCCTTTCCTGTTCCAGTCGCGTATGGTTCGCGGGAAGAACGACTGTCTGAAAGCCTCTGTGCGCGCTCTAATCTCTCTAATTTTACATTCGTGATCTCCTCGGGAGGTATCAGTAGGGGGAAGCAATATATTCGATACCTCATCCAGAAACGCACCCTCTCGAAACCTGGCGAGCAAGCTACACCGCGATGCAGAGTGCCTCTCTTGCACAGTCTGCCACTTGAGTTTGTTAAACATCTCCGTAACGCTATCACGGTTACCAAATAACCCTGTGACGAAACGCGCCGCTCTTCTTTGGATCTTCTCTATCTCCTCCGTCAACCCGATCTGGTACGGATCCCACACTGATGAGCAATACTCAAGTATAGGTCGAACGAGTGTTTTGTAAGCCACCTCCTTTGTTGATGGACTACATTTTCTAAGGACTCTCCCAATGAATCTCAACCTGGTACCCGCCTTACCAACAATTAATTTTATATGATTGTTCCACTTCAAATCGTTCCGCATGCATACTCCCAGATATTTTACAGAAGTAACTGCTACCAGTGTTTGTTCCGCTATCATATAATCATACAATAAAGGATCCTTCTTTCTATGTATTCGCAATACATTACATTTGTCTTTGTTAAGGGTCAGTTGCCACTCCCTGCACCAAGTGCCTATCCGCTGCAGATCTTCCTGCATTTCGCTACAATTTTCTAATGCTGCAACTTCTCTGTATACTACAGCATGATCCGCGAAAAGCCGCATGGGACTTCCGACGCTATCTACTAGGTCATTTATATATATTGTGAAAAGCAATGGTCCCATAACACTCCCCTGTGGCATGCCAGAGGTTACTTTAATGTCTGTAGACATCTCTCCATTGATAACAACATGCTGTGTTCTGTTTGCTAAAAACTCTTCAATCCAGCCACACAGCTGGTCTGATATTCCGTAAGCTCTTACTTTGTTTATCAGGCGACAGTGCGGAACTGTATCGAACACCTTCTGGAAGTCAAGAAAAATAGCATCTACCTGGGAGCCTGTATCTAATATTTTCTGGGTCTCATGAACAAATAAAGCGAGTTGGGTCTCACACGATCGCTGTTTCCGGAATCCATGTTGATTCCTACATAGTAGATTCTGGGTTTCCAAAAACAACATGATACTCGAGCAAAAAACATGTTCTAAAATTCTACAACAGATCGACGTCAGAGATATAGGTCTATAGTTTTGCGCATCTGCTCGATGACCCTTCTTGAAGACTGGGACTACCTGTGCTCTTTTCCAATCATTTGGAACCTTCCGTTCCTCTAGAGACCAGCGGGACACGGCTGTTAGAAGGGGGGCAAGTTCTTTCGCGTACTCTGTGTAGAACCGAACTGGCATCCCGTCAGGTCCTGTGGACTTTCCTCTGTTGAGTGATTCCAGTTGCTTTTCTATTCCTTGGACACATATTTCGATGTCAGCCATTTTTTCGTTTGTGCGAGGATTTAGAGAAGGAACTGCAGTGCGGTCTTCCTCTGTGAAACAGCTTTGGAAAAAGGTGTTTGGTATTTCAGCTTTACGCGTGTCATCCTCTGTTTCAATGCCATCATCATCCCGGAGTGTCTGGATATGCTGTTTCGAGCCACTTACTGATTTAATGTAAGACCAGAACTTCCTAGGATTTTCTGTCAAGCCGGTACATAGAATTTTACTTTCGAATTCACTGAAGGCTTCACGCATAGCCCTCCTTACACTAACTTTGACATCGTTTAGCTTCTGTTTGTCTGAGAGGTTTTGGCTGCGTTTAAACTTAGAGTGAAGCTCTCTTTGCTTTCGCAGTAGTTTCCTAACTTTGTTGTTGTACCACGGTGGGTTTTTCCCGTCCCTCACAGTTTTACTCGGCACGTACCTGTCTAAAACGCATTTTACGATTGCCTTGAACTTTTTCCATAAACACTCAACATTGTCAGTGTCGGAACAGAAATTTTCGTTTTGATCTGTTAGGTAGTCTGAAATCTGCCTTCTATTACTCTTGCTAAACAGATAAACCTTCCTCCCTTTTTTTTATATTCCTACTAACTTCCATATTCAGGGACGCTGCAACGGCCTTATGATCACTGATTCCCTGTTCTGTACACACAGAGTCGAAAAGTTCGGGTCTGTTTGTTATCAGTAGGTCCAAGATGTTATCTCCACGAGTCGTTTCTCTGTTTAATTGCTCAAGGTAATTTTCGGCTAGTGCACTCAGTATAATGTCACTTGATGCTCTGTCCCTACCACCCGTCCTAAACATCTGAGTGTTCAGTCTGTTCATTGAAGAAGCAATTATGGAAATAAAAGTGAGATTCAGGAGAAGGGATATCAATGATAAGATTCACTTAAGATATCATTATCATCAGTGTATGAGGGGAAGAATTGCAGGAACTGTTAAATGGAATGAACAGTCTAATGATCACATGCTGTGGATTGAGTGTAAACCAAAGAAAGATGAAAGCAGTGGGTAGTAGCAGAAATGAGATTAGTGTAAACTTAATATAAAAATTGTGGACCACGAACTAGGAAAAGTTACCAATATTTAACATAAAAATTGGGGGTACCACAAATTAGGCCAAGTGAAGAAATTTTGTTACTTTGGAAGAAAAATAACACATGACACATGAAGCAAGGAAGACAAAAAGCTGACTAACAGAGGCAGAGAGGGAATTTCTGCCCAACAGAAGTGTACTACACTGTCCACTCACATTGGTGGGACTACCTGTCAAAAGTTTGAAAAACCACCTTTTGCTGTGTGGACCAAAGCGAGATATGCAGGAAGAGTGTCAGTGAGGTTCTGGAAGGTGCCAACAAGCCTATGGAGCCAAGCCGACTCTAGTGTCGTGGCCGGCTGCACTTGGTTGAGGATCCATGGCAAGAACAGGTTGAGTGACATTGCTCCACATATTCTCAATTGTGTTCAAATCCGGGTTGTTTTCTGGCCAGGGGAGTACGTTAAACTCATTCTTGTGCTCTTAGAACCACAAATGCATACTGTGAAGAGTTTGACAGATTGAATTGCCCTGCTGGAAGATGCCATCATCGTGTTGTGGAAAAACAAACTGCATGTAGGAGAGGAAGTGGTACCTTTCAGAATGATGGGAAGTCCCAGGGAGTGCAGTGAAAACATTCTGTAGACCATAATGTGCTCTCCACTTGCCTGGATGTTTGCTTTCAAACATTTCATGCTGTACAGGCCAACTGCAATCTGTTCGGTGGAGCATAAAATGTGATCCATCTGAAAAGGCCACATGTCACCACTCAGTGGATGTCCAGTTGTGGTACTGAAATGCAATGGCAGCCTTTGTCGCTGATGAACAGCAGTCGACATGGGTCCATGAACCAGGTGACAGGGACTCGCAGGTATTAACTGGGATAGGTACCAGGGAGAACATCAGACAACGCCCAAAGACCAATACCTTGAATATGTGGAAATTGTGGGGAGTGCAGGCAGGCATTGATGTGACTTTGAAATTTTCCCGGCATATTTCTTCTTCCAGTAATTTTCGGGTTTGCAGCCATATTTCGTCAACATTCTGCCATGATATTTTGGCCCAGAGATGTGTGGCCATCCTCAGGTGAGTAGACGAAGTACTGAAGAGACCTGATGCAGTCATTGTACTTATAGCGAATTCCGTGCATGCAAATCATACTGGCGGTTTATGGTCATGCATTAGGAGGAACATGCGCAAGCCAGCCAAGTTGTTTGTGCTGCCCTCAGTGGTGAAGTAAGAACAGTCTAGTCACTAAGTATTGACTGAGCATGTTGATTCTGCTGTGACTGCATAATTTTAATAATTGGATTCCAATTTTTATCCAGCTGAAAGCTGTTATCATGATTCATTAAGTTGTCAGCAAGACGCATTTCCATGGATTCTTTAATTACGGAATCCCAGAAGCGGGAAACTGCTGCTAAAATTTTGGTGTTGTTGTATTCCATTGAATGTCCCATGGAAATGCAATGTTCTGCTACTCCTGATTTTAAGGTCTGCCACAGACGATTGCGTCTTTCGTGTTGTACACAGCGTTCCTGCACCGTTCGTGTTGTCTGACCTATATATGCCGAGCGACACTCACAGGGAATTTTACAAACCTCCACCTTCCTGAATTGTAAATTGTCTTTAATGGATCCATCTAAGGCCCTGCTCTTTGCTGGTGAATGGAAGATGACACTATTATTATTCCTAAGCAATCTGCCTATTTTAGAAGATATGTTCTCCGCATATAGAAGGAATGCAGTTGATTTATAGTCGTCATCAGTCTCCTCAGAGCATTGCTTGTTGTTGTTATAATTGTGCATGGCCTTCTGTATTTTACGCGAAGTATAGCCATTCTCTATCCTCTTTAAAAACCGTCTCCAGATGCACAAATTCTTCATGAAGGCTATCAGCATCCAATATTACATGTGCCGGATGAATTAAAGTACTGAGAACCCCGGCGATTTGTGCGAGGTGATGGCAGCTGGACACCTGAATATATAGATGTGAATGAGCGAGTTTTCTGTACACCTAATGTCCCAAAGACCCATCATTCTTACAATGCACCAACACGTCTAAAAAGGGTAAAGTCCCATCTTTCAAATCTCCATAGTAAACTTGATGTTCTCATGTAAAGAGTTTAAGGGGAGCTGGAACGACCAATCTCCTCCATGTTAATTTTAGCAAATAGAAGGAACATTTTTTCTAAAACCATTAAACATATTGCTCTGAAATTTGGACTACATGTTCAGTGAATATTTCTCTACAAAGTCATATGGAAATGTTAAAAAATATTTATTGGTTTTTGTTTCACAATTTTTAAACATGCTTATTTTTTTATCTAAAATTTTGCACTTTTTTGTGTATAACTCTTGAATTATACATTTTTTTTTTACAATTTGTTATAAAAATGAAGGAAAAGAAGTAAACAATATTGTGTGTAAATTTCATTGATATACTGTTAACAGTTTTTGAGAAAATGTCCCTAAAAGATGAAAATTTTAACGTTACAGGAAATGGCTTCCAAAGTTTTTTAATACATTCCTGCCTCATATGATGGATTATCAGCATCCTCTTCTTTTTCCAGTGTTAGTTTCCTTTTCACTGGCCGTTCCTTCCCTTTTGCTGCATGTTGTAGGCTTTTGTCTCTTCTTCCTGCACCTCTTAGTCCTTCGTCATCAATTAGGCACATTGTGGAAATGGTGTTGTGTCTTGATTGGAAACCTAAACGTTTCAGCACATCACATTTGATAATGTTTCCTTCATTGTATGTTGCTACTGCATCATACACTCCAAAATACAATGTTTTTATCTGTACAAACACTCTTTTGGGAATCCTAATCCAAATTAAATGGATTTTGTGTTTTCCCATGTAAACACTTTTCCAATAAACTTGGCTGTGATAAATCTCTGAATGTGGGCTTAATTACATCAGTTACAGCATTTGGCAAACTGTTTTTATGGTCATATTCCTTTCCTGATTGGTAATTACACCATGAGTTATCACCTGTGAGGCACAGTGCATGTTGTGGGTGCTCATTTGTTGATGCAGTATGAAAAAATAATGCCCATACTGCTCTCCTCATTTGCTCAATGCTGCTTGTATTTTGCCTAATTGCACACCCATAATACCTCTGCAATCTATCAATTGCTTCATCTGTCAATCTTCCTCCAAGGGTCTTACCATCACTAAGCTTCTGGGATCCAAGTGTCTGCTTTAGTTTGTGCAAGCAAGCCCCCATGTGCTTCTGCACATGTCCAGTGCACTCCTGGTTTTTAATGTGAATTTCATTGCCATAAGGTTTGAGTTCCTCTACAACTTTATATCCCTTAGAATCACCATCTCCTAGATAGTTAGTGTACCGTACATTATACCACTCTGTGATCTGAAAAAAATTGCTTTCACTCCCTCTACTTCCATCGCTCCACTCGTGCCATGAAAATTTGCTTCGCAACTTTCACTATGTTCGTCCTTGGTATTGCCCTTACACCTAAAATGTTTTGAGAGAATAGCAACATCAATTACTTTGCAACTGTCTTCACTGGTAGCTGTCACAACTCTACTTAGAAATTTATGACCTCTACGTTGCCATGATCCATCTAAAGCAGCAGTCAGATCTCTACAATTCCCATTATCTGTCATAGCTTCTTCAACTGCTTTCTTCATTGTTGCTTGAGCAATATCTTGAGCAGAAGATCCCACCAATTCATTATAAAATCCAAACTTGGTTGGTGGTATTGGCAAGTTCATAATTCCACATAACATTGTCCCTGCAGCACTGCCCTTGCCAATGCAATGCAAGCCATACACTAGCCTAACATTTATATCACACATCTTTTTTCCACTATTACCACTATGAGGAATACTGTTAGAATTAGAAAATGAAACTTGTGCAGCACATTTGTTACACTTCAATAACATTTTACATGTCACACCAATGTGTGAAGTTATTTTCAGTTCCAGTCCTCTTTCTTTGCAAACTTGGCATAATACGTTATGTTTCAAAATATTAGATATTAGAGAGCAAGAAAATGTTAATTATTTCATTCACATCATTACTGTCACTTTCATAGTTTTCAAATTTTTCTTTGCTGTCACAAAGTTTCTTGCTGGAAGAAATTAATTTGGAGTAGTCGGTGAAGCAGTCTGAGCAGCATCTCCCTTCAAAACAACAAAAGATTCCTTCTTCCACACGTTGTGCCTTTTCTTAAACACTTGATTGCTGAAACGGGGCATATTGATATCCACAAACCAAATTCGTAAAACAAGTACAAGCAAAATTCGTCAAATACACAAAATTGAACAACTAAACAACACAAAGCAAACTCCACAAGTCAACACACACGGTACAGCATTTATGTTTACCGATATGGACAGTCAGGTGCCACAGAGATAAAGCCATGCAATGTTAGAAAACAAAACACTGTCTAATTCCGCAAAGATACCCCGCTTGCAGCAAGCGAGCGAGCAGTGCTGTCAGAGATGACACACCAAGTCGCTACAACAGCTACGCAGTGCGTCAACTTTGCAGCGATAAAAAAATACACTTAGAATTCACTTAGAAGGCTGAAACTTGATTTGTTTTATTCAGAAAACTCCAAATAATTTTATAATGAAAAAAACCAAAAAAAACATTAATTTTGTCATTTTCATCGTTCCGGCTCCCCTTAAATGACTAAAGAATTTTTCCAGTTCTTGTCTATCATGAGGCCATACAATGAAAGTATCATCTACGTAACGCGAAAAAACAGTACGCTTCAAGAGGGCAGACTCAAGAGCTTTCTCCTCAAAGTCTTCCATTTCAGCAAGGTACGACACGATTCCTGTCAAATTTCATCTACAGAATCTGCGGAAAGAGGTCTAATAGCCTTCTCAATAGAACTGATGAAATCCATTAAAGGAGGTGAAGAACGTGTAGGAGCAAAGTTTCAACCTTTCACAAGCACTGACATCATCACATCGTCAAATGATTTCTCTGTGAGATTCACAACAGATCGTCCAGAAGGGGCTTCTTTCGGTTTACATGTTGCGAGACGATTAGACGTAGTACTTTGTCTATTTGTACTATACCCGTAGGCCCAGTCCTCCTTGGCCCAAGTACACCATCAATCTAATCCCAACTAGGGGAGGAGCATCTTGCTGCAATCTTCAGATGTAAATAAAATAAATCCTTGGAAATCACCTCTAACTCTCGACGTGTAAAATGGATTTGTTCTCTAACCAAGGCCATACTTGCCCTGTACTTAATCTTATTTGCAGCAACACTATTAATAAAGTGAACAGCTCTAGGAAACATTGGAATCAAATTTTTGTCGCCACATTTCAATAAGAAATTAAATGAGCACAGTAACCTGGCTCTTTCCTCATGTAATTTATACAGTCTATGGATAAGCTGAACCATTTTCTCCCTGTAGAGGTATTTGATGTGACTTCTGAAATTTTCCTGGCGTATTTGTTCTTCCAGTAATTTATATGTTTGCAACTGGATATCGTCAACATTCTGCCCCGATTTTTCGGCCCAGAGATGTCCGTCCATCCTCAGATGAGTAGACAAAGTACTGAAGAGACCTGATGCAGTCATGGTACTTATAGCGAATTCCGTGCATGTGAATCATATTGGTGGTTTATGGTGCATGTGTTTGGAGGACATGCGCGAGCCAGCCAAGTTGTGTGTGCTGCCCTCAATGGTGAAGTAAGAAGAGTCTAGTCGCTGAGTATCAGCTGAGCATGTCGATTCCGCACTGCACAGAATGGCATGCTGTCTCTGTTGGTTGGGTGTCCATAGATAGTGAATATTTCCATTGATTTAGGAGGACATACAGTTAAATCCTTCAGTGCCATATTTTGACACAAGAACATCAGTTTTCAGTGAAGGCTTGTGTTAATTCAAATGTAATAGAAGATGTACATATCATGACTCTGGGTTTAAAATCACTAATGCATATAATGTTCCGTTAGATGAGAACATGGAGTGGCAAGTAACATGAACTGGGAAGAGGAGCAAATTTGAGGAAAAAATGAGGGGATTATAAAGATGCCAAGGCATGTTGAGACACTCATCTTCTCTGCAGTCAACTTCCAATAAAATCTTTTGTGGTCATACAGCAGGCAGTATGTTGTGGTGAAGGAATCAGTAACCTAGCAAACTGATTTACTAACAAAGTTTACATGCTTATTACAGTGTTTTAAAAATGTTGTTCTACTATTTTTATTACTTCTTTGGGTCATAAGTTCAAATGTAATTATCCCCTCCCCCACAACAGAGATAGCAGTAAAGGATGATCTTGAAATAATGTAGACAACACAAATATTTTAAATACTCATCATATATTTGGAGTGAATTCAGATACAATTGCAGGCACATTTTTGACTTACATCTGCTCAAAATGAATGCTGTTAGAACAAAAGTGAGCTCTAAAACTCTCATTTCATGACAAGTGAAACTGAGATGGCAGCCTCTTCTTAAGTGGGCATCTGATGAATAACAAAAGAGAAAGTAAAGAAAAATAATAAGTAACAACACTACATTACAATTAGAGCCCAGATTTTTATGTAATATCATCATGCAAAATATGACATGTTTATGTAATGAAAATGAGTAAAATATGTATGAAAATATGTGATTATATGAAAATATGTTATTAAATATATAATATAAAACAATAGTTTCATCTGAAATCAACTTCTGAACCACATAGCCTATTATATTAGTATTATAACCTTTAATCACCAATAATTGCACGGATATTCAAACACACTCACTTAGAAGCAATAGCTCGTTACATGAGATAACAACTCAGTATCTCTTATTTGACTCCCGTGCCGTGACATGAGGCCGGCGCCGTTCGTAGCTAGGTGGCGCTCCCGTGCTCAGCTGAGTTGCAGAGCGCCTCTGTTGCCGTTTGCACGTACTGTCGTGGCGGCACTGCTAAATGTCGTGGCACTGTCACAACACTTTTCCCCCCTTGAAAAAAAAAAAACCACTCACTTCCTTGGAGACATGGACAGTGCGGAGACATCCATGGCCTCTTGTGAGGCCCTGAGAAGATCCCGCGGAGAGACACGAGAGTATGGTCGAAAATGTCCAGGACGGAAGTTCGTGCGTGGAACATGCCTCCTGGACGAGATGATGGGTGAAAACTCTGGAGCAGCATCCATAGGTGTCGTGGACCTGGGGGTGTGCTCCAGTGAGATGGGTCCCGGAGAAGGCGGCGTCGCGACTGGGGCCGGTTCCGGCGTACTCGGAAGCGGTAGCGACGTCGGCTGCATCAACACGTACGGTAGATCGGCAGCAGCGACAGGACTGGCTTCTCGGGCTGGTGGAGGCGAAGGAAGGGGCGGTGGCACCAGCATGGTCACCACTCGTGGGCACATCTGGTCGTAATGGCGAACAACCATGTCGTCGTCCGTATGTATTTCACAAAACCAGCGGCTGCGAAGATCCTTGACCACCCCTGGAATCCATTTAGGGCGAGATCCATACCCTCGTGCCCACACGTCGGCGCCCACCGAATATTTTCCCGCACTAGGGGACACAGCACAAGGCCTGACAGGGTGAAGCAGGTGCAGTAGAGTGCGCGGTTGGCGGCCATGCAAGAGTTCAGCAGGGCTGCGATCACCCAGAGGCGTGAAGCGATAAGAACTCAGAAATTGCAGCAGAGCGTAAACTGTGGAAAAATCACTAAGGAATTTTTTCATCTGGCTTTTGAAAGTGCGGACAAGGCGCTCGACCTCCCCATTCGATTGCGGATGGAAGGGCGGTGCTGTAACATGATGAATCCCTTGTCCAGTACAAAAATCACGGAAGGCCTGCGAAGAGAACTGAGGGCCATTGTCCGTAATGATCGTGGATGGAAGACCTTCTAGCGCAAAGATTTTGGACAAAGCCAGTGTCGTCACTGCAGTGGTGGGCGACAGACATTGAACAACAAACGGAAACTTTGAGAAGGCATCAATCAACAGTAGCCAATAAGTACCGAGGAAGTGGCCGGCAAAGTCAGCGTGCACCCGTTCCCATGGCTGCGCCGGATCAGACCACGGAGAGGGCATTGTACGAGGTGCAGCCAGTTGTTGAGCACACTGACCACACGCAGCAACCATGTGGGCGATGTCCAAATCAATACCGGGCCAATAAACGTGCCTGCGGGCCAGGGACTTAGTCCGAGAAAGACGCCAATGGCCTTCATGCAACAGTTTGAGAACATCTTTGCGAAGAGAGGCTGGCACCACGACCCGCGGAGATGTGCCATCGGTGGCCAGAAGAACAACACCATCACGAACAGACAGACGAAGGCACAAGGCTTGGTAGTTGCGAAGGGGATCCGATGCCCGGTCCTTGGTCCTGTCCGGCCAACCCCGTTGAATAAAACCGATCACCTGACACAGGACCGGGTCCCGCGCAGTAGCCGACGCGACCTGCGAACCTGTAAGTGGAAAACCCTTGACTGCACGACGTTCTTCCTCATCAATGTGGAAACAGAGTAGTTCATCACGATCGAAAACCGGGTCGGGGCCCATCGGCAATCGCGACAATGCGTCAGTGTTGGCGTGCTGGGCCGTGGGGCGATAGTGAATATCATAGTGAAAACGAGACAAGTATAAGGCCCAACGTTGCAGGCGGTGAGCTGCCTTATCCGGAAGCGATGCCGATGGGCTGAATAGAGAGACCAGCGGCTTGTGGTCGGTGATGAGGTGAAACTTAGAACCATACAAAAAAACGCTGAACTTTTTTAGAGCATAAATGATAGCGAGTGCCTCCTTTTTGATTTGAGAGCAACGCCGTTGCGCATCGTTGAGGGTCTTGGAAGCATAGGCGATGGGTCGTTCCAACCCATCCTCATACCGATGGGCGAGAACAGCCCCTACGCCATACTGTGACGCATCAGTCGCCAGAACCAAGTGCTGACCCGGACGGAATGTGGCAAGACAAGGTGCTGACTGCAAATGAGCCTTCAGGCGGACAAAAGCATGCTCACACTCGTCGGACCAACAGAAAGGGACGTTTTTGCATAACAGCTGATGCACAGGATGAGCTACCGCCGCCGCGGATGAAATGAATTTGTGATAAGAAGCAATCTTGCCTAGAAACGCCTGAAGTTCTTTGACCGTGGACGGCCGGGGTAGAGCGTTAATGGCCGCAACATGCTGACGTAGAGGACGTATACCCTCACGGGACAAGTGGAAACCAAGATACACAATGGAGGGTTGGAAGACCTGTGACTTGTCCAGATTGCACCTCAACCCAGCCGAATGCAAAACCTGAAACAGTGCAAATTGCAAAGGTGCTCCTCAGTGGAGGCCCCCGTGACAACAATGTCATCCAGATAGTTATTGCAGCCGGGAACGGAAGCTGTGAGCTGTTCCAAAAACCGCTGAAAAATGGCCGGCGCACTAGCGACGCCAAATGGTAACCGCTGGTACTGATACAGCCCACAAGGAGTGCTGATGACAAGAAATTCCTTGGAAAAAGCATCCAACGGCAACTGATGGTACGCCTCCGATAAGTCAAGTTTGGAAAAGAACTGGCCCCCAGCGAGCTTGGTAAATAACTCCTCAGGACTGGAAGAGGATAAGTGTCAATGAGGGTCTGAGCGTTGACAGTGGCTTTAAAATCACCACACAATCGCAGACTCCCATTTGGTTTAGAAACCACCACGATTGGCGATGCCCATTCGCTGGAGGTAACAGGAAGGAGAATCCCTGAAGCTGTTAACCTGTCTATCTCAGCCTTGACAGGTGCACACAATGCCACCGGAATAGGGCATGCCCGGAAAAACTTAGGGCGAGCTGTAGGTTTAAGAGTAATGTGGGCTTCAAAATCCTTGGCACGACCCAGACCAGCAGAGAACACGGCCGAAAATTCAGAACACAATCCATCCAGCTGTTGATACGGAATATCCTCAGATATGAGGTGCACATCATCATCAATGGAGAACCCGAACAACTGGAAAGCATCATAACCGAACAGGTTTTCAGTGCCCGCATGATCCACCACATAAAACGTGAGGGGCCTAACAACAGACTTGTAGGCAGTGGAAGCATCAAACTGGCCAATTATAGGAATTTTCTGTTTATTATAAGCTCTCAGATTTCGCGTAACTGGAGACAAGGGAGGGGAGCCCAACTCTAAATACGTGCGAGAATTAATGAGAGTTACTGCAGAGCCAGTATCCACTTGCATGCGAATGTCTTTATCCAGAACACGAACAGTAACAAACAACTTATTTGTTTGAGAAAGCACACAGTTAACATCCATGTCTGATGCCTTGTCCTCGTCGACAGGAACTTTAGGGGACTGACACACAGAAGCAATGTGGCCTTTTTTCCTACATGAATTACACGTGGCCCAACATTTTGGACACGCGGCCCTGTCACGCTGTACGAAACAACGTGGACAAGAAGGAAGTGCGGAACGAACCTGCTTCTGTGGTTGCTGTTTTTGCTGCAAGCGGTGCGGCCCAACGCGACGTTGTTTACGCGAGTGAACCGTCGCCACATCTTCGTTCTCCTGTGAAACAGGCAAATTGTCCGTGTCGAAAGTTGACTGTACAGCGCCTACATCACACCACGCGTCTATTTGCGCGCCAGCAGCGTGAGACACTTCAAAGGATTGAGCGATGCTTAGAACTTCCGACAACGATGGGTTTGGCAGTTGTAGGGCACGTTTGCCGAACTTGTTTATCAGGACCAAGCCGTAGAATAGCATCCCTAACCATTGAATCAGCATAAGACTCATGACGAGTGTCCGTGACAAACTGACATTTCCTACTCAGACCGTGTAGTTCCGCCGCCCAAGCCCGGTAAGATTGGGGGGGCTGTTTACGACACCGGTAGAATGCCACACGAGCGGCAACGACATGGGTGGTTTTTCGGTAATAGTTAGACAATAAGTCACGCATTTCTTGGAAGGACAGAGAGGCAGGTTGCCGCAGAGGGGCTAACTGAGATAGCAGCTGATAGATCCATGGGGAAATCCAAGATGGAAATAACGACTTACACATAGGAGCATCGACAACGCCGAAAGCCAAGAAGTGTTGCCGCAAACGCTTCTCATAATCCTCCCATCTTCAGCGGCCTCGTCGTAAGGAGGGAATGGATGCGGAGAAGAGGAAGACAGACGATGAGTAAGCGACGTCGACAACACCTGAATAGCAGCCGTCAGCTGTGTTTGTTGTTCAATGAGCGCTTGCCTAAGCTGTTCCATGTCTGCCCCGTCACGAACACACAAATCCACAATGCAGTGAAAATATCCGACCTCGTCGCCAAAAAGTATTATAACATTTAATCACCAATAATTGCATGGATATTCAAACACACTCACTTAGAAACAATAGCTCGTTACATGATAACAACTCAGTATCTCTTATTCGACTCCCGTGCCGTGACATGCGGCCGGCGCCGTTCGTAGCTAGGTGGCGCTCCCGCGCTCAGCCGAGTTGCGGAGCGCCTCTATCGCCGTTTGCGCGTACTGTCGTGGTGGCACTGTTAAATGTCATGGCACTGTCACAACAATTTGCATGCATTTACACATACCAAACACAAAAAGTATGTCAAGAAGGTAGATTTACTTTACTTAATTTTGTATTTTGAAAGTGTATGGTGCACTAATAAATGAAAACTATTTTTGGTCACATCTATCACAGAGGAGAGGATGAGTGCTTTGAGATTAAGTGGTTCGGTCATATGAAGCAAATACACCTGCCTCAAAATCCTCGCCAGTATTTGGAGGTGGGGGTACCAGGAAGAAGAGAGAGATGGATAGACCAGGTTAAGGAAGATGTCAAGAGGAGAGGAGTAACATGGGATGTTGTTGAGAGGGAAAAGCTATACCAGGACAGAAACCAATGGATGCATATTGTTCACAAAGTTCTTACTCGGCTCTCTGGAAAGAAATCCTGATGATGTTTTTTATGTTCCGCCACATATGAGAATCACCACTGATTATGTAGTATTTAGCCAAGCCTTGAATATTTGCTGATCTCTATTTACCAGCTTTCATATATATATATATATATATATATATATATATATATATATATATATAATAGAGGGAAATATTCCACGTGGGAAAAATATATCTAAAAAGAAAGATGATGAAACTTACCAAACAAAAGCGCTGGCAGGTCGATAGACACACAAACAAACACAAACATACACACAAAATTCTAGCTTTCGCAACCAATGGTTGCCTCGTCAGGAAAGAGGGAAGGAGAAGGAAAGACAAAAGGATATGGGTTTTAAGGGAGAGGGTAAGGAGTCATTCCAATCCCGGGAGCGGAAAGACTTACCTTAGGGGGAAAAAAGGACAGGTATACACTCGCACACACACACATATCCATCCACACATACACAGACACAAGCAGACATTTGTAAAGGCAAAGAGTTTGGGCAGAGATGTCAGTCGGGGCGGATGTACAGAGGCAAAGATGAAGTTGAAAGACAGGTGAGGTATGAGCGGCGGCAAATTGAAATTAGAAATTAGCGGAGATTGAGGCCTGGCGGATAGCGAGAAGAAAGGATATGCTGAAGGGCAAGTTCCCATCTCCGGAGTTCTGACAGGTTGGTGTTAGTGGGAAGTATCCAGATAACCCGGACAGTGTAACACTGTGCCAAGATGTGCTGGCCGTGCACCAAGGCATGTTTAGCCACAGGGTGATCCTCATTACCAACAAACACTGTCTGCCTGTGTCCATTCATGCGAATGGACAGTTTGTTGCTGGTCATTCCCACATAGAACGCTTCACAGTGTAGGCAGGTCAGTTGGTAAATCACGTGGGTGCTTTCACACGTGGCTCTGCCTTTGATCGTGTACACCTTCCGGGTTACAGGACTGGAATAGGTGGTGGTGGGAGGGTGCATGGGACAGGTTTTACACCGGGGGCGGTTACAGGGGTAGGAGCCAGAGGGTAGGGAAGGTGGTTTGGGGATTTCATAGGGATGAACTAAGAGGTTGCGAAGGTTAGGTGGACGGCGGAAAGACACTCTTGGTGGAGTGGGGAGGATTTCATGAAGGATGGATCTCATTTCAGGGCAGGATTTGAGGAAGTCGTATCCCTGCTGGAGAGCCACATTCAGAATCTGATCCAGTCCCGGAAAGTATCCTGTCACAAGTGGGGCACTTTTGGGGTTCTTCTGTGGAAGGTTCCGGGTTTGAGGAGATGAGGATGTGGCTCTGGTTATTTGCTTCTGTACCAGGTCGGGAGGGTAGTTACGGGATGCAAAAGCTGTTTTCAGGTTGTTGGTGTAATGGTTCAAGGATTCTGGACTGGAGCAGATTCGTTTGCCACGAAGACCTAGGCTGTAGGGAAGGGACCGTTTGATGTGGAATGGGTGGCAGCTGTCATAATGGAGGTACTGTTGCTTGTTGGTGGGTTTAATGTGGACGGACGTGTGAAGCTGGCCATTGGACAGGTGGAGGTCAACGTCAAGGAAAGTGGCATGGGATTTGGAGTAGGACCAGGTGAATCTGATGGAACCAAAGGAGTTAAGGTTGGAGAGGAAATTCTGGAGTTCTTCTTCACTGTGAGTCCAGATCACGAAAATGTCATCAATAAATCTGTACCAAACTTCGGGTTGGCAGGCCTGGGTAACCAGGAAGGCTTCCTCTAAGCGACCCATGAATGGGTTGGCATACGAGGGGGCCATCCTGGTACCCATGGCTGTTCCCTTTAATTGTTGGTATGTCTGGCCTTCAAAAGTGAAGAAGTTGTGGGTCAGGATGAAGCTGGCTAAGGTAATGAGGAAAGAGGTTTTAGGTAGGGCGGCAGGTGATCGGCGTGAAAGGAAGTGCTCCATCGCAGCGAGGCCCTGGACATGCGGAATATTTGTGTATAAGTATATATAAGTGTAAATATATATAAGTGTATATATAAGTATATATAAGTGTAAGTATATATAAGTGTATATATACACAAATATTCCGCATGTCCAGGGCCTCACTGCGATGGAGCACTTCCTTTCACGCCGATCACCTGCCGCCCTACCTAAAACCTCTTTCCTCATTACCTTAGCCAGCTTCATCCTGACCCACAACTTCTTCACTTTTGAAGGCCAGACATACCAACAATTAAAGGGAACAGCCATGGGTACCAGGATGGCCCCCTCGTATGCCAACCTATTCATGGGTCGCTTAGAGGAAGCCTTCCTGGTTACCCAGGCCTGCCAACCCGAAGTTTGGTACAGATTTATTGATGACATTTTCGTGATCTGGACTCACAGTGAAGAAGAACTCCAGAATTTCCTCTCCAACCTTAACTCCTTTGGTTCCATCAGATTCACCTGGTCCTACTCCAAATCCCATGCCACTTTCCTTGACGTTGACCTCCACCTGTCCAATGGCCAGCTTCACACGTCCGTCCACTTTAAACCCACCAACAAGCAACAGTACCTCCATTATGACAGCTGCCACCCATTCCACATCAAACGGTCCCTTCCCTACAGCCTAGGTCTTCGTGGCAAACGAATCTGCTCCAGTCCGGAATCCTTGAACCATTACACCAACAACCTGAAAACAGCTTTTGCATCCCGTAACTACCCTCCCGACCTGGTACAGAAGCAAATAACCAGAGCCACATCCTCATCTCCTCAAACCCGGAACCTTCCACAGAAGAACCCCAAAAGTGCCCCACTTGTGACAGGATACTTTCCGGGACTGGATCAGATTCTGAATGTGGCTCTCCAGCAGGGATACGACTTCCTCAAATCCTGCCCTGAAATGAGATCCATCCTTCATGAAATCCTCCCCACTCCACCAAGAGTGTCTTTCCGCCGTCCACCTAACCTTCGCAACCTCTTAGTTCATCCCTATGAAATCCCCAAACCACCTTCCCTACCCTCTGGCTCCTACCCCTGTATCCGCCCCCGGTGTAAAACCTGTCCCATGCACCCTCCCACCACCACCTATTCCAGTCCTGTAACCCGGAAGGTGTACACGATCAAAGGCAGAGCCACGTGTGAAAGCACCCACGTGATTTACCAACTGACCTGCCTACACTGTGAAGCGTTCTATGTGGGAATGACCAGCAACAAACTGTCCATTCGCATGAATGGACACAGGCAGACAGTGTTTGTTGGTAATGAGGATCACCCTGTGGCTAAACATGCCTTGGTGCACGGCCAGCACATCTTGGCACAGTGTTACACTGTCCGGGTTATCTGGATACTTCCCACTAACACCAACCTGTCAGAACTCCGGAGATGGGAACTTGCCCTTCAGCATATCCTTTCTTCTCGCTATCCGCCAGGCCTCAATCTCCGCTAATTTCTAATTTCAATTTGCCGCCGCTCATACCTCACCTGTCTTTCAACTTCATCTTTGCCTCTGTACATCCGCCCCGACTGACATCTCTGCCCAAACTCTTTGCCTTTACAAATGTCTGCTTGTGTCTGTGTATGTGTGGATGGATATGTGTGTGTGTGCGAGTGTATACCTGTCCTTTTTTCCCCCTAAGGTAAGTCTTTCCGCTCCCGGGATTGGAATGACTCCTTACCCTCTCCCTTAAAACCCATATCCTTTTGTCTTTCCTTCTCCTTCCCTCTTTCCTGACGAGGCAACCATTGGTTGCGAAAGCTAGAATTTTGTGTGTATGTTTGTGTTTGTTTGTGTGTCTATCGACCTGCCAGCGCTTTTGTTTGGTAAGTTTCATCATCTTTCTTTTTATATATATATATATATATATATATATATATATATATATATATATATATAAAAACTCTTTGTCTTTAAATATGTCTGCTTGTGTCTGTATATGTGTGGATGGATATGTGTGTGTGTGTGTGTGTGTGTGTGTGTGTGCGCGCGAGTGTATACCCGTCCTTTTTTCCCCCCTAAGGTAAGTCTTTCCGCTCCTGGGATTGGAATGACTCCTTACCTTCTCCCTTAAAACCCACTTCCTTTCGTCTTTCCCTCTCCTTCCCTCTTTCCTGATGAGGCAACAGTTTTTTGCGACAGCTTGAATTTTGTGTGTATGCTTGTGGTTGTTTGTGTGTCTGTCGACCTGCCAGCACTTTCATTTGGTAAGTCAAATCATCTTTGTGTGTATATATATATATATATATATATATATATATATATATATATATATATATATATATATATATATATATATATATATATATATATATATATATAATGGAAGGAAACATTCCACGTGGGAAAAATTATATATAAAAACAAAGATGAGGTGACTTACCGAACAAAAGCGCTGGCAGGTCGATAGACACACAAACAAACACAAACATACACACAAAATTCAAGCTTTCACAACAAACTGTTGCCTCATCAGGAAAGAGGGAAGGAGAGGGGAAGACGAAAGGAAGTGGGTTTTAAGGGAGAGGGTAAGGAGTCATTCCAATCCCGGGAGCGGAAAGACTTACCTTAGGGGGAAAAAAGGACAGGTATACACTCGCACACACGCACATATCCATCCACACATACAGACACAAGCAGTCCAGATAACCCAGACAGTGTAACACTGTGCCAAGATGTGCTGGCCGTGCACCAAGGCATGTTTAGCCACAGGGTGATCCTCATTACCAACAAACACTGTCTGCCTGTGTCTATTCATGCGAATGGACAGTTTGTTGCTGGTCATTCCCACATAGAAAGCTTCACAGTGTAGGCAGGTCAGTTCGTAAATTCATGCGAATGGACAGTTTGTTGCTGGTCATTCCCACATAGAAAGCTTCACAGTGTAGGCAGGTCAGTTCGTAAATCACGTGGGTGCTTTCACGCGTGGCTCTGCCTTTGATCGTGTACACCTTCCGGGTTACAGGACTGGAGTAGGTGGTGGTGGGAGGGTGCATGGGACAGGTTTTACACCGGGGGCAGTTACAAGGGTAGGAGCCAGAGGGTAGGGAAGGTGGTTTGGGGATTTCATAGGGATGAACCAAGAGGTTACGAAGATTAGGTGGATGGTGGAAAGACACTCTTGGTGGAGTGGGGAGGATTTCATGGAGGATGGATCTCATTTCAGGGCAGGATATGAGGAAGTCGTATCCCTGCTGGAGAGCCACATTCAGATTCTGATCCGGTCCCGGAAAGTATCCTGTCACAAGTGAGGCACTTTTGGGATTCTTCTGTGGGAGGTTCTGGGTTTGAGGGGATGAGGAAGTGGCTCTGGTAATTTGCTTCTGTACCAGGTCGGGAGGGTAGTTGCGGGATGGGAAAGCTGTTATCAGGTTGTTGGTGTAATGGTTCAGGGATTCCGGACTGGAGCAGATTCGTTTGCCATAAAGACCTAGGCAGTAGGGACGGGACCGTTTGATGTGGAGTGGGTGGCAGCTGTCATAATGGAGGTACTGTTGCTTGTTGGTGGGTTTGATGTGGACGGACGTGTGAATCTGGCCATTGGACAGATGGAGGTCAACGTCAAGGAAAGTAGCATGGGATTTGGAGTAGGACCAGGTGAATCTGATGGAACCAAAGGAGTTGAGGTTTGAGAGGAAATTCTGGAGTTCTTCTTCAGTGTGAGTCCAGATCATGAAGATGTCATCAATAAAACTGTACCAAACTTTGGGTTGGCAGGCCTGGATAACCAAGAAGGCCTCCTCTAAGCGACCCATAAATAGGTTGGCGTACGAGGGGGCCATCCTGGTACCCATGGCTGTTCCCTTTAATTGTTGGTATGTCTGGCCTTCGAGAGTGAAGAAGTTGTCAGTCAGGATGAAGCTGGCTAAGGTAATGAGGAAAGAGGTTTTAGGTAGGGTGGCAGGTGATCGGCGTGAAAGGAAGTGCTCCATCACAGCGAGGCCCTGGACGTGTGGAATATTTGTGTATAAGGAAGTGGCATCAATGGTTACAAGGATGGTTTCCAGGGTTAACAGATTGGGTAAGGATTCCAGGCATTCGAGAAAGCAGGTGGTGTCTTTGATGAAGGATGGGAGACTGCATGTAATGGGTTGAAGGTGTTGATCTACACAGGCAGAGATATGTTCTGTGGGGGCTTCGTAACCAGCTACAATGGGGCGGCCGGGATGATTGGGTTTGTGAATTTTAGGAAGAAGGTAGAAGGTAGGGGTGCGGGGTGTCGGTGGGGTTAGGTGGTTTATGGAGTCAGGTGAAAGGTTTTGTAGGGGGCCTAAGGTTCTGAGGATTCCTTGAAGCTCTGCCTGGACATCAGGAATGGGATTACCTTGGCAAACTTTGTGTGTAGTGTTGTCTGAAAGCTGACGCAGTCCCTCAGCCACATACTCCTGACGATCAAGTACCACGGTCGTGGAACCCTTGTCCGCCGGAAGAATGACGATGGATCGGCCAGGCTTCAGATCACGGATAGCCTGGGCTTCAGCAGTGGTGACGTTGGGAGTAGGATTAAGGTTTTTTTAAGAAGGATTGAGAGGCAAGGCTGGAAGTGAGAAATTCGTGGAAGGTTTGGAGAGGGTGATTTTGAGGAAGAGGAGGTGGGTCCCGCTGTGACGGAGGACGGAACTGTTCCAGGCAGGGTTCAATTTGGATAGTGTCCTGGGGAGTTTGATCATTAGGAGTAGGATTAGGATCATTTTTCTTTGTGGCAAAGTGATATTTCCAGCAGATAGTACGAGTGTAGGACAGTAAATCTTTGATGAGGGCTGTTTGGTTGAATCTGGGAGTAGGGCTGAAGGTGAGGTCTTTGGATAGGACAGAGGTTGCTTCATCAGGAAAGAGGGAAGGAGAGGGAAAGATGAAAGGATGTGGGTTTTAAGGGAGAGGGTAAGGAATCATTCCAATCCCGGGAGCAGAAAGACTTACCTCAGGGGGAAAAAAGGACAGGTATACACTTGCGCACACACACACATATCCATCCGCACATACACAGACACAGGCAGACATTTGTAAAGGCAAAGAGTTTGGGCAGAGATGTCAGTCGAGGCGGAAGTACAGAGGCAAAGATGTTGTTGAATGACAGGTGAGGTATGAGCAGCGGCAACTTGAAATTAGCGGAGGTTGAGGCCTGGTGGGTAACGGGAAGAGAGGATATACTGAAGGGCAAGTTCCCATCTCCGGAGTTCTGACAGGTTAGTGTTATTGGGAAGTATCCAGATAACCCAGACAGTGTAACATTGTGCCAAGATGTGCTGGCCGTGCACCAAGGCATGTTTAGCCACAGGGTGATCCTCATTACCAACAAACACTGTCTGCCTGTGTCTATTCATGCGAATGGACAGTTTGTTGCTGGTCATTCCCACATAGAAAGCTTCACAGTGTAGGCAGGTCAGTTCGTAAATTCATGCGAATGGACGGTTTGTTGCTGGTCATTCCCACATAGAAAGCTTCACAGTGTAGGCAGGTCAGTTCGTAAATCACGTGGGTGCTTTCACGCGTGGCTCTGCCTTTGATCGTGTACACCTTTCGGGTTACAGGACTGGAGTAGGTGGTGGTGGGAGGGTGCATGGGACAGGTTTTACACCGGGGGCAGTTACAAGGGTAGGAGCCAGAGGGTAGGGAAGGTGGTTTGGGGATTTCATAGGGATGAACCAAGAGGTTACGAAGGTTAGGTGGACGGCGGAAAGACGCTCTTGGTGGAGTGGGGAGGATTTCATGAAGGATGGATCTCATTTCAGGGCAGGATTTGAGGAAGTCGTATCCCTGCTGGAGAGCCACATTCAGAGTCTGATCCAGTCCCGGAAAGTATCCTGTCACAAGTGAGGCACTTTTGGGGTTCTTCTGTGGGAGGTTCTGGGTTTGAGGGGATGAGGAAGTGGCTCTGGTAATTTGCTTCTGTACCAGGTCGGGAGGGTAGTTGCGGGATGGGAAAGCTGTTATCAGGTTGTTGGTGTAATGGTTCAGGGATTCCGGACTGGAGCAGATTCGTTTGCCATAAAGACCTAGGCAGTAGGGACGGGACCGTTTGATGTGGAGTGGGTGGCAGCTGTCATAATGGAGGTACTGTTGCTTGTTGGTGGGTTTGATGTGGACGGACGTGTGAATCTGGCCATTGGACAGATGGAGGTCAACGTCAAGGAAAGTAGCATGGGATTTGGAGTAGGACCAGGTGAATCTGATGGAACCAAAGGAGTTGAGGTTTGAGAGGAAATTCTGGAGTTCTTCTTCAGTGTGAGTCCAGATCATGAAGATGTCATCAATAAAACTGTACCAAACTTTGGGTTGGCAGGCCTGGATAACCAAGAAGGCCTCCTCTAAGCGACCCATAAATAGGTTGGCGTACGAGGGGGCCATCCTGGTACCCATGGCTGTTCCCTTTAATTGTTGGTATGTCTGGCCTTCGAGAGTGAAGAAGTTGTCAGTCAGGATGAAGCTGGCTAAGGTAATGAGGAAAGAGGTTTTAGGTAGGGTGGCAGGTGATCGGCGTGAAAGGAAGTGCTCCATCACAGCGAGGCCCTGGACGTGTGGAATATTTGTGTATAAGGAAGTGGCATCAATGGTTACAAGGATGGTTTCCAGGGTTAACAGATTGGGTAAGGATTCCAGGCATTCGAGAAAGCAGCTGGTGTCTTTGATGAAGGATGGGAGACTGCATGTAATGGGTTGAAGGTGTTGATCTACACAGGCAGAGATATGTTCTGTGGGGGCTTCGTAACCAGCTACAATGGGGCGGCCGGGATGATTGGGTTTGTGAATTTTAGGAAGAAGGTAGAAGGTAGGGGTGCGGGGTGTCGGTGGGGTTAGGAGGTTTATGGAGTCAGGTGAAAGGTTTTGTAGGGGGCCTAAGGTTCTGAGGATTCCTTGAAGCTCTGCCTGGACATCAGGAATGGGATTACCTTGGCAAAATTTGTATGTAGTGTTGTCTGAAAGCTGACGCAGTCCCTCAGCCACATACTCCCGACGATCAAGTACCACGGTCGTGGAACCCTCGTCCGCCGTAAGAATGACGATGGATCGGTCAGCCTTCAGATCACGGATAGCCTGGGCTTCAGCAGTGGTGATGTTGGGAGTAGGATTAAGGTGTTTTTAAGAAGGATTGAGAGGCAAGGCTGGAAGTGAGAAATTCCTGGAAGGTTTGGAGAGGGTGATTTTGAGGAAGAGGAGGTGGGTCCCGCTGTGACGGAGGACGAGACTGTTCCAGGCAGGGTTCAATTTGGATAGTGTCTTGGGGAGTTGGGTCATTAGGAGTAGGATTAGGATCATTTTTCTTTGTGGCAAAGTGATATTTCCAGCAGAGAGTACGAGTGTACATATTTGTCTTTAAATATGTCTGCTTGTGTCTGTATATGTGTGGATGGATATGTGTGTGTGTGCGAGTGTATACCCGTCCTTGTTTCACCCTAAGGTAAGTCTTTCCGCTCCCGGGATTGGAATGACTCCTTACCCTCCCCCTTAAAACCCACATCCTTTCGTCTTTCCCTCTCCTTCCCTCTTTCCTGATGAGGCAACAGTTTGTTGCGAAAGCTTGAATTTTGTGTGTATGTTTGTGTTTGTTTGTGTGTCTGTCGACCTGCCAGCACTTTCATTTGGTAAGTCACATCATCTTTGTTTTTAGATATATATTTCCTACGTGGAATGTTTCCCTCTATTATATATATGTCTGCTTGTGTCTGTATATGTGTGGATGGATGTGTGTGTGTGTGTGTGTGTGTGTGTGTGTGTGTGCGAGTGTATACCCGTCCTTTTTTCCCCCTAAGGTAAGTCTTTCCGCTCCCGGGATTGGAATGACTCCTTACCCTCTCCCTTAAAACCCACTTCCTTTCGTCTTTCCCTCTCCTTCCCTCTTTCCTGATGAGGCAACAGTTTGTTGTGGAAGCTTGAATTTTGTGTGTATGTATGTGTCTGTTTGTGTTTCTATCGACCTGCCAGCGCTTTCGTACTGTAAGTCACATCATCTTTGTTTTTAAATATATTTTTCCCGCGTAGAATTTATTATCCCTTTCATGTGGTTCTTTGTGCTATAATTTCACCACTCACTGAGACACTGGGACACCATGAGCAGTGTAATAATTTGTAGAGTACTGATTTAAGTTGGTAAGAGCTGATAGAGGGTTTGAGTGTGGCGCAGACCCCACGAAGCCATGGACCGAAGTTATCAGCATGGCACTGTGCAGGATGGTGATGACTATAATGGTGTGAACTGTATTTACATAGAATGGGCTGGGTTCTCTGGTCCAACTGGACTGATAATTGACTGGAAATGATTATGTTCTGCTAATTGGAGACCATTTGAATTGCTATCATCAGCTGTTATCTGAACCTAACCATTTCCAGTCAATGATTGGTTCAGTTGGACCAGTGGGTTGAATCTATTCCATGTAAACACAGCCATTATGGGGCCATCACCAGCTTGTTGTGTTGTTTACAATGGGTCCATGGTGTAATGGGGACTGTGCCACACTCAAACCCTACCATCAGCTCTTACCAACTGAAATTGGGACTCACCTGACCACTCCCATTTGTCTAGGGTCTAACCGATATGGTCATGAGCTGCAAGTGACATCGGTTGTCTGCTGTTATAGCCCATTAAAGCCAAATTTTGCCACAGTGACCTAACAAATATGTTCGTTGTACATCTCGAATTTATTTGTGTAATTATTTGATGCAATGTTATTTGTCTGTTAGCACTGACAATTCCTGTGCAAACCCCACTGCTCTCAGTCACTAAATGAAGGCTATCAGCCACTATGTTGTCTGCAGATAGAGGTAATTTGGAATTCTCGGCACACTCTTGACACTGTAGATCTCGGAATATTGGTTTCCCTAACTATTTCTGAAACTGAATATCCCATGTTTAGAGTCTGTTAATTACTGTCATGTGGCCATAATAATGTCGGAAACCTGTTCCTATGAATCATTTGAGTACAATTGACAGCTCACCCAATGCACTGCCCTGTTGTACCTTGAGTATGCAATACTGCCGCCATCTGTATATGTACGTATCATTGTCCCATGACATCTGTCATCTCAGTCTATTGCTTGCCACTTCCACTACAGAATTTTCACTTGTTTATCATTGTCTCTTTTATTTGCAACACCTGTTCCCTAAATGTGGAATAACAATTATTTTTACCCCATATTATTTGCTGCTGCTTTTTATATTCTCATTCTTTGAGCAGAGTTAGTGTTTTTGTTCACTTTGAGCCCATTTTTGTGATAGATGTCAAGTCTTGTTAAGGTATTGGTCACAATTTCTGCAGATGTGTGTTTGAGACTTGTGTGGTTTGTTTCAGAGTATTAGTCCATACTGGATGTACAGCTGTTGGAGTGATAATACTGCAGCTTGCACGTCTGTGGGGTGTTCATGTAACTGTGACTTGTCCACACAGGGCAATACCAGTTGCACAAGCTTTAGGTGCAGACTGTATTGTTACTGACCAGCAGCCAGATGTTGAGAAGCAGCTTTCAGAGCATGATAGGTGATTGCAGATTTCATGTTTATGGTTAATACCTGTGTGTGTGTCAAAAAATTGATTTCCTTTTACAGAAATGACTGTAGCTGATTAAATTGAAACCATATTATTTCATTTATTAGAAAGTTGCATTATGTTCCTAATTTTTTGATCACTCTGTGGCCTGATCTGTAGAAGAAGTGAGGAATGATAATACTGAAAAATTCATATCCTAGAATTTATGAAGTGCCTTAGTTTGGCTACATTTGCAGTGTTCATGATTACTACTAAAGTTAATTAAAAATGAAGAAAGTATTTTATTCTGAGTATTTCTATTCACTGGTGAGTTATGGAATAATTTTTTCATGAAACTCAACTTACAGGGATAGTTTTTTCAGAATACGGGACTGTGTTGTAAGAATTGTATCTGGTGTTAGTTCTAGAAAATTTTACAGGGACCTCTTCAAGAAAGCTTGAAATTTTGACAGCTGATTCACATTATAAATATTCATTAGTGTTCTTTGCCATTAGTAATATTTCTCTTTTATTAAAAATAGTGAAAGCATGAGTATGGCACTAGGACCAAAAATAAGCTCTAAAAAACTTCATGAGTTAACACTAGTACAGAAATGGGTCAGGTACATGGATACACATGTATTCGAGGACCTGGTAGAGCATCTGTAACATCTCTTGTAAATAATGTGTTGGATTTTAAGAGTGAATTAAAGAATTTCTTGTTGAGTAACTCTTTCTCCTTTCATGACCTGAAACATTCTCATTCATGGAGCAAACATGACTGATAACAATATTACTTCTCTACAGGCCTAGCTAAGATTTGTGCTCCTGGGGTGTGCACATGTTTACAAACTCAGAAGTGCAGCTTTGTCAGGCTGTTGCTTGAACACTCTATGAAGAGTTTTCAGAAAGGTTCCAAGACCCTGCTTGACCTGATAGTTTTCAGTTAATTTGCAACACTTTTCTTACATTCCGCTGCTGATGTAGGCCACTGCTTCCAGGTTGGCCTGATAGACCTGTAGTGAAAAGCCTGCCTCAAGGACCTATTTGTTTAACAACACCATATCTGAGACCTTTATTAGTTAAGTACCGTCTTGTGAGCAACATTCTTGACTTTACATAAAATCTGACTTGTTATTTCAACATGTGGCTCAACTTATTTATGTGCACATTTTTTTCGGTTTTGTAATTTTTAAAGTAGACAAGTTTTCAAGTTTAACAGAATTTGACCTATGTAACTCCGTGCCAGTGACTATATTTTTCTGTATTTCACATACTGTAATATCCCTGTGTGTATAAACTTATCAGTATATATTTAATAAGTAAAATTGTTTTGGTTGTATTTTTATCATTATTAACAAACATTTTCAGTTACGAGTGAAATTTATTGCATTGACAGAAAAATACTCTGAGCAGCGGGGAGGGATGGTTGAGAAGAGAGGGGGGGGGGGGGGGGGTTGGTGAAGGTGAAGCACTGGCCTGACATGGCTGTGTTTCTGGGTTTGTGAATATGTGCACACTCCAAGAGTACAAATCTTAGCCAGGACTGTAGAGAAGTAATATTACTCTACAAATATAGTGATGATGTTTATTTTGTGAATACACCATTCACTTGATTGTATTGTATTGTATTTTTACTGGTCCTGTTGTCTACAAAGCGGTCCTGTCATCTACAAAGCAGCTTATGCGTAAGATATTGGACAAGTCAAGTTATAAATATACAGCAGAAAGTCATTTCTAGACATATGTATTTAAGGTTACAATAATATACTTTATACATAAGTATTTATATAACACACTTCATGAATTTAAATATTCTTCAGTGGAGTAAAAGCAGTGATGCTGTAAATATAACTTTGGAGATTTTCCAAAGATATTGACCTCAGTAATAGCTTTTATGTTTTCAGGAAGTTTGTTATAAAGCTTAACTCCCATGTGAAAAGTACCTTTTTGGCACAAAGCTGTGCTGATTTGAGTTATATGTAAGTTTCTGTTTTGACTGGTAAAGTAATCATGTATATCACTGTGGTTTTTTTTCAGTCCTTATCTATTACATTTAATTTAAAGAAGAAAAGGGTTTCTATAATGTATACACATGGTATTGGGGGAATACCAGATTTCTTAAACAAGAGTCTCTGGGCTTGCACCAAAACAAGATTCTAATGGCCCATTTTTGTAGTTTAAAAGTGCTATTATCTGTTTTAGAGTTTCCCCAGGACACGACACCATATCTAAGATGAGAATGAAAGTAGGCGCGTTTCATTACTGTTTTCTGATTACAGCATGATTTTAATGAGCAAAGAAGGTAAAATGTTTTGCTAAGTTCTGCACTGAGATGTTCAATATGCTTATTCCATCTGATGTTGCTCTACAGCCAAAGTCCTAAGAATTTGGTTTCAGTATTGTTATCAACTAGTTTGTCATTGATAGAGACTGATGGGATGAACATGTCCTTGTTAGGAACATTGTAGAATTTTAGTGAAATGGTTTTTTTACTGTTTATTACAAGCTGATTACTCTGTGCCCAGCTGCTAAGTTGTTTCGTGACTGCATTTATTGTCTGCTGTAACTGTTCATTGTCTCTTTTTAGTAGAATTGTGGTGTCATCTGCAAATATGATTGTTTTATGTGCCTCATCATTTAAGTTTAGATGATTTATGTACAGAAGGAACAGAAGGGGTCCCATTAGTGATCCTTGGGGTACACCACATTTAATTTGTTTATAGTCAGATAAGTGTTCAGATACAGTTTTTAGTGTAATATTTGTGTGCTTGATGCACACTGTCCACTTACGATTAGCCAGGAAGAAACTGATCCATTTGTTGGACAGACCTCGAATACCATATCTTTCAAGCTTTGATAGCAGAATTTTATGATCCACCATTTCAAAAGCTTCTGACAAGTCAATAAATACTCCTATTGATTCTTGTTTTTTGTCCATCAGGTTTAGGATGGAATTGATGCACTCGTAAATAGCTGTTGTCATTGATTTCTTATTTCTGAATCCATGTTGTCCATTGCACAGGATGCTGTTTTTATTTATAAATTTCATAAGTTTTTCATGCATAACTTTTTCTAATACTTTAGAGATACAGGAGGGAATTGGGATGGGTGTGTAGTTATTTACATTGTTTTTACCACCTTTTTTATATACAGGAATAACTTTTGATGTTTTCAATACATCGGGGAAAGTGCCTGCCTGAAGTGAGCAGTCACATAAGTGTTTGAGTATTTCAATTGGGTTTGGTGCACTCTTCTTTAATATTGTTGCAGAAATACCATCAGTGCCTGCAGACTTGGAATTTTTTAGTCCTTTTATTGCTTTAGCTACTTCATCTTGTGAAACAGAACTGATGTACATTGATCCTCTACATGCACTTATTTTATATCCATTTGCCTCGATGCTCTTAATGTTTGACTGTAACGTATTATCAGCAACACCTGTGAAAAAGTTGTTAAATGTGTTGGCTACTTCTAAGAGGTTTGTTACTTTTCTATTTTTATGTGATAGTGTTATATTTTTGCAACATTGTCTGTATTCTCCGGATCTTTTTTTTACACTCCACATAGCCTTTGATTTATTAGCTGAATTATAAATGAATTCATCATTATGCATTATTTTTGCTGCTTTTATTACTTTTCTTAATATTTTGGAGTATTTTTTATAGAATTACGTACATCATGTGAGGAACTTTTTGAGTTACATTTTTCATGAAGCAGTCTTTTCTTCTGGCATGAAACCCTTATTTCCCTTATGATCCAGCTGTTTGTTCTAGGGTTCATATGGTTAATGTTTTCAGTGGGAATGCAGATTCAAAGAAATAGGTTAATGTATCAATGAAAGTGTTGAATTTTTCATCTATATCATTCATTTTGTACACTTCTGACCATTTTTCTTTCTATAATAAGTTGTTGAAGTAGTTTACATTATCCTGATTATAACTTCTACATGCGGTTCTGAAAGACATGTTGTTAATAATACTGCATTGTGTACTTTTATGCTTAATATTTGAATAAGTTGGTCACTAAAACCTGCTTTGAAAATTTTTAGTGAGGTGATGTGTAAACTCTTCTTGACTAGAAACTGATCTAGAGCTGTTTGGCTAGTTTCTGTTACTCGGGCAGTGGCTTTTACTTGAGCCTTTCAATTACAGGATGTTGAAAAGTTCAAAAGAGTCTCCCTATTTTCACTATTTGTGAGAAAACTGATATTGAAATCACCACAGATTATCAACTCATAATCCAGTTTATTTACTTTATTTAGCAATGACTCCATTTTGTTTAAGAAAAGTTCAAAATTTCCAGATGGTAATTGTTAAACTGTAGCAATAACCAGGTTGAACTGAGTAATTTTTACAGCTGCAATTTCATAATTATTTTCGACATTTGATCTAATTAAGTCTGGTAGGGTAATAATATCTACCTTATCCTTTGTGTAGATTGCTACCCCACCCTGCTTGCTGTTTTTTTCTGCAGTAGTAAGCAGCCAAAATGAATTTGTTTATTTTCTTATTCTGGATTAATTCTAGGTTAAGCCAGTGCTCAGAAATGCGTAACACAGACGTATCGTTAAGTTTATCTGTTAACAGTACGTTAATCTCATCGATATAGTTATGCAGGATTGCACATTATGGTGATAAATTTTTAGATCAGGTGTATTCATGATTTGGTAATTGGGAATCATATTTACAGCATCACATACCTTTAGTTTAAATTAGGAATGTTAGATGTGTTGTGTTTTTGTTCTTCTTTCTTGTTCATTTTGTTTTCCTCGCTGTTGTTGGAAGGATGTCCAGGAAGCTGATAGATTGTTTTATTCCTTAGAAGTCCTTCTGTAATTACTCCACTAACACGATCACAAACAAACCTTTTCCCTCCATAGTTCAAATGCATTCCATGCTTCGTGTGCAGATTTCGATGCAGCTTGCTTACACCCAGTACATTGCACTTGGCGTATTAAGAATGCAGTTTCCTTATTTTAATGTTTGTTTTCCAAATTTCTTTGTTTACACCCAAACTATAAATTAGATAGTGCCTATGAGGCAGTGTGGCAATTACTGTATTGAGCATTTGCTAGCTTGTAAAAATTATTCAGCATTTTCTTGCCACATAGTTTGAACCCATTATACAGATGATTAAGGCATTTTCCTGAATTAAATTTGTCGGAGTGTTAATGTCTACAACATTTCTACTTCCCTCCCCTAGTTTGACTACACTAGTCACTGCTATGTAGCAATTTTTCTCACGGAGCATGCTGGATAGATTTCTGCCATGACTGACTGTTAGTAATAGTACATTTCTCTTTTTCCCTGATGATCTGTGTTTTTTGTTGACATTTTTTAGCAAAAACACTATTCATTTTCAATTCACTGATTTTTACAAGTTCATGATCACTTTGAGAGTTGTTATCACAGTCACTTGTTTGGAAAACATGATATCTGTTTCTATCAGAAAATCTGATAGTTTTTGCAGAGTCTGTTGTTCTTTTTGCAGTTGGAAAACCATCTTTATATGACAATTTTGTCCACTTGGACAATTTATTACTTTTGACTTGCATCACTTCATTTGGTGTTGGCTTCGATCGTAGATCCCGATTTTCTTTCTCGAGTGAATCAATATCACTTCTTAAAGCACTGACTATGAATTGTAAGCTTGCAATCTGTTCTTTTAGCGTTGTTATATCAGTGGTACAATTCTTACAAACTCCCTTTTTAACCGCATAACTATTTCTCAAGTTAGAATCACACACTTCTACACTTGCGGCCATCTTGAGTGACAATAAAGCTGGTAACATTTTATTTTAATCTTTAACAGAAATCACTTATAACTGTCATTGTATGTAAACATAATATATTTGTTATTTGATAATACCAAACTTTTGAACTGTAAATGTTTTTGTTTTCTCATTTTGTTTGAAGGTTTGATTTTGTCTTCAATACAGTTGGACATGCAGCTGATGACCTGTGCCTAAAATTTTGCAAAGATGATGGCCTTGTTATAACAACTGTAGCAAGCCCATTAGCTGCTGACAACTATGGGTTCATTTTTCGATTGTTGTACAGCCTCTGGGTTCGCTTAAAATGCTTTTTTAGGGTATGTCCCTATATTTCAAGGGTTCTTAAACTTAGGATTTGGCTGTATATGCTCAGTTTAATTGGTTAGGTTTGTATTTGATAACTGATAGTTCTTTTGTGACAGGTCTGTGTTGGGGCTAATGCTTGGAGTTTAATGGATGAATCTCCTGTATCACTGAATGAATTAGGAAAATTAGTAGAAGATGGAAGTCTGCAGCCAGTTGTGGACAAAATATTTTCACCTCAGGATGCAGAACTTGCCTTCCAGCATGCTGACTCTTGTGATGCAGTTGGAAAGACAATAATAAGGTTCAGGTGAGTCTCCAGTGAAGATGATACCTGTGATTGAAATATGCTTCAAATATACCGATAATAGTTCGCATTAAATTTTAATTAGTATTTCAGTCAATCCTAAAAGCATGCTTTGTTCTCTTGTTTTACATTCTGAGAAATAAATTCAGATAAACTACTTAAATGAAAATATAAAAGTAATTTGTGCTTTAGTGTACAATTCATTTAATGTCAGATGACTAATTCAGTGATTTGGGGTTCAACTTTCAGTAGATTCCAGTATGTTTTTGGAACATAACATAACTTTCATTTTTGCCCAGTATTTGTTTATGTGTATTTTCTAGGCTGCCATTCATTTTGGTCACCAAATAACCAGTTAAATAGGATAGTACACAGGTCAGAGAAAGGAGAGAACGTACTGTCTCTAAAAGGACCATGAATAATTAGGCACTTAATGTTAAAATTGACTTTTGAGTTGTTGATTTCTTTACTTTTGTAGAGGATTCATAAGTGGAAATTGTAATATATCTTACACTCATTCTTTTAAACATGTTACGATTTCATCTAAGTCTGTTGTCCTAAATAATCTAATGCAGTAATGCAGCCAAAGTCAATAAAGCTTTTATTGAGCAAAAGCAAACAATAAGGATATTGTGTAAAGCAGATAGCCACAAATACTGCAGAGCTCTCTTCACAGATCTTGGATTTCTTTTGATGACTTCTCAGCATACTTCTTCCTGTGTGGTATTTGTAAACAGTAAGAAAAGCAAGATTCAGACTAAGTATGGTTTACACAGCTACAGTACAGGAAGTGATTCATATGTGAACTTTGCCTCATAATGTGGTGTTAGATGAATTGACTGTTCATGAATAACTCTTGTTTTCTGTATTAAAAATATTCAGGTTTTAAGTAATGGACAGCATGATTCCCTTGTATGTGCAGAACTTATGTTTCTGATGATTTTTTTCCTGAATATTCTTTGTATTCAACATATTACCAGAGTTTCTCCAAAAAAATAGTAGCCTACTATGCCTTAATACTGTTTGAAATAACTGTACTATGCCTTTTCAGGATGTTCATCTCAGTGCCATAGGATAATACTTGCAGTTCAAACATAAAGCTATATAATTAACTCAAGAAGTATTCAATAAGCATATTCCAGTTTAAATTCTTATTTAGATTGAGTCCTAGAGACACAACATATTACATTGCTGCTATGCTATTATTATTATGGCTTATTTCAATTTCCTGGGACTTTGACTGTTGGATCCTACATTATGCCATATGCGTTTTCAACGTACTTAGATTCATCTTGTTTAACTGGGACCATATTTCTAATCTATCCAGTGTATTAATGATGTAGTCAGAGATTTTTCTGCTTGATTGTCATCAATTAAAACAGATGTATCATCTGCATACAGAACTGCTACAGAGTTCTCATTAATGGTCATATTTTTAACATAGAACAGAAAGCATTACACCTCCCCACAGATTTAATGATAAGATAGCCCAGTGGATAACCTATCAAAAACTGAACACAGACCAAACATGAAAACGGGAAAAAGGTGAAACTGTGAAAAAAGAAGCAAAACAGAATTAGTGAAAGTTCCAAGCTTAAGATGAGCAACATCAAGTGAACTTGAAGTGCCACACCATTTCGTTTTCTTTCCTTTTTTTCCCTCACCCTCACAAAATTATGAACTGTCCATCCGGTCATGGATGTGCCTGTTTACTGTGTTCAAATTTGTGTCTGTGTCATGATGTAATGTCTGTTTGCAACAGTGAGGTGTGAGGAAGGGACCTCCAGATGTATGTACTTCCTATTTGTTCTACACAAGTGCCACATTTTATGACACTTGTGTTTCATTTTGGAAGTTTTGACTTTTGAAATCCCTTTTTTTAAACATAATTTACATCCATTTATTTGTTGTTTTCATTTTGGTGAGAGATCTGTACGGCATCTCGCCAGCTCTCACTGTTCACCACATTTACTTGTGACAATACTATGTTCTTACCAAATGACTCATATTCTAAAATCTGTGCATAGTATGACAATTTCCCAGACTATGGAAGGAGAACAGACACATCAGTGACTGGATGGACAGTTCATAATTTTGTGGGAAAAAAGGGAGGGGGGTCACAAGGGAGATTTAAACAGGATCTCCCACTTTGCAGTCCAACAACGTGACCACACAACCGCAACACATGGTTCTGCCAGTTTGCTCAAGATTGCGTACCTCAAGTATGGACCATTCTCTGTTTCTATTTTGCTTCTTTTTTCACAGTTCAGTACACTTTCTTCCTGGTTTTATGCTTGATCTGTGTTCTGTTTTTGATGGGCTGTCCCCTGGACCATCTTACCATTTTAACTCTGAGGGAGGATGCGATGGAGAGTCCCCCTTGTGAGAATAAAACCATGGAGAACATCTTAAGTTACAATTCTCTATTTTGAAGGCTAATTTCCTAAATTTGAGGAAATAATTACTGTCTGTCTTCTTTTAGATAGATATGAGGTAAGCCACTGTTGTGCACTGACCTTAATCCCATATGCTTTTAGTTTGCAGATAAGCAAGGTGTGGTTTTCAGAGTTGAAGCTCTTAGTGAGGTCACAGAAGATTCCTTTCACTTCATTCTTTTCATGTAGTGAGGTGCTAATGTTGTCAACAAAATTATTTATAGTGTCTACAGTCTTTCCCTTGCTGGAAACCACATTGGTTTTTCAAAATATTCTCATGTTTTACAATACAGTTTTATATTAAGTTAGCAACTGCCTTCTTTGGATATTTTTTCCAAAACTCAAAGAAGAAAGATGGAATGATAATTTCCCATATCTTCTCAAGGTCCTGTTTTGAAGAGTGGTTTTATTTCTGCATCTTTTAATATATCTGGGAAACAATCTTGTTGAGAAGATTGATTTATTAATGAAGGTGATGGATGGGCCACTATTTCATACAGTGATTTATTTCTTTTTCTGGTTATCATATCTCAAGCTGCTGAATTTTTGTTGTTTAATTATCAGTTTTCGTTGTCCATTGGTGATACATTTCTGAACTGTGTGACACACTCAAACTTTCAATCAAGCCCAAAAGGATGTACTATTTTAAGAGATAGATTTAAAACCATTAACTATAAATCATTACATGTATATATGAAAAAAATAGAAATCATGTAAATGCTACACTTTTTGCTGAGAAAGTGTATTATAATTCTAAAACTGATTCATTCCACTACAAAGTGAGAGATCACAATTACAATCCCTGAGTGATGGAAATAACTACCCGGTAATGAGAACCCACCTTTTTATCTCATTGATAATGAGTTTTATTGATAAAATTGTGAATGAGTCTTCCATTCAGTTTAATAATTTCAAGCATCTTCATTCTACGAAAAAACTGGCATTATCCTAAAACAGATAAGCATACTACATTTTAAAGTTAATCTTAAGGGTTTCTTCCTGTACAAAGAAAGGGTTTCTGCACTGTGGTACAAAGAACTTTTTATAAGTACCTAATTAACATAAAGCAGTTAATTTGGAATCATTGCAGATTCAGTAGAAATTAAACAAATGCCTTTGCTACTTCTTCTACAAATGTCATGTTATCTCTCTTTGAGCAGTGAAAATGCCTTTTAGTAACATGATGACTAAACATGTTCACTGTGAATAGGCTTCCATCCTTACAGCAAGTAGACCTAAACAGGTTTTATCTATTGACAGTTACTAGTGTACATATGTAAGTATCAAGTAATTTCGAATAGAAAAGCGGAAGGTATTCATTTTAAATGGGGAAGCAACAGCATATTTACAAAGTATGCGCTTTCATGATAATTTCACAATGTTTCTTTATTGCTTCTATAATTACAAATAGAATATGTTACCATGATGATATGGTTCAATGGACAAGCTGAAGTATTTACGCAAAGAGATTGTGAAAGCTTATACACAGTTATAGCAAATATCTCTGTCGCCATGATGTTTTATGTTGAAAAATAGTCAATATATATTTCAAGTACTTGTATAGAAAACTATTCTGATATTCACATTTGTTTTAATATCCAGACCTTTTTTGGAGGGAGGATCAAATAAAAACACTTGTGGTACTGGCTGCCTTCTGTTCAACAGAGTTTAGAAAGGATCGTCCAGAATTCAAATACTCTCCGTGCACTACTACAGTATGTAACAAACCTGTTTCTCTCGATTTGTAGTTATCAGGGAAATTTCCTTTTTTTCTGCTATCTAATTCCACATCCTGGGATTATACCTTTTCCTCATTTTTGTTCCATCTTTCAAAAAGAAACAATCTGCCCATAGAACTGCAGTTGGCATAATTAAAATTGTAATAATTCTGCCTCAGTTTCTTAAGTGTGAAAAATTTCATGTGTGAAGGAAAATCTCACATGAAATTTTTCACACGTAAGAAACAGTCAAAACCATAAAAACTTCTTGCTGAACTAAATTTATCTGTTATAACTAGGAATTCAAGTGGGAAGATTTGGCATTGGGTCACCCTAAAGGAATGACTGGAGTCATCACATAACTGGTTCAACGTTCATCATCTTTAATACATTACTTGCCTTTATTAAAGTCAAATGAGTTTTAAAAATCATCAACAGTAAAGTTGACTGAGCAGGCTTCAGAAAACTGACTTTTAAACAGCTGTCACTAATTATCAGCCACCAGCCATTAATTATACACCAGAAGTACAGAATTTTAAAAACAATTAACTACAGTTGGCAAAATCCACTGAGTAGTTTTTTTTTTAACTGAATGACCTTTAAACAACTGCCATTAATTATGAACCCACTTTCATTAAGTATACACACAAGGTACAGAATTTTAAAAACGATAGTCAGTGAATAACCAAAATTCACTGATCAGATTTTAACCAAATGACTTTTAAATAGCTACTATTAATTATGAGTGATGAACTCCATCGAAATTACTTAACTTGGATAGGATGGCCACAGTCTTTCCGTTCCTTAAGCTTGCAAGAGGCCGACCTGTCTTTACTAGTGTCAATCAACCAAATAATCAAGTTGCTGGTGTATTTTCCAAAATATTATACCCACTCACAGAAACGCCTTTTCAGGGCAGGTGATAACTGATAATCAAAACCAGGCTTTGTGCCTTCACAGGAGCTGATTCGTTCTCTCGTGTACTATCCAGAACTCTAAACCTCTTGCGCTCGTGGTCCACTCGCTCTGCACACACCACAGTCATTCCCAAAACCTTCCTACTTTGTGGCTTTTGTCCTCACCAATGGTGCCATCAGCATACCTCCAAAGTTACCCAGACAATAAATGTTAATGAGGGTCAAAATTGATAGAAGGCTGAGCCCATATGGCTCAACCTCCCTCCCCATGGTTCGGCACCAAGGGCAGAGGGTAAAGATGGGGATAGCTACCTTCCCTAACCTGACTAACATATACTCTAGAGATCTTCACATTCAATTGATTACAGCCAATATATTAACTGGACTCAGAAATCTTAAAATTTTAGAGGGGTCTATAAAATGGTGAACCAGTTTATTAGAAGGGATTGCTCCAGCTTGGTTTCAACATTAAACCTACACACAAACATGTGGTCTCTGACCTTTCCCGTGAACTCGCGTCCCTTGCAATTGTATCTACATTGCTGACACCTATGCTCGAGCTCTGTATTGCGCCTCGCTCTCTCCCAGTTATGTTGGATGATTTAGGGAGAGACTCGCTCAGGAAACAGCTCATCAGTGATCCAAAGATTACTCAAGGGAGACTTAATCAGGTAGGCCAGGATTAATGAGGCCACAGTAACATTGATAGCCTCAGGCTGAGTAGTATTATAAGCAAGGTTTAACCACCGGATAGAAAGGTCCCAGCGTTTTTGAGATCTAACATGAAATATTATCCATGCAACCGCCAAATACCTATTAATACGATCAGCAAAGGATGGCTGGGGGTAGTAAGGAGCAAGGGTAAAGTAGAGCAAAAGACAGTAAAAGTTTTGGCGAGACACTGTACAGATTGGCCACTAGTGACCCTGCAGCTGGGAATTAACCAGCTAAAATGGGAAAACCCATCCAATACCCCCAAGATGTAACAATTCCCCCCCCCCCCCCCCTTCCCCTCACCCTGGTACACGGAAGGGGCCCTACATAGTCGACAAAGAGACTGTCCATGGGTCTGCAGTCATGAGTAGACCCGAGAAGACCCTTGCATGATTTAGAATTGGGTTTCCCTTGTTTGCATAACTGACATTCCCCCACATAACGGACTTATATTCTTGCACATAGATGGCCAAATCATATGTTGTCTAATTTTGGTCAAAGTTTTATGGAAACCCGGATGACAGCCCACCCTGGAGCTATGAAAATACCTAAAGATCACTGAAACCAATACCTGAGACAAATTTTGAATGTGTTTTACCCTTCCCCTTTTGACACACAATACCTTAATTAAGAACTTACCCATCTATGTGCTTGTCATTTAAAAAATTTCTCTCTTTTTAAGTTAGAAAGTATGGGAATCGTCTTCCTGCCTACCGCTGTGACTGCAAAAGAGTTCAGGAACCTCAGTCAACACAGCACCGCCCAGGGAAAGCTGACGACCGTCCTCTGCATTTTGAGGGGGGTCGCAATCTTCATGCATGCGAGTTAAAGCGTTGGCCTCACTGTTGTCTCAACCCCTGATATGATGAACTTTAAAATGAAATGTGGAGATGTGAACTGCCCAACAAGCAACGTACCAGTTTTTTTTTTTTTTTTTTTTTTTTTTTTTGGGGGGGGGGGGGGGGGGGGGGTAGAACTTACTTCTCCGAGGCAAAGAGAACTGCTAAAGCTTCCCACTCATACACTGAATATTTTAATTCAGTGGGAGATAAAGCAGCATGATGCAGAGTTGACACGATGCTGCTCTCCCTGATGTTCTTGGACGAGTACCACTGCTACCCCAGAATTGGACACATCACTTTAGACAGTGAATGGCTTGCTAAAATCCAGAATAACTAACACAGAAGGGTTGCTAAGGGTGGCTTTAACTGCCTCAAAGGAAGCCTGATGACTCTCCCCCACCAAAGGAAGGACCCGCCTTTCTTGGACAGGTTATTCAATGTTGCCACCAGTTGGATGAAATTAGGAACAAACTTCTGAAAGAAATTTGCCATTCCAATAAATCTGGCAACATCCTTCTCACCCTTGGAGTGGCGGGGAGGGAAGGGGGTGGCAAGTCACACAAGGAACGTGTCCACTCCTGATCAGTGCTGACCTCTTAATCCGAAACCAGGTGGCCCAAAAAGGATATACAAGGGCGAGCCAGTGTATTCTTAGAAGGCTTGACAGTGAGCCTGGCTTCTATAAGACGTAACAAAATTTCTTTGAGGCACTTCAAATGCTCTATGAACTTGGAACTGTAATCCACCACATCATCAAGATAGTTATAAATGGATTTGAACTTAAGATCTCCTAAAATGTGGTCCATAAGATGAGACACAACGTGGCTGCACCCGTAGACAGTCTGAAAGGTACGCAGTTAAACTCATAAAGGTTCCAGTTTGAATAAAAGGTAGTTACTGGTTTGGAATCTTTGGTCAAGGTTATCTGACGGCTGGCTTGATTGAGGTCCACTACAGAGAACCAACGGGCACCCACAAACCAGATGAAGCAGTTCTGATGGTAGGTCAATGGAACTGATTCCAAGATGACCTTCTGGTTGACTGCACTGTAATTGATGACTGGTGGATAATCGTCACTCTGTCCTTTAGGAACAAGAAATATGGATGAAGCGTAGGGAGGAGTCAAAGGTCTAATGATGCCGTCCTGGAGCATGTTATTAGTTAGCCTGTGCAAAATCTTCATTGTGAGTAGTGATAATCTGTAAGGTGGTTGATGAACAGGAATATCGTCAACCAAGTGGACCTTATATTGTATCTTACTAGTTATGCCTCATTTGTTTGTGAGGACAATGGGAAATAGGGATAACACACTCAACAGCTGCCTAGCCTTGCCAGGTTCTAAATGATCAGTGGCAAACTCAGACGACTCCCGACTGCACATTACTAATCAGTTGAGATTGCCAACATGAACTCAATCCTAGCCTCAGGGCAAAGATTGAAATAAAAGGCATGAGCTTGATATCAAAAACCAGACTGGTACCCTCAATGAAATCACAGCCCAGTATCAAGTTAACTGACAAATTCTTAGCAATAACAATGTTAACAGGCTGTGTAAAATTCAGTGTGCCTAACTTGTCTCCAAACTCCACTACCAGAGGTACTCTTGTCCATTAACCACATGACATCTCTGAGACGGGGGGAACAGGGAAGCATTCTACATAAATTCCCTAACTCAAGGTACCAGTTATAATGAAGTAATGAAGCAGAACTCCCAGAATCCAAAATAGCGCATACAGGCTCATCATTCAAGTGGGCACACACATACAGAAGCATAAGATTTTGCGCTGCTCTAATATGGGACCAATTCTTAACAGGATGATGGATACCTCTTCCTGCCATTGTCCTATAGTACCAGATATTTGAACACAGGCCCCTCTTCACTTGACGTTACCGCACAAAGTGTCGACTATCTCCACACTTGAAACTTAGGTTTAACCTTACCAAGTGCAAAGCCCATGGCCTCGTGCTGGTTCCACTCAGATGGAGTAATTAGATGACTGCCTGCCTACTGTTGCTCATGAGCAAATCTTAAACCTTCCATCTTGGCAACCGTGGTATCTAATTTCATAAAGGTGGTAGATTTTCTAGAAAAAAAACCATGTAATCAGTCCTTAGGCTTCATGCCTACTAATATGGTATTAACCACATCACCTTCAACTACTTGCAGCCCCAGAGCTATCACAGCAGTATGGATTTCATCAATGTATTGAAGCAAAGTCTCATGCTGATATTGCACATGCCAAAAATGCTTGTGCTCCAACTGATGCCTGATCTGGTGTGACAACTTCAGTTGACTAATACACTGTGTCAAATCACAAAGGGATGCTTCACTCTGCATAATCTAAAAGAAAATTTGCTGAAAACTCCACAGTTTAACCAATAAAGAAGCTGAAGAACAATGGCATGTGAAATGCACAATGCATCAGCATGAAAATCAAACCAAACTGTTAACCATGACACAAATTCAACCTGTTCAACTTGCTCAATAGGAAGGTCACTAATCCCTTGTAGTAGATACAAAACGGGGTTTGGCAACCTAGCTAAAACGTTCGAAGTGATCACATTTATTTGTCCCTCGGTTTCCTGCTTACTCTCCTGATGGCACAGATTATCACCTACACTGTCCCTCTTGCTTATACTCATTAGGTCATCTAACATGAGAAGACCCAGATCTACCTGTAACTCCCTAATTAAGCTATCAACAGCAGTACTTTCATTGGGCATCAGGGATGTCTGCTTTAAATCGCCAAGACGATTCGCTCAATGTGTCACCTGTGCTTGAATCCTTTATACTTTTGTGTGCACAAGCTGACTGTTGCATAAGTAGTTCACATTTTCCTGCAGTCCTACAAAAGCCACAAAACCATCAATGAGCATAGCACCTATCTCACCAGGCTGAGGTCCAAGGCTTCCCCTACTACACCGTGCAAATGAGCAGCCAATTCAAGAACTGTGTCATCACCTGATTGCTGCCTAATTCTTAACTCATACAAAAGGTGGTCTTTCTTGAGCTAGCCTACCCCTGGGCATGACCTGTCTTCCATGCTGATGATTGCTATCTGGAAAATAGTAGTAACCAAATACAGTTTACTGCTGACACAAGTAAGGTAGTAACTGAGAACACTGTTGCAAGAAGGGAAAAGATGGCCATCATCCCCTGCTCCCTCTGGGTCTTTCCAGAAAAAGGAAAATAACTACACTCTGGGATACCAGTTGATAACTAGGAATTCATGACAGAAATTATGGGATCGAGTCAGCATAATGGAGGGACTGGTGTCCCCATATAATGCTTCAGCATTCATCATCTTTAATACATAACTTACTTTTGTTTAAGTCAAACACATTTTAAAAACAATCACATTAAAGTAGACTTTATAAAAATGACTTTTAAACAGCTGCCATTAATTACAAGCAACTAGCCGTTAACTACACACCAAAAGTACAGACTCAAAAATCAATTAACTGCAGTGTACAAAATTCACTGAGCAGTCTTTTTTTAACTAAACGACCTTTAAACAGCTACCATTAATTAAGAACACACTGTCACCCTGTAGACAGCAAAGGTACAGAATTTTAAAAACAATTAACAGTCATTGAATAGTTAACTACAGTTAAAATTTCTGACTCCAAATTGAATATGTTTTTGCCCATTAACTTGTTATATATTGTCATCCTCGTAAACTGTGGAGTCTGTTCATATAATTTCAACTGGTGTGTGGGTAGCATAAAATTATTTTTATTTCTTGTGTTATTAGTATGGTTAAAATGATACTCCTCAAATAATTTTTGTTTGCAATGTAGGAAGATTATAATTTCATAAATGTATAAGGAGGGAACAGCCAGGATTTGTAGTTTTCAAAAAAAAAACCAGGGGACAAGACTCTGTTTGCTATGCAGTATTGGCAAATTTTCTTTTGCAGTTTCAGTATTCGAGATACACTACGTGAACTTCCCCAGAAAATTATCCCATATCTAATGACAAATTCAAAATAACCATGATAAGCAATTTTTCAGTTACTTGAGTCAGTGAAATTTGCACTGAAAATGCAAAACTGCTTAGTTTATTGGATAGGAAGTGTATTCCAGATTAACTTCTTGTCCACATGTAGTACCAGTAATTTGACTCTGTCAACTTCTTTCATAGGTTGACTGCTATGTTGTATTTTAAGTTCCACACATTTTGAATGTTTGGTTTTGAAATGTACCATATGGGATTTTGTAACGTTGAGTTTTAACTGGACAAGTTTACTAAGGTACCTGGTGTGCTTACAATGGATTTCAGGATTTTTTCTGCAGTGTCATCTTCAATTAAAACAGAAGTGTCGTTTGCAAACAGAACTGATGGGTTAGGTACACCTTGTGATATTGTACTGCATTTTGAATTCACTGCATCTGAGGTGAGGTGATAGATACCATTTGCATTCGGTTGTGTAAGTATGATGTTAGCCAGTTTAGAGCATTGTCTCTAATCCCATATTTGTCTAATTTGTAGATAAGCAAGTCATGGTTCACGGAGTCAAATGCTTGTGTGAGATCACAGAAGGTGCTTGCAACTGTACTCCTGTGATACAATGATTTGCCTATGTTTTCAGAAAAGTTATTCACTGCATCCAAAGTGTTCTTTTTCTGGTTGAAATCCATATTGGTTACTTATAACATTATTTTTTACAATAACGTTTTTGATCTGGTTTGCAGCTGCTTACTCTGACACTTTTTACAGGACAGGAAGAATAGAAAATGGCCGAAAGTTTCCCATGTCTTCCGTCGTCCCTTTCTTGAAGAGAGGTCTGACTTCGGCATACTCCAAAACATCAGGATAGCATCCCTGTTCAAAACACTGATTGAAAATTTTAGTTAGGGAAGGTGCTATTATGCCACACACTGTTTTGATCACTTTAGTGGGTATCCCATCCCACTCAGCAGAGTTTTTATTTTTTAATGATAATATAACATTTTCCATATCCATTATTGTGATTTTTTTTTTTTAAATCCGTAGATACTCAGCTTCTAAGGGGGATTCCGGAGGGATTTACTTTACTCTGATACTCTGCTACATCAACATCTGACTTTGCCACATTTATGAAGAATTCATGTAAACACACTGATATTTGAGATGGGTGTACAATAAATCTGTCATCTACTTTAATCCTAGATATTTCATAACTACTAACTCTAACACCTACCTCTGATTTGACAACAAACCACACTGCTCTTGTTTTACTCTTATGTTGTACAATGAACTAGTTTGCTGTTTGTTTGGCTATCTTCACAACTTCTTCGAATATAGCTTTATAATGATGAACATACTCAGTAAAACATCTGGTTTTATTATATTTCAGTTCATTGTGTAGTTTCCTCTTCATGGCACTAGAAATTTTTATACCACGTGTTATCCATTTAAGTTTATTAGTCGTTTTGTTGCATGTAGTTCTAAATAGAAAAGTTTCATTAAATATTTCAAGAAAGCTACTTAAAAATTTGTTAAAGTTACTATTACTCGAAATACAGATGCTGTAAGGCCATTCAACCACTCTTAACTTATTTCTAAATATAATTGAATTTTTTTCATTGAAGTTCCTTTTCATGTGGCATTTGGTACATGAAATTTCATTCTTAATATTTGCTAGTTCAATGAATTATGTGGAGTGGTTAGACATTCCTAAATCCATGCAAAATTTAAAAACATCTTCAAGTACATAATTTGTTAGAATAGAGGTAGCTGACTGCGTTAAAAATGTTCTTGGCCAGTCTGTTTTCATTCGTTCTATGTATGTGCCTGTAGAACTTTGCCCTTCTTTTCTTAATGTTGTTTGTAATGATCTCTGTCTGTTCGTGCAGTTCTTTTGCAGGTCTCTTTATTCAGATCCACTCTTTCTCAACCAGTCTGTTGGACTTTATCAGTATTTTCCTCTCTTGTTTACCCATCTCCTAGAGTTTCTTTCTTCCCTTGGTTACAGTTGTTTCTGAGGCATATAAGGCCTCTGGTAAGACTACTGTACTACAGTATCTTCAATTGGAATTAATAGAAATACTTCCTTAGTTGCAATGGTTCCTGTAGAGGCTCTAGCTAATTTAACTGGGTTTTGGAATAATTTCATGTCACAGGCAATAGTGAAATTCCTATGTAGTTATTAGGGTCTGTTTTGTCTCCATTCTTGGGGAAGGGGTGTATTGGGACTGGCTACCACTCTTCTGGTATCTTTTCTGTTTCGCAGATGTTGTAGATGATTGCATGTATTTTGGATGTAATGTTCCCGCGGTCTAATTTTCAGATTTCTGAAATCAGTCCATCTTCTCCAGGTGCTTTGTTATATTTCAGTGATTTTATAGTTTTTATATGCTCCTTGTGTGTTGGGGCTTTGGAATCCAGGTTGTGGGGCAGTGGATAAATTAATTTTGTCATTTACAAGAGCGTAGTCAGCCAGAAAGCGATGGAGGAGATACTGACCATAATTTCCGGTGTGCAAGTCCACATCACCCATTGTATTCACTGAAAGAAAATGTTTCTACTTGCTATTTACTCAGCCGGATCAGGAACTATGGCTATAAATAAAAGTTTTGATTTGTAATTGATTAATACATTCACTTAAAGTTCACATGCACAAACATAATAATATTCCTTATAATAATAATAATAATAATAATAATAATAATAATGTATGTTCTGCCAGTCGTAAAAGGCGACGAAAAGAACAAACCACTAATAGGGCTAACCCCCCTTTTAGTGTGATTACTTGGTTCAGGACAGAACTAAAGAAGCCTCGGACAAGCGCCGTCATGGTCGGGGTCGACGCTTGAACCCTATGCCCGCCCACATATATGTATATGTGTGGATGGATATGTGAGTGTGTGTGCAAGTGTATACCCGTCTTTCCGCTCCCGGGATTGGAATGACTCCTTACCCTCTCCCTTAAAACCCACTTCCTTTCGTCTTTCCCTCTCCTTCCCTCTTTCCTGATGAGGCAACAGTTTGTTGCGAAAGCTTGAATTTTGTGTGTATGTATGTGTCTGTCTGTGTTTCTATCGACCTGCCAGCGCTTTCGTATGGTAAGTCACATCATCTTTGTTTTTAAATAAATTATTTAACAGTTACATTGCGCACCCATACACATTCCCCGATACACTTACACATGGAATAACTTATCTGAAACCTAAAGATCAAGCAGACACAGCAAACCCAGCTAAATATCGCCCCATAACATGCCTACCAACAATATACAAAATATTAACTTCAATCATTACACAGAAATTAATGACACATACAACACAGAACAAAATTATAAATGAAGAACAAAAAAGCTGTTGCAAAGGAGCACGAGGATGTAAAGAGCAACTGATAATAGATGCAGAGGTGACATATCAAGCTAAAACTAAACAAAGGTCGCTACACTACGCATACATTGATTACCAAAAAGCTTTTGATAGTGTACCCCACTCATGGTTACTACAGATATTGGAAATATACAAAGTAGATCCTAAACTGATACAGTTCCTAAACATAGTAATGAAAAACTGGAAAAACCACACTTAATATCCAAACAAATTCAGATAATATCACATCACAGCCAATACAGATTAAGCGTGGAATATACCAAGGAGACTCATTAAGTCCTTTCTGGTTCTGTCTTGCTCTGAACCCACTGTCCAACATGCTAAATAATACAAATTATGGATATCAATATAATGGAAGGAAACATTCCACGTGGGAAAAATTATTATAAATACAAAGATGAGGTGACTTACCGAACAAAAACGCTGGCAGGTCGATAGACACACAAACAAACACAAACATACACACAAAATTCAAGCTTTCGCAACAAATTGTTGCCTCATCAGGAAAGAGGGAAGGGGAGGGGAAGACGAAAGGAAGTGGGTTTTAAAGGAGAGGGTAAGGAGTCATTCCAATCCCGGGAGCGGAAAGACTTACCTTAGGGGGAAAAAAGGACAGGTATACACTCGCACACACGCACATATCCATCCACACATACAGACACAAGCAGACATATTTAAAGACCAAAGGTCTGTATGTGTGGATGGATATGTGCATGTGTGCGAGTGTATACCTGTCCTTTTTTCCCCCTAAGGTAAGTCTTTCCGCTCCCGGGATTGGAATGACTCCTTACCCTCTCCTTTAAAACCCACTTCCTTTCGTCTTCCCCTCTCCTTCCCTCTTTCCTGATGAGGCAACAATTTGTTGCGAAAGCTTGAATTTTGTGTGTATGTTTGTGTTTGTTTGTGTGTCTATCGACCTGCCAGCGTTTTTGTTCGGTAAGTCACCTCATCTTTGTATTTATAATAAATTATGGATATCATATTACTGGAACATACCCACACAAAATCACACATTTGCTATACATGGATGATCTAAAACTACTGGCAGCAACCAATCAACAACTCAACCAATTACTAAAGATAACAGAAGTATTCAGCAATGATATAAAATGGCTTTTGGAACAGACAAATGTGAGAAAAATAGCATAGTCAAGGGAAAACACACTAAACAAGAAGATTACATATTGCATAACCACAGTGACTCCATAGAAGCGATGGAAAAAAACAGATGCCTATAAATATCTAGGATACAGACAAAAAATAGGAATAGATAATACAAATATTAAAGAAGAACTAAAAGAAAAATATAGACAAAGACTAACAAAAATACTGAAAACAGAATTGACAGCAAGAAACAAGACAAAAGCTATAAATACTTATGCTATACCAATATTGACCTACTCATTTGGAGTAGTGAAATGGAGTAACACAGACCTAGAAGCACTCAATACACTTACACGTTCACAATGCCACAAATATAGAATACATCACATACATTCAGCAACAGAAAGATTCACATTAAGCAGAAAGGAAGGAGGAAGGGGATTCATCGACATAAAAAACCTACATTATGGACAGGTAGACAATTTAAGAAAATTCTTTCTAGAACGAGCAGAAACTAGCAAAATACACAAAGCAATCACTCATATAAATACATCGGCTATACCACTGCAATTGAATAACCACCTCTACAACCCTTTAGATCACATAACATCAACTGATATGAAGAAAGTAAATTGGAAAAAGAAAACACTACATGGTAAGCACCCGTATCATCTAACACAGCCACACATCGATCAAGACGCATCCAACACATGGCTAAGAAAAGGCAATATATACAGTGAGACGGAAGGATTCATGATTGCAATACAGGATCAAACAATAAACACCAGATATTACAGCAAGCATATTATTAAAGATCCCAATACCACAACAGATAAATGCAGACTTTGCAAACAACAAATAGAAACAGTAGATCACATCACAAGTGGATGTACAATACTAGCAAATACAGAATACCCCAGAAGATATGACAATGTAGCAAAAATAATACATCAACAACTTGCCATAAAACATAAACTAATAAAACAACACGTTCCCACATACAAGTATGCGCCACAAAATGTACTGGAGAATGATGAATACAAATTATACTGGAACAGAACCATTATAACAGATAAAACAACACCACATAACAAACCTGACATCATACTCACCAATAAAAAGAAGAAATTAACACAACTAATTGAAATATCCATACCCAATACAACAAATATACAAAAGAAAACAGGAGAAAAAATTGAAAAATACATCCAACTGGCTGAGGAAGTCAAGGACATGTGGCATCAGGATAAAGTTGACATTATACCAATTATACTATCAACTACAGGAGTCATACCACACAATATCCACCAGTACATCAATGCAATACAGCTACATCCAAACTTATATATACAACTACAGAAATCTGTAATTATTGATACATGTTCAATTACCCGAAAGTTCCTAAATGCAATGTAACATATACCGTACAGTTAAAAGGAAGTCACGCTTGATCAAGGTCCGCGTCACCTTCCATTTTTAACCAGACATAACGTCTGAGACAAGAAAGAAATAATAATAATATCCCTATCAGAAACAGCACTATTAGCAATTCAGAGGCAACCTCTATGGAAAGTTCTGTGTAAAATGGTCTATCATGCTGACTTCTAATCACCAAAAGTTAATTGCTCACCTCAAAAGTGAAAAATAATCTCAACACTTGTCACATGGTTTTGTCATCATTACGGCTGTCACACAAACAATTATTCTGTGAAAATTAAACGATCCAGGATGGTGTACAGTCCTTGCAAGATCACATCTTACTTTTACTGAAAACACATTTGGTAGCTGTCTGGCTCTGATGACTTGGTAGCTGTCTGGCTCTGATGTCATCTGAGACACAGCGCACACTGGCATTTGACTGATGTGGACAGATTGATATCACAGTGCGAAGTTTTATATATGGGTGCAGCAGATCGCA